>NC_142481.1:26937424-27240454 GCF_049115385.1 Moschus berezovskii | reverse complement strand
GAAACATTGGTCTTAATTAATTGTATGACAACTTCACAACAACACAGGAAGGCGTTTGTGATTATTTAACCATTTAGTAGGTGAAGAAACTGAAGCTTTGAAAGGGAAGATTCTGCCCAGTGAACTGATTTGTCGATTCAAGAACCGATGGCGATCTGAAGTTTAAAAGACAGAAGTAGTTAAAGGGTAAAATCCTTTCTGGCCCCAGATATTAGTGAGCCACCGCGAGGCTGGTATTCAAACCTAATGGTAATAGGAATCGTGGAGCCCCTACCATTGCATTACTCTGACTACTCTCAGGTCACCCGGTCTGCTCGCGGCTCCGGGGCGGGATCGGGGGCGGAGCGTCCGCCCAAGTCCGCGGAGGAAGCGGAGGCCTTGCCGCGCCGCTCATTGGTTGCGGCCGGCAGGTGCATCCTCAGCCAATCCTGGTGCCGGGGGCGGGGCCGTCGAGGCTCACCTGGCTCCCGCGGCGCCCCGCAGCTCAGTGGCGTCCGGAGCCTCAGAGCACCTGTGAGTTCCAAGAAGTTCTGCCAGACTCTAGCCCGGCCCAGCTCAGCTAGATCTTACTCAGCCCCCGCCCGGCCTGCCATGGGCCCTCGGTGCCGCAACCTCTCTGCGCTCCTGCTGCTGCTGCAGGTACGTTGGGTCCCCTGGCTACGCGGGATGCCTTCCGGCCCCTTAAGCCGCGCCCCAGCCCTCAAACTCTCCTCTCTTCCTCTCCTGTCGTCCTGTGCTCCCTCTTATTCCAAAAAAGTTTGGGTCCAAAGGGCCTAAATAGCCCGGAAACTGCGCCGCGTTCAGGACTCCATGGGGAAGGGAGTGGGAGAGGCAGCCAGTGAGGGTGAAGGGCGAGCGCGGCTTTGCGGACGGCCTCCCGCAAATGCCAGAGGTGGGGGCGCGCCTCGCTGCAGCCTCCGGGTACTCGGGTGGGCGACGGGCGGGGAGTAGAGGGTATGGAGCAGGGTGGGCGTCGGGGTATGGGATGGGGAGCCCTGGTGTAAGTCCGGGCGGAGCCGGGAGTAGTGGGAACGAGGAAAGGAAAGCGGAACCAGTAGATAAAGACACCTGCCCTGTAAAGGGTAGTGAATAGGTATGCCCCCCACCCCCCCGGGATAAAAAAGGATGTAAAGAGGTTGGAGCGCCCGCGGTCTGAGGAACCGGACTTAGCAGTGCCAGCGGTCCCGGTACAGGGAGAGTGGAGTTGGGAAGAGTAAAGATGCCTCCAATGAAACTGAGAAGGAGACTGAAAGGAAAGGGGGGCTGAGGCTGGAGAAGGTGAGACAGCAGGCTTCCCTCCTAAGTCCTGGAGGCTTGGCGGCCACAGGTTTCCGAATGAAAGAGTTTGACGTGGCTGGCTGGCTGCTCTGGGAGGAATGGGGGGAAATGGGGGTGGGGGAAATGCGGGAGAATGGGGGTGGTGGTGGGGTGGTGGTGGGGTGTCCTGTGCCAGCAGAGAGGGAAGGGAGGCCCTGTTGGTTTCGGTGTGGGTAGGAGGGGACCGCCCCCAAGTCACCCCGGTTTCATACCTTTCCCCTACCCCAGGTCTCATCGTGGCTCTGCCAGGAGCTGGAGCCCTGCATTCCTGGCTTTGGCGCTGAGAGTTACACGTTCACCGTGCCCTGGCGGAACTTGGAGAGAGGGCGAGTCCTGGGCAGAGGTGAGGGCGCGCCGCCAGTGTCCCTGAGCCGGGTGGGGTGGAAGTGGGCAGGGTCGGAGAAATGGCGCTCCTACGCCCGGGGGCTGGCCTGGGCGAGCACCGTCTCTCCTGGCTCAGGTGACACCCTTTGTCGATACACAGATGCGGGGATCTAAACTTTTGCCAGGATAGAGCGTTGGGTTTGAGGGGCTGTCTTGTATGGATGACTTAGTTATGGGGGACACTTATTAGGGGCCTTCAGTGTGTCCCATATTATCCTGACCACTATAAGACAGTTTGTCCTTTCCAACGTCTAAAATCTGATGTGTGGGAAGTGGGTGGTGGGGGAGGTGGTAATTCCCGTTTTTTTAAAGATGAGCAAATGGGAGGCTCAGGAGGGTGGAGTCCCCTGGCCCCAGGGTCAAAATGGGAATCTGATCTAGGTTCTGACTTCCCATTCAGCATCTCTGGGATGACTGAGGAGTCCTATCTTGGTTACTAGGTTGTGGCTTTGGTTATAGAGATGAAAATAGTTTTATACAGGCACTGTTTCCCCAAGGAATAGTGTCGCGCGCATGTGTATGTGTGGGTTTTTGGTGTGTTTTTTGTTTTTTTTTTAAAGCCTGGTAGCCCTGACTCAGGGAATGAAAAACACTGTACTTCGGGGTCTTATCACTGTGATAATCAGGATTCTAGATTTTGGTTTGTTTCACTTTGCTGTTGCCCGGGAGTAAGAGCAAGGAAGGTTGGTTTCTCTTCTGGTTTCACTAATCTCCAGGTGCTTATTTTCTACCAAAGGACTTTCTCCTCCCTCTTGATTTAGTTGATTGGACAAGTATCATAACAATAAAAGAAACATTTTTTGAAAGGAGGACTCACCCACAATACCCCAAGGGAGTTCACTGTTTATTCTTCCAGGCTTTGGCCACGTGAAAAATGCAGCAATCATGCTATAAAATTTTTTTTGAACTTTGGAAGTTGTTCCAACAGTAGGTGACTTTTTTTTTTAACAGACGAACTGCAGCTTGATTGATTAAACATATTTGTTTTTCTGAGGCCCATCTGTGTTGTGTGGAACTTTCTATTGGGTCAAAAAGGAAAAAATGAAGTGTTTTCTGCTTGATTTTGCAGTGGGTCCCCCATTTCTCGGCCCATCTCAGCTTGATGTTCTGCCCGGCCCTGTGCTGGACCCCAGGAGTGATTGCGTATTTAAAGGAATACCCCACCCTTTCCCATTGGTATTTCCCATTCCAGTAGGTTGATGAGAAATGTCCCGAAATGTCCCAGGACCTGCTTAGAGGACACTGGTCTATGGGCACTTAGGTGGCAGTGTGGGTGGCCGGGGATGGGTATCAGTGGGGAGCAAAGACTGGATTCTGGGAGGAGGCAAAGTTGACTGAACCTTGAATTCAGGGCAGAGTTTAGAAACTGTGTACATCTGTGTGTGAGGTGTTGCGACACAAATATTGGTCACTTTGTTTTCTTTCACCAAGACATCTGGTAACACCAAAGGTAGCCTAGTCTAGTTTTTTTCCCCCACCACCAAGTTCTTGTATCTGACATATTATTGTTACATGATAATATTATTACATGATAATAATACAAATATTATATATTATTATTAATAATAATAGCCACACCTATTCACTTTTGAACCAGACTCTGGGGCAGGTGTGTCATATTTCACCTCATTGAACCTTATGACGGTGGGCACCATTGTTATTTCTGTTTTGAGATGGGGAAACTGCTGCATAAGGCAATTCCATAGTCTGCTCAGGGATCAACAGCTGGCCTTTCTCCCATTCCTTCCTCCTCTCAATCTCAAAAAAAAAAAAAAGTGTATCTGGGGCTCGTGTGCATTGTGAAGTCCTCCCTGTGTGCCCTGGAGAGCAGAGGTAGTGATAGAACTGGACCCCGAGGGGGCTGGTGGTGATGGAGGTGGACCAGACCTGGTGGGAGGTGGAGGGAGCCTGTTGCTGGTGGTGTTGATGAGAGAAGCAGCCTTTGGAATCCTGGTGCTCACGATGTTGGTTCCAGTTCCCTTTATGTCTACACACCTGGTGGCTCAGCAGTAAGGAATCCATGTGCCCATGTAGGGGACCTGAGTTCAGTCCCTGGGTGGGGAAGATCCTCTGGAGGGGGAAATGGCAACCTGCTCCAGTATTCTTGCCTGACAAATCCCATGGACAGAGGAGCCTGGCGGGCTACAGTCCAAAGGGTCAGACATAACTGAGTACACACACAGAAACACACACGCATAGCCCCACTCAACAGATTTCCTGACATTTAATTTTTTTGGCCTTTTTGGAACCTAAGGTCTCTCCAACCCACTGTGGACTTGCCCCAGGATGAAAGTGCCCTTCTGGTAAAAACATGCAACTTGAGGGAACTGGCTTTGTGATTTTAAAAAGGCAACCAGGATTTAGGGGAGGCAGCCTCATTCCCTTTGGACAGTCCAGGAAGATGGAGGCTTGGGATATTAGTGCCAGGTTTAAACATTGGCCCCGTGGGAAATTTGCTGCATGGGAGTGTGAGAATGAGGAGACTGTGATGCTATGTCCACAGGTGGCTGAAGAATGTCAGGAATAGGGTTTTGACCAAACTCAGGGGGTCTTGGGGTGTAGTTTTCTGGGTCATTCCTGTGCCCTGTGAAATGGCTGAACCCCACCATCTCACTCAGTTTTGTATTTATTACTTTGGTTTCTCTCCAGGTTTTAGAATGGAGAATGTTCAAACAAACAAAAAACAAAAGCACAATTTTAAATTTGTCTTTAGAGTTTCTGATTAGTTTCCTTTTTTTTTTTTTTTTAATACAAACTTGTTTTTGAAACCTAGGCGTTAGTTTCGGGTCTCAGGAGTATTATCCTAGTGCATTCAGCTTTGAGTTGATTGAGGGGTGGTGGTAAAAAAAAAAAACCAGGCAGGCTTTCAAACTGATTGTTTCTTTGCTTCGCTTTCTCCACCACCTGGCTTTAGGCAAACAGGGCTTATGTTTTGCATTTGAGCTCTCTCTGCTTGATGGATGGCCCTTGCTCACAGGCACCCACCTGTGCGGGTTAAATACACCCATTTCCCCCTCCTTCTAAAAGATGTGCTGAAAGGTGATGGAAACAGTATGCAGGCCCCCTAATTAAACCAGGCTTTAAAAAACAAATATGGAAGCCTGTACTTCCCTGCCCCTCAAACTCCTAGAGGTCACTTCCACTTACTGGCTCTGTGATGAGGGTTGGTGCCCAGATCCTGGGGAAGGAGATTAATGGACCATCATCCTGTCCTTGCCTTTGTGTATCACGAGAAGTGGCAGAGAAGACATGAGGAAGGCCACCTAAGGAAGACTGATGACTGCTGCTTCTCTACTGGCCACTAGAACTACCTTTCCCCTCTGCTAGGGAAATACCTGTTTGCTTTTTGGGGCTTTTTATTGGGTGAACCTTTTTCCGGAATGCTCCTTCCAGCCTCAGATATGCCAGACTCTGAAATAATCAGCTCTCACATCTCCCAGAAGCTGCCAAAACCCAAAAATCCCTTAGAGGCAACCATCACAATCAGACTTCCTGGGTTTCCACTTTGCCTCCACTCCCATCTCCATTCAGGGCTGTAGGCTTTCAAGGAGGTGGTTGGGCTAGGGCTGATTAGGATAGTTCCAGGAAGGAGAAGGAAATGGCAACCCACTCCAGTGTTCTTGCCTGGAAAATCCCATGGATGGAAGAGCCTGGTAGGCTACAGTCCATGGGGTCACAGAGTTGGACACGACTGAGTGACTTCACTTTAAGGATCAGGAACACAGATTCCTTTGCTTTTTCCATCAATGTCCTATACATAGAAGGTCTTGATATTTGTTGAATGCCTTTTTTAGGACATAATGTTTTTGTAAAGAATTCTATGAGGAACATTTTAATAAAGCAATCAAAATTAAAAAAAAAAAAAAAAAGGATAGTTCCAGGAGTTGAAAGACCAGACTTGAATTTCTGCTACTAGCTGTGTTCAGTTCAGTTGCTCAGTCATGTCCAGCTCTTTGCAACCCCATGAATTGTAGCACGCCAGGCTTCCCTGTCCATCACCAACTCCTGGATCTTGCTCAAACTCCTGCCATCTAGTGGGTGATGCCATCAAACCATCTCATCCTCTGTCGTCCCCTTCTGCCTTCAGTCTTTCCCAGCATCAGGGTCTTTTCCAGTGAGTCAGTTCTTTGCATCAAGTGGCCAGAGTATTGGAGTTTCAGCTTTAGCATCAGTCCTTCCAATGAACACCCAGGGCTGATCTCCTTTAGAATGGACTGGTTGGATCTCCTTGCAGTGCAAGGGACTCTCAAGAGTCTTCTCCAACACCACAGTTCAAAAGCATCAGTTCATCAGCACTTAGCTTTCTTTGTGGTCCAACTCACATCCATACATGACTACTGGAAAAACCATAGCTTTGACTAGTCTAGCTGTGTGACCTTGGGTAAGTCATGTTACTTCTATGGACCTGTTTCCTCATCTGTAAAACTGGCAATAATACTTAAACAGAATTGTTGTGAGGGTTAAATTTGCATATTTGTTTCTTCACTTGGATTCTCTGGTCAACAAATGTGAGTTGAGTGCAGATTGAGTGTCAGCATTGGGCTGGATCTGGGATTACAGTCATGAATAAAGCCGATGTGGGTTGAACATAAAAGTGAGAAGGATGTAAGGATACAGGGAAGAGTCATTAAATGGCTCATATTTCTTAAGGACAGAGTATGCACTCATATTATTTTAAACAAATGAATGAATGAATGTTCACTACCTCTCACCCCTTGGTTTATTTTTCTCATCTCAAACTGTGGCCTGGGGCTAGCCTCTGGTATTGATTGTAATTGTCAGGGAGAGTGGGGTCTGTTGGAACTTTCTAAAAGATGCTTGTGAGGGCTTCATGCCCAGCCAGTGGCTCTGGGGGTACAGTGATAAGTGTGTCCACAGATACAGGGTACTGAGTGCTTCCCTCTGAAAGCCAGGGAGGACACAGAGGGCAGACCTCAAACCCGATTCTGGAAATGGAAGGGCAGTTATTAGACATTTAAATTTTTTTTTTGTCTTTGGTCCATTTAAAAAAGAATTGTGTCTCTCTTCTTCTCCCTCCCCCCTCTCTCCTTTTCTCTGTTACCAATTGAAGTTTTCCTTTTATATACTTCAGCTTTTGCTTTTTACTGTTGGGAGCGTTTTAAGCCCCCTCTTTCTGTTATTTTTCCTCTTCCCTTTCCTTCCTCATATCAACCTCAATCCTCCACTCCCTCACCTCTCAAGCCCCAAGAATATTGAGAAGATTCTTGAATCAGACTGCCTAGATTGGAATCAGGAATTCCTTGCCAGTTGAGAGACGTTGGCCCAGGACTTTCTAAACCTTAGATTCCCTTTCTGTTAAATGGGCGTAATAATTCGCGTGTCATCTTGTGTATCAGGTGCCCAATGAAGGTGACACATTAAAGCCCCTAGAGTATTCGGTGCCTTCTGTTTGAGTCTCTCCCTTGTTTTGCCTTTGGTTCAAACGTTTCCCTGCGTGCTCTCCCACGCAGCAAACTAGCCAAACCAGTTCCCTCACTCACTCTGTTTCTGTGTTAAAGCAAACACTGCTCTGCAAACAGCAAACAGTGACCAGACCGAAGTGCCCTTTGCTAGGAAAGGAAATGCTGCAGTGTTTTCTTGCTTGCCGATGTGCAGTGTTCTGGGGGGTCGGAGGGGAGGCTGGGGTGGGCTTGCCTGTGGACCTGCCCACAAATACTGTTCAGAATTGGGGTGGGAGGGGTCAGTGGGCAAGGAACAACTGGGTCAGGGCAGGGGCCAGAAAATGAGGATAACCTTGAACCTGGCAGCCTTTGCTTGGTTTTGAAACATATTTCATAATACACGTGGCTTAAGGATGCCTGTCTTTTCCTCGGTTTCAAAAAATGCTATGCCCCAGCCCCTGAGACCCTGGTTAAGCATCAGATTACCTCAAAAATCCCTGCAGGTTCCCTGAGCTACAGTCTCTGAAAGGGGCAGTTCTGACAGGGCATTTTAAAAAGCTCCCCAAAAGTCTACCTGATTCATCACCCCAGATGACTCCAGTGGCTTGATCCCAAATGTTTGATGAGTAAATACCCAGTGCCAGCCAGGGTGTGGGCATCTGTTGTCCAGGGATCCAAGGGCACCCTTGATCTAGAAGGATAAGACTGATCTTTCCGCCTTGCCAGTGAAGGAGACCTCTAGGGGTGATGGGTATGGAGATGGGGGGGCGCTGGGAAGCAGCCAGCACACAAACCTCTCCCCACTGTGCACCCAGAGCTGAGGGTCTTCAGGGAGATTCCAGAAATTCTCTGACTCCCTGCCCCCCACCAGTGGCTATTCCCATTTACTGGAGAAAGTTATTGGTGTGGGAAAATATTCAGAGGATTGGAGCAGCAGTCAGTTATACCCCTGGACCTTGGTGAGTGAGATGGCGGTCCTTTCCTGGGAAGAGAGGGGAAAGAGAAGCAAGTTGGAGAAGGAAAATTAATTCTTGGTTAGAAGAGCGTTAGTTTCTAAAGACCCAGAAGTGGCATCATCTTGGCGGCATTTGGGGATTTCAGGTCTGGAGGCTGAGAGAACAGCAGGCACCAGTATAAATGGGAATTTGTACTAAAATAAATAAAATAAAAGGGCAGTGCTCCTTTCCCCTTAATCTCGTGTCAGTAGGTGCAGAGGTGTTACAGGGACCCCACACACTGGAGGAGAACATGATGGAAGGGCTATGCTGAGGGTATTTATCTGGAGGTGGCCAACAAATAAAAATACAAGTGTTTGTTTCTAACCAGTATTGAGTGGGACCTGCAAAAGTGGGGTCCTCACAGACCTGACAGCTGAGCTATAATGCTCCTGGTGGCCCAAGGCAGGAAGTGTTGTTATCTCCTACAGACTCAGAAGCTGGACAGCTTGTCGGCTCACCCAGCCAGGTAGTGGCAGGGCTGGACTTTTATCTTCTGAAACCTGTGCCCTTTCCCACACCCCTCGACCGCCCTGTCGCCACACTGCATCTCCAGTGAAACTGACTCACCTTTAAAAAAAAATTGTTTTATTTTTTCTTTTGTTTGCCTTGGGTCTGTGCTGCCATGTGCGGGGTTTCTCTAGTTTCAGAAAGTGGTGGCTGCTTTTCATTGTGGTGCTCTGGCTTCTCCTTGTGGTGACTGCTCTTTTTGAGCTTGGGCTCTAGGTGCATGGGCTCTAGTAGTTTCAGCTTTCTAGTAGTTCACTAGTAGAAACTAGTAGTTTTCTAGTAGTTTCACGGTTCTAGTAGTTTTGAACCGAGTCCCCTGCATTGCAAGAGGGACTCTTAACCACTGGACCACCAGGGAAGCCTGCTAATTCACCTTTTTGAGGCGAATTCCTTCTCCCCTTAGAAAAACAGATCTTCACACCTTTTGCATTTCACTACTTTTAGTTGTGATGCTAGAATTCAGCCTGTTTTTTTTTGAGGACCTCTTTTGTCTTTCACCTCTGAGCCATTTTCAGCCTCTGTCCCTTTTGATTTTCATTCAGAAAAATGCTAGGTGAACTGCACTTTTTTTTCCCTTTCTGTCTTTTCGACTTTCTGGGTCTCTGAAAGTGTAATTATACTGACATTCCAGGCGGGTTGGGAGGGAAAGTGTCCTAAACAAACTCATGTTCTAACCCGGGACCAACTCAAGGTACGAGAGCCAGGCAGAGGTCTGGGTGTGGATCTGTCCACACCAGGAAGAGGGAACACGTGCCTGGGTCCCTGTGAGCTCAGGTGTCACTGCTGGGACCACCCGGGACCCGCCTGAAGAGTTGAATCTGTTCCCCCTGAGGAAAACCATAAATGGTGGCCAGCACAGGATCCTGTGGGATAATTGGCCAAGGTCTAGATAATCATTAGTGGGCTCTGTAATTAGAGGAGCATGTAACAGGCCGAAAGCCCTGCAGATTTACGATACCTGGGCAAGTTGAAGGCTAAGAGGAACACCTGTTTCTGTGGTTTGGCACTCAGACACACCGATGCACCTCCTCTGTTCCCAGGGGAGTTTTCCCAAAAGACTCCCCCCCCCCCCCCCCCCCCCGCCCAGTGTCTTCACATCAGTATTGATTGCAACAGCCTCCCCTCTGGTCTCCCTGCTTCCTCTGCCCCTCCCCCAACACAGTCTTATCTCTCTTTTTTTCCCCCAACACAATCTTTTCTCCACTCAGCAGTCAGAGTGATGGCTTTTAAAATTTCAGTTAGAGACCATCACTCCTATTCATTATCTGCCAGTAGTTTCCCATTTTTACACAGGGTGAAAGCCAGTCTTTTCTCGAACTTACAAGCCTTCCACAATCTGCCTCCCTTACCCCCACCCCCTGCCCCACCCCTTACCTCTTGCCCTGACTGTACTTAGAACACATCAGGCACACTCACGCCTCAGGGCCTTTGCACTGTCTGTCATCAACAGTAGTTCCCCCCCCCCGCCCCCCACCCCGCAACTGCATGGCTCACTCCTTTGTGTCTTCAAATCTCTGCTCAAATGTAACCCTCTCAATGAGGCTCTTTCTTGAACCCCGTGTTTGAGGCGGTAACCCTTTCTTCCTTCTTTGCTTCATTTTCCTCTGTATTGCTTTTCACCGTCTAACATATATTTCACTTATTTCTCCTGTCTACCATCAGTCTCCTCCCACTAGAACAAGAGCTCCCTGAGGCCAGGGGCTTTTTGTCTTGTTGAGTTCACAGGCTGGAATTGTGCACCTGGAATTGTTCCTGGCGCATATTTGGTGTCGGTAATTATTTGTTGAATGAATGAATGAGGTTTCAGAGTGTACATACAGGTTTGTACATATCTTTTGCTTTTAGAAGTTATTCCACTGTGTTGCCTTCTTCCAAACAAATTGAGATACAGTTGACATATATTAGTTTCAGGTATTATTGTGCTTTTTTTTTTAAAAGAAAAGTTTTCTCAGTATCAGTCACAGAAGGGACACAAGGAGAAGAGGCTGTTCTCAGGGGCTGTCTCCGCTTGGCACTCCCCAGTCTCTCTGAGCCCTGCACATCCCTGGTGTAACCTTACCTCATTGTCTTGTCACAAAACAGCTTGCCGACTAGAGTGAAAAGGTCAGATGAGCCATTTCTTCCCCACACTTCTTGGTGTAAAGAAGCACCTGATCAAAATCTAAACAAGAGATCTGAGCCCGCCAGAGCCATCTGTTTGGTTTCCTATTGTCTGGGTGACACCTTCCTTGAGCAGGGCTTCCACATACACCCAATACCTTCCCGGGTATCCTTCAGGCCCATTAATTGTTCAAGACTCAGTTTCCATTCTTCCAGTTCTTGGCAATGCACAGGAGCCTGGAGGGAGCTGGTAGAGAACTAGAGGATGCAAAAAACTCCAAGACAATAATCCTCTCTTCTTATGACGTAAGACTTGTGATCCTAACACTGTATGGGTAGTACGTGCTAGGTCTCCCGAACTCTTCCCCAGTGCTGTCTCTTCCTTACATGTCACAAAGCCAGTGGTAAGTGACAGACCCTGAGCGGCCACAGTTCACACAGACCAGAAGTGGGAGAGCCTGGCCGCTTGTTCAGCGGCTATTGGACTCCAAAGTCTGCACTCTTTACAGCAGGAAAAGCCAACTAAGCAGACGGTCTGCGAGCAGCCAAGTGAAGGCGATGGATAGTTCCTGCTCTGAATGACTCGGAGAGACATCCCTTGGGGTGACTGAGGCATTCCTTTGTCCATGGAACAAGTTCACGTTGGGCACTTACCTAGCACTGTGCTACACATTGAGGATCTTGTTCAGTTGCTCAGTCGTGTCCTATTCTTGGGGATCTACAGAGGACAAAAGACAGTCCCTGTCCTTGTGGATTTCCTTCCCTTCTCATAGGAGGAGACTGGGGGAGGCAATTGGATCTTGATCTATGGAAGGGAAAGAAAATACTGCAGGAAGGGTGATAAGAATTGGGTGTGCTGGGGTGGGGGGATTTGAGGGAGGTCTTCACTAAGATGAAAGACATTAGTGTAAAGACCTGAAGAAGTGAGACTCGGAACATGTAATTAGAATTGG
Organism: Moschus berezovskii; assembly: GCF_049115385.1. Taxonomy (NCBI): domain Eukaryota; kingdom Metazoa; phylum Chordata; class Mammalia; order Artiodactyla; family Moschidae; genus Moschus; species Moschus berezovskii. The sequence continues at coordinate 27,228,793 of NC_142481.1, read as the reverse complement.
GCTCTTTCTGGAGAAAGCGGGACTTTCCACATTCTTTCTTTTTTTTTTTTTTGGCTGGGCAGCCTGAGATAACTTAGTTCCCTGAATAAAACCCTCGCCTCTTGCAGTGGAAACGGGGAATCAACCACTGGACCACAAGGAAAGTCCCTCCCCACATTCTTTAGGGCCACATTGGTGCCAGGTAATGACCATACTCCAGGCAGGCATTTTTCTAGAAGAATAATCCATGCAAACCAGGATCCAGTTCTCTTTCCATGTTACCCACCCCCTTCCCATGTTGGTCTGTGGCCCGAGAGGAATGCAGCTCCACATGTAGTTTCTTCCTCGTGGCAGAGGGGGCCAGGGGAGAGTTACATGTCTACCAGGGTCCCAGGACCTGACAGTTAGAATGAAGCCTGGTTTCATAGGAGGGTTTTCAGACAGCAAACTTCCTCCCCCACAAATTCTTCATCACAACTGTGTGGGAGTCTTTGAAAAGGGAATGAGTTGACCAACTTGTTTGTGGAAAAGCTGTGGCTTTTCCATAGAGAACGTCACCCCTTGAGTCAGCTTGGTCTAAGAACCTGAGCCCTATTGACAGGTGGGGCAGGGCCCTGAATCACAGCCATCGAGAGGCCTCTCCCAGTGAGGTTATTGTATCAGAGATTGAATCAGCTCCCTGACATCACCTCTCATGGTCACGGGTACTCTTGGTGCCAGCTCTTACTTATAAATCCTGGGAGAAATTGGCCCTAGATCTCTGCATTCTTAACAAGGAGCCCGCGGCCTTGCAGGAATGACTGTGTTCAACAGCTGCTGGGGAGGGTCATGTGGTTGATTTCATTCCCACCCCACCTCCTGGGGCTGTCATCATGACTAAACTTTATAGAGAAATGAGAATTTGTGGGTGTGCTTCCTGTATCTTTTGCCTTCTCAAGTCTGCCTTTCTAAAGAAATGCTCGTCTGTGCCTCGCAGATGGATATTTCAGAGCTTGTCAGAGTCTTTGGTTTCGAAACTTCTGTGTAAATTATGCTGATTTTTCTTTGGACTTTGGAATTCAGTTATGGTGTCTTTTCTTTTCTCTCCCCTCTGCTAATCTTCTCGCCTAAGCCATGGGAGTACTTAAGACTTTGGGAATTAAATACCTGGGGAGGCTGTTCAGCTTAGAAAACTTACATCACTTAGCAGGTGTGAGGCTTGACTCTTAGTTTCAACAGAGATTTGATATCAAGGTTGTGGCTTTCATCTTCAGCATTTATTTCTCTTTTAACCTGTGAAATGAAGGAGTCAGCCTCCCTGAGCCTCCGAGAGTGAAGATGAATTGGGGAGGGTGGAATGAGAAACAGGTTTGCCTGGGTTCAAATCCTGATTCAACTCTTGCCTTGTGTCCTTGGCAAGTTACTTAACCTTTTTGTGCCTCAGTTCTCTCACCTGTAAAAAGGGGATAAAATCATAGTTCCTACCTCACGGGGCTGCTATGAAGATTCAGGGAGTTAACGGACATAAAGTGCTTTCAGTGCCTGGCACACAGCAAGCACACTTTTGAGTACTGAGTTTTTATTATTAGCTGTTTCCACTTTAGACTTGTGTCAAGGGGGTAAAAAAAAAAAATGTAAAGAGCGAAGAAGCCAGATAGAACTGAGGATGAGGAGAGCTACATTGCCTTGTCACTTGGCTTCCTGACCTCCCCAGACCTAGGACACTCTTGACCCAGTGCCTGTTCAAGGGCTAGTTGTCTGTCTACAGTTCTTGATCCCTTGGAGATAACCAGGGATGTATTATTTATGGTTGGAAAGATAAGGGGTCTGAGATGGAGTAATAAGACCACTGTGCAGTTGTTGTTGGTGCTGGGCACTCAATACCTGGGGCTCATCATTCTGTTTTCTCTGCTTTGGGATATGTTTGAAATTCTTCACTATAAAGCTTAAGCAAACCATTCAAGGAAAACCTAAATAATCTGTAAGAGAAAATTCAAACACCCTCCCCTTCTCAAGTGGCTGACATAAGTGATTTGGCATGCGTCCTCCCAGGCATTTTTCTAATCACTTACAGGACACATGTGCCTGTATTTGTGGGTTTTTTAAAAACTGAAGTTTTCTGCAAATGGCAACGTAAGATGTGACCATCAATCTATGGAGCTTTTTCCTTTCATTCTAACCTCAGGAAGGTGTTTTTAGTATCACAGAAGCCAGTCAAGTCCCCTCAGTACAGTGTTTGAGTGCCTACTGTGTGCTCTGTGTTAGTCACAAAGTTTCTCCTGTCCCTGGGGGTTTGGAGGCAGGCGATGAGAGGGCTGTGAAAATGAGGTGAAGAGCATCAAAATGCTGAGATGCCAAGTTATCAGACAATGGGCGCATTCACAGCTCAGGTGGGGAAAGACCTGTGTGGGCTGGAGCAGCTGGCGGAGCGTCTGCAGGGGGAGGAGGGTCTGGGGTGTTGGGTGGCATGTGAGCAGGAAGGCGAGGGGGAAGGAGGCGGTGGCTTGTCTGTTGTTGGCCAAGCAGGGTGGGGGGGTGCTGCCTTTGGCCTAAGTGGAGGGGAGGGACCTCTCATGCAGACTCTGGGGGCCAGGAATATGACACAGGGGATGTTTGGGTGATGACTCAGGTAGCCAAGGTGAAACTGAGCTTCCTGTCCTGGAGCCCCACCAGGAGGGTGGGGGGCTACAGGACCACCCTGTCCCCCATGGCTTTTCCGGCCTGGCCTCTGGCTGACAAAGGCCATAAAAGGACTTTATAAGAAGGCTGCTGCTGGCTGGCTGGGTGAGGCCGTGTGGGCAGAGACCTGGGCAGGCTGGGTGAACCCGGGGAACAGGAGCAGCAGGTTCTCCTCCTTCTGTCTGCCCCGGGGCCACTGGACTGACTCAGTCCCAGGCTCCTCTGAGGCCATCTGGAGTGGCCTCATAGAACCAGAAATGAGCCCCACCATCCATGTGGCCCTCAGGCCAGCGTGGTCTACCTGTCTGTCCCTCAACCACTCCAGATGCTTATCCGAAATCCACTACTGTCCCCAGCCTTGCTTCCCTTCTCAGCAAATGGCAACACCTGTTCTAGTCATCATTCATTCAAATGGCACACCTGTTCTATTCATTCATTCTTTCGTTTCGTTCACTTATTCGTTGAATAAATGGTAGCTCTTATGTGCTAAGCAGTGATCTAGGACTGAGGATACAGCACAGAACCAGAGAATATGAATCTCTTTCTGTGTGGAGTTTGTATTCTAGTGCATTGATGGGAACAGGCAAGAAACATAATAAATATGTGAAATGTTTAGGGTGTCTAAGAATGAGTGAGCGGTTGCTGAGAAGTGGTGGGTGGTCTGAGAAGGGCCTCATGGAAGGGGTCCTTTGAGCAAAGATCCAGAGACGTGAAGGATCAGAATATGTGGGTAAGTGTGTTCCAGACCCCGGGAGTGGCAAGTGGAGGCCTGTGGTAGAGCGGGAGAGTCCAGAGTCTTGTGAGTGAGGATTTCAGGGATTGGGGCAGGGGTGATGGGAGGGGGCCTTGTGTCTCTCCACTGCAGTCCAGATCCAGTCCCTATATCCTGCCAGCTCTGTCTTCTCACCGCTCTGCTCCCCCCCCCCACGCCCCCCAGCTCTATTTTGGGCCCTGGTATAGTCTGCAGGTAGTTTGAGGGACTCCTCCCTCGGGGAGGATTAGTCTGGTGGTTGTAGCTTGGACCTTGCCCTCTGACCGCCCAGGCTCTGGAGCTGAGCTCTGAGGAGGCCTGGGGCCTCTCCCGGGCTTCTCATTGATGTGGCCCGTGGGTCCCTCCCCAGGGTATCTGGGTTCTGCACGCCTCTCCAGCACACTTTTCCTGTGCTCCCTGCCCAACTAACTCCTCTCAGGGCCGGCTCTGTGGTTACTTCCTCCAGGAAGCCATCCCTGATCTGCTCTCAAGACGTGAGTTAGGACTTCCTCCTTTCTCCCCAGCACCTTCTCAGGTTCAGATCCTCTGGGTTTTCCTTTCTCCCCACCCACCAGGCTGTGTGCCTTGAGATGTGTCCTCAGCATGGCACCTAGAATGTAGTTGACAATAAGTAGTCCTCTGAGGGGCCCATTTGCTGTGGAGAATGAGGGTGTAGGGTCCCTGGGCATGGGGGTAGTGAATTCTAATGTGGATGAGGAAGCCAGATTCCTACGTCTCTTATCTTTTCCTTTGGATTTTGATCTTCCTCTTCTGAAAAACAAACTAAAAAACCCCACTTTCAGCTGAGCTTAGATGCAATCCCTGTGGTCATCCTTTTAAACAATAATGGAATTTTTAAAAATTTCATCCTCCCCTCCCTCCTCTTCCTAAAGATAAATCAGTTGTTAAAAGCAGCTCAATTGAAAGTGTTCAATTCCTGCTTTTTACATGGAAGGGAAGTTAGGGTGATCTGATCGCTACTGCTGATGTTTGCTTGGCATCAGCCAGGGACTGAACCCAAAACTTCAACTCAAGTTTGCGATCTGTTGCACCTGCCCTGTGCTGGGCATTCAGACCAGGCCTTGGGAAGACGAAGTCACAGGTGAAAAATCCACCCACTGTGCAGATTGTCCATTCTAGAAGTGAAGGAGGAGGGACAACAAAGTAGAGTGTTAGAAGGTGGTTGGTAACACCTGGAAAGCCTGAGTGAGCAGGGTGGGTGGGAGAGGAGTCTTGATGGGGGGTTGCACCTGTAATTTTGCTGTGGGTCCCAGGCCCCTTCCCATTGCACAACTCAGAGGTGGGGGTGAGAGAAGGAACGGCAGGCATTACTTGGTGCGTTGAGGAAGTGGCTGGGAGGGTGAGGGAAATGCAGGAGGGGAGACGGAACTGGAAGAGGGCTGTGGGTGTCTGTGGGACGGGGGCAGGGGACTGGGAATGGGTGGGCAGGGGGAGGGGTGGGCTGATGTGGTCATCAAGGCTCCCCTGCCCCACTCCTTGGAATGTGGTCACCCTGGCTCTGCTGTTTGAAATGCTGATGAATTAATTAACAATTGTTTACAGGCTTTCAGCCCAAAGGTGTTAAATCCTTTATTCTGGGAAACGGGTCTCAGTCTTTAACTTGCTTCAGAACCACCTGTGGAACTAATTAAAAATGTGGGCTGCTGGGTCTCCCTCCCTCAGAGATGGCCAGTTTATAAATCTGGGTGGGATCTAGGAATCTACATTTTTAAATAAGCCCCACTCTGTGCTTGCTCTGGAGGTCCCGGGATGGCACTTCAGACCTGGACTAGAGTCAGGCTCTTCGGGAAGACTTAGGGGTATAGACTCAGTGGGTCCTTCCCTCCAGAGATGGAGTCAAGAGGGCTGAGGGCACTTGGGGGATTTTTTTCCCCTTTAACACATTCTCCCCGTGGTCATGTATGGATGTGAGAGTTGGACTGTGAAGAAGGCTGATCACCGAAGAATCGATGCTTTTGAACTGTGGTGTTGGAGAAGACTCTTGAGAGTCCCTTATACTGCAAGGAGATCCAACCAGTCCATTCTAAAGGAGATCAATCCTGGATGTTCATTGGAGGGACTGATGCTAAAGCTGAAACTGCAATACTTTGGCCACCTCATGCGACGAGTTGACTCACTGGAAAAGGCTCTGATGCTGGGAAAGGTTGGGGGCGGGAGGAGAAGGGGACGACGGAGAATGAGATGGCTGGATGGCATCACCGACTCTGTGGACATGAGTTTGAGTGAACTCCGGGAGTTGGTGATGGACAGGGAGGCCTGGCGTGCTGTGATTCATGGGGTCGCGGAGAGTCGGACACGACTGAGCGACTGAACTGAACTGAACTGAACTGAACACACTCTCCAAATGATTCTTCATGGTGGTGGTGGTGGTGACGGGGGCAGGGTCTATGAGCCCACACAAAGCTGTAGACAAGATGAGTGTGTGTGCGTCCAGTTTTTGGCTCAGAGGGTCCATAGCTTTTATCATATTTTGAGGCACTCAAGTTTCCCCAAAATAGGTGGTCAGGCCTAGGCTGTCCGTGAAAGAATCAGTCTGAAGTGGGAACCAGTTCCAGGTCCACTGAGGCAGGGGTGAAGGGAAGTTAAGGTTGAGGGCTACAAACTCCCCAAGTGTTCTTGGAGAAGCAAATACGAACAAAATACGTAAGACGTCTGACAAACAGCAAAAACATTGGAGGAGGAATTTCAGTGTATTTGGAGAGGAGAGCTTGGATGGCCAAGGGGCTCCTCCCTCCCTCCTTATCTATCCATCCAGCCATCCTGCCATCCACCCATTATTCATTCTTCCATTTGGATAGTCACTGGGCATCTGCTTTATCCAAGATCTTAGCCATCCAGGCTGCTGGAGCAGGGAGGGCAGCCCAGATAGCTCAGGCTGACGGATGACTTGACAAGTTAACTTATTTAGTTTTGGACCAAGGTGTCACTTACGAGCCTACAAACAAAGCTCCTTAATTTATGAGTCGCCCAGCCCAATATTAAAATGCCTCGCAAGCCCTGCTGCTCTCCTGGCGAAGCCTGCATGAAACTCAAGTGGAGCAAAAAACAGATCCAACACAGAGATAAGGCAGCTGAAGTTTCAGGTTTAGATCGGGCCAAGAAATAGTTTTAGGGACTTTCCTTACTGTGGACAGGGAGTAAGGTTGCTTTTCTATTTTTTGGGGGGAAAGGAAGGAGTGGTTTATGATTAATCCGTGTGGAATTTGATAACAGATCCGGAGACTATGTAAGATGTTTCAGATATTTTTATTTTGTAGAGTGCAGTTGATCATGAACCTGAGGACTATTGGGTTGCCTTTGCTTGCCATTGAACAGGCTTTCCCTAAAACATGTGATTCATCTCCTTTTCTGTCTTTCTTTTTTTAATAAGTAAGATGTTACGGAATGAACTTTTTTACTAGCCCAATATTTCTGGACATGTCATGACTTTTAGATATTGAACACTTTTTAAAGATTGATTTTTCTTTCATGGGAAAGTTCCCTGTCATAATTGGATCTGGTTTCTCCTGTATCCTGTGCCTTTTCTCAGCTAATCTACCTCAATGTCTGAATCACATTATTAAAGGGCATTATCAAGAACTCAGTTCTTGATACAAACTTGGTATTATGTATTTTTCATACCAACCCTATTATAATTATTCCCATTTGGTGGATGAGTAGACTGATGCTCTGCAAAATGGGACTACAGAGTGTCAGACATTCGCTGGGCACTCAAATAGTACTGATTTTTACTATTATTGATAATTGTAAAATATAATATCTATTTTTATTATTAGAATTGATAGAGCTCTTACTATTTGCTGGGCAGTGCCCTGAACCTTTGCAGAGCATTATATAATTCTCCCCACCACTCTTGAGGGAGTAGTAGGTTCTAGACTCCATTTGTGGATGAGGAAATGAGTCTCATTGAGGTTCATTTAGCTTGGGGTCCACCGAGACACAGATCTGCTACTTAGAAGGCCTTAAGCCTCAGCTGGTGAAGAATCCACCTGCAATGCAGGACACCTGGTTCAATTCCTGGGTTGGGAAGATCCACTGGAGAAGGGATAGGCTACCCATTCCAGGATTCTGGCCTGGAGAATTCCGTGGACTGCATAGTCCATGGGGTCACAAAGAGTCGGACACGACTGAATGACTTTCACTTTTCAAGGCAATTTTATCCTCTTCATGATAGAAGCTGGTGAACTAGATCATCTCTTTTCCATTTTAGGCAATGGTCAATGATGGTCAAGTTAGGATCCCACAGAGAAGGGGGGTTCTCTTTCCCATGGTGCTAAATCTTCCTGAAACAATTCCTTTTTCGAATCATTTTATTATCATTTTTTTATATTTTGACCATGCCGAGGCTTGCAGGATCTTTTTTTTTTTTTTCAATATTTATTTCGCTGTTTTGGGTTGCACATGCTGGATCTTTAGTTGAGGCATGTGGGATCTAGTTCCGTGACCAGGAATCAAACCCTGGCCCCCTACATTGGGAGCACAAAGTCTAAACCTCTGGACCACTAGGGAAGTCCCCTTGCAGGATCTTAATTCCCTGACCAGAAATTGAATCCCAGCCCTTGGCAGTGAGAGCGCAGCCCTAACTACCGGACTGTCAGGGAATTCCCTTTCAAGACTTCTTTGAGAACCTCTGGCCTTTGTTGGTCTCTTTCTTCACTTGGTTCATTCTCACCTCATTCCAATGAAGAATTATAAAGATGTGGGACAGGTACCCAGGTATATAATGCATGCGTCTCAGATAGGAATCAGAAATGGATTAAGGAAAAATAAAGATAAAAGTGAGGAGAGTTGAGTAGCCAGATGCTTGCCACAGAGCCTCTGTCCTAGCTAAAACCAGACCACTAATTTGACTCTGAGCTTCCTACCAGTCAAAACACAGAGCGAAATAAGATTAGTTGCATGATTGGGTTTCTGTGCATTAAGCACAAATCAGTGCTTTAGCTGGGAATCTGGCTGTTCCAAAGAGCCTGCCTGAAATCCTGGCAGTACCTCTTACACTTCCCTTATCTTCCTATACCTCTTATACTGTACTTGTCTTCATTATACAACTAGTACGTGCTTGCTGTGGGGAAACATTAGACAATGTAGATAGCTAAGAAGGGGAAAGTGTACATAGCATCACTGCCTAGATAACACTGCAGGAAATGTTTTGGAGGAGGTTTCTGTTACGGTTCCTTATAGGTGGTGATGTCATGTGAATGCCTGTTAAAGCAGTAATATGTAATAGTGGAGACTTTACTAATGGGTGGAGACTTACTAATGGGTATCATTCCCCAGCACTCTGCTGCCTCTGGCCATGTTGCCTGCTGTTTCCTGAGTCTGGGACCCCCTCCTTCCCCCAGGTATCCCTGGGGCTCTCTTGCTACTTCATTCAGGTCATTCAGGTCTCACCCTCCCCAGAGCCCGTCTTGTGTAATAGTGCGCGTCATACCCTATCACTGTACCGCCTTTCCCTGTGTGTGTATTTTCCCTCATGGTCTTGGTTACTGTTCAACTTAATATTGTGCATCATTTCCTGGTTTCCTTTTCTTAGTATGTAAGTCCCTTAAGGATGAGACTTAATCTGGTGGGTTTTTTTAAAAATTAATTAGGCTGCATCTGGTCTTACTGTGGCACACAAGATCTTTCAGTTGCAGCATATTAACTCTTAGTTGTGGCATGTGGGATCTAATTCCCCAACCAGGGATCGGACCCAGGCCCCCTGCATTGGGAGTGCAGAGTCTTAGCCACTGGCCCAGAGACTTCGTCTGTTTTATCCTCTGTTGTACTTCTGAGGCTCAGAATACTACCACACAGATAGTGGTGGTGGTGGTTTAGTCACTTGGTCGTTTCTGACTCTTGCAACCCCATGGACTAGCCCACCAGGCTCCTCTGTCTGTGGGATTTTTCAGGCAAGAATACTGGGAGTGGGTTGCCATTTCCTTCTCCAGGGGATTCCTGACCCAGGGATCAAACCTGGGTCTCCTGCATTGCAGGCAGATTCTTTACTGACTGAGCTACCAGGGAAGTCCACATAGTAGGTCTTATATATCTCTTATTTCTATATTTATTATAGATATTATCTTTATCAGTAACTACAGATAAAGGCCTATGTAAGTGTTTTGTAGACAGAGATGTGTGTACATGTGGGTAATTCAAAACTGTGATCTTGCTATACTGTACCTACTGAACACCTGTTGGCTGCTTCTGGGTTCCTGTCAGGAGTCTTTTGTGAACCTGGTTTTTTTAGGTAATAGTCCATCTTGGAGACCTTTCCTCCCATTCAGTTCCATGTCCTATCTTGATCACTATTTGGTTTTCTTCACCTCTGCCCAAGAATCACAGTTTCAGAGGTGGAAAGGCTCTTGGAAGCCGAGTGGGTCCAGCCCTTTCTCTGGCCTAGATGGTCAAGCTTCCTACCTGCTGGCCTGAGAGCCTTGCCTGCCACCACCAGGTGTGTGCCCCAGGGAAGCACTGCCTCTGTCTCCTACTCTACAAAGGGCCTGCTTCCCATGACATCACTCCTGGCTAGGCCCCTTCTGACTGCATCCTTCCCATGGGGCTTGAGGTTAGGGCTTGGGTCTCTTTTTATCCCCTCTCCCCGCACCGCCCCATGCATAGTACCCAGCCCTCTATTATTTATGGGTAAATGACTAGCTCCATACCTGCCTTAGTCAGTCCATGTGTATTCAGGGCCTGTGTGTGCCAGGTACAGGTCCAGGTACACAGCTACTGCACAGGGGACACACCAGGCCTCTGCCTTCAGGAAGTTCAGTTCTAGTGTCTAAGTAGACATTCAGTTCAGTTCAGTTGCTCAGTCGTGTCCGACTCTTTGGACCCCATGAATCACAGCATGCCAGGCCTCCCTGTCCACCACCAACTCCCGGAGTTCACTCAAACTCATGTCCATCGAGTCAGTGATGCCATCCAGCCATCCCATTCTCTGTCGTCCCCGTCTCCTCCTACCCCCAATCCCTCCCAGCATCAGACTCTTTTCCAGTGAGTCAACTCGTTGCATGAGGTGGCCAAAGCATTGGAGTTTCAGCTTTAGCATCAGTCCTTCCAATGAACACCCAGGATTGATCTCCTTTAGAATGGACTGGTTGGATCTCCCTGCAGTCCAAGAGAATCTCAAGAGTCTTCTCCAGTACCACAGTTCAAAAGCATCAATTCTTCTGTGATCAGCTTTCTTCATAGTCCAACTCTCACATCCATACATGACCACTGGAAAAACCATAGCCTTGACTAGACGGACCTTGGGACATTAGCATGTAAATAAGTAGGATTTTAGGGAGTGGGTTTCCATAGCCGATTTTCATCTATCTATGAAGAAATAAAGTGGAAAAACGGGGAAGGGAGAAACTGGGGAGGGGTCCCCTGTAGCTGAGTGGGTCAGGCAAGTGGTCAGAGGGCACCGTGCGTGGTTTATAATTTTGGGAAGGAGGACCCTGTGAAAAGAACTGTAGGAAGAGAATCCCCAGAAAAGGAAGCCCCAAGGACCAAGCTTCTGAGGCCAGAGGGCTCAGTGAGCTGGAGGAGGCGAGGGCCTGGTGCACACGATGGGGTCACAGGTGACAGGCAACACTGGAGGGGGAGGAGGAGGCCAGAGCTTGTCTCTGGTCTGGACGGTCTCTTCTGAAGGGCAGAGGAATGTCTCCGCATCAGCTTCCACTCAGATGAAGTGCCGCGAACCAGTGCATGTGGCTGATGCATCCTTCTGGCTAATCAGGGAACCTTTGCCCTCAGCCAGAGGAGGCTCTCTGTCTGTTTCTTTTGGAAATTACCATCTGGAGACCAGACCATTGTTTGTTCAGTGAACGTGGCTTAGCTGAGTGTGGGCTCCGTGTCAGAAGGGATTTAGGGTAGGATGGTTGATAGAAATGAGTTCCTGCCCGCAGTATCCTGCCTTTTCAATTCCAGCTAAATCAGACCTCCCCGTGCTGCTTGTTCATTCGTACAGTTTCCTGCCCCAACTCTCTTTTTTGGTAGCCTCTAATTTTTTTTTTCCTAGCTCTAAAGTAGTAGCTAATGTGCATTGAACTTTCCTGCTGGGTCTGTCACTGTGCTAAGGACTTGACATCTCACTCTCTTAGGAAATAGGAACCATCAACCTCTCTGCTGTACTTGGGAGAGTGGGAGGCAGGTCTGAGGTGGCATAGTTGATAAGGGTAAAGTTCAGATTGAACTCAGGTCATATGACCTCTCACCTGGGCTCTTAACCACTTAATAATACTCTACCGGGGCCCTGAATTAAGTACTCAGAGTCTAGGCTCCTTGTCTCAAAATTGGCCCCGTATAGCCCTGTGGTCAACAGTCCCGGACTCTTTGCACAAAAGGGACACACAGTCACAACTCTTATCCTCAGGCCAGTCGTGGAGGTCAGGACTCCATCAGCTCTTTGAAGCCCCAGCTCAAAGTTTGACAACTGCTGCCCCTCCCAACCTCTTGGGAGAGAAGGATAAACCTCTTTAATTAATCCACTAAGATTAGTGAGCCACAGACCTTTCAAGGAAAGGTTTACTGAGCACATTTTATACATCAGGCTCTGTCTGCATTCAGAGCAAAAGACCAGCATTGACTAAGTGCTTACAGCGTGCCCAGCACTGGGCTAACCTCTGCCTCTGTAAGTCTTGTATACACCTCACCATGCTCTGGGAGGTGGAAACCCCAGTCAGCTCTGTGGTAAGGTGACAGAGGCCTTCCTAATCACCACGCTTTGCAGAAATGCCCAATAAAAACCAAGTTTTATGGGGAAATAAATGGCTAGGGGCATGACACTCAGAAACTTCATTGTGATACTTGAAAAAGTTTGCTTATGCGAGTAACTCTGAAGGGTTGTAGCTTGTGAGTTACTGTGGAAGGTGGATAGTCTGGAAGGAAGTGGAAAGTTGTAACCCCAGATGGAATGGGTGTGGCACATACCACGCTAGGAACTGAGGTAACTAAAAGATGTGTGTTTTGTACATTCCTACACTTGCACGAGTATACTTTTCCACGTTCACCTAGTGCTTCTCTCAGACAAAATCACACAACATGAGCAAATTTGAAACTTTGAGTTATGCTCAAATTGTTCCCTATCATTCATGTTGAGAGAAATATCTCATTTTCAAAACGAGCATTAGAGAATAACTGACTGTTAGTGAGTTCTTTTTTGCAGTGAGGTAAACTGATTCATGGAGTCGCAAAGAGTCGGACACGACTGAGTAACTGAACTGAACTGAAACTGAGTTTTGGCAAATTAAAGTGACTGGCCACAGGCTAATGTATCTGAGAGGTGGCAGGACTGGGTATGTGGTCCATCATACCCTTTAACCTCTGTGCCACAGGGCTCTCCCATTCGCATTCCCAGGATCAAGTTACGTGGACAGGGTTGGCCAGGAGGAGAGATTCTGGAACCCAAGGAGATCATGGCCCATGATGAATGGCCAGGAGTTGAGATGGTGCAGAACTGATGTTTTGAAATGTTTAATGATGACCCATGCAGCACGGACCCTTTGATCAAAGGGAACGCCTGAAGTTTGGTAGTCAAGTAGGTGCCAGGGTCCTGAGCATCAGCTGGAGGATGGGGGCAGCCCACTCCCTGGGGATGGGGGTAACCGCCAGGAGGCTCAGGGCAGAGGCTCCTCACCAACTGAAAGGGGGCTCTTTCGATATTTGCACCACTGGCGTATCTGTGTCAGTGAAAACTAGCTGAATATTGGTCAGTCCTGAATACATTTTCAGTTAATTTGGTTAATTCTTATTTTAGAATCTTCCCCCACCCCCAGAACTTTTAATTATTAAAAACATTAAAAATACATAAAAGTTGAGAAATAGTACTGCAAACACCTGAATACCCTCATTTTATAACCAACACTGTCTTGTTGACTCTATCTGTGCAAATGGTTGCTTTGTGAGCCACTTGAAAGTATATTTACAGACATTTCACCACTAAATACTTCAGCCTACATTGTCCAAGAGTAAGGGTGCTCTCATTTTAAACCATTATCACAGCAAAGAAAATTTATAATATCATCTAACCATCTGCCCTAGATTCAAATATCCCCAAGAATCTCAAGAATGTCTCTTATTTATTATAGAATCTTACACTGTAGCCATTTAAAGCATTGGCTTCAGTGATCATAGCCACCCCTGTATACACAGCAGACAATGAGAGAAGAAAGATGGCTTCTTGCCTTCCGACCAGAGCCTGCTGGCCTTCTTTAATTCCCCCACGCTGGGGCAGAACTTGAAGCATCCGTTGGATGCTAGGAGGGTTGGAAGTTTCTGTTTTGTGTTTATAAGCACATGAGTTTCATGTAAGCTCTACCCACGTGAACACAGCAATATATGGGATTCAAGTTTGTAATTTTAATTTTACAAACTTGTAATTTGTAATTTTAAAAGACCTACTATATTTCCCTCCCCTGTAATATAGCTTAGCTGGTATTTCCAGATCTGAGGCTTCTAAGGGTGAACAGAGCTGACGGTGTCAGCATGTTGCTTTCAAAAGGAACAAAGGGTTATGATTTAATAGACCCTGAAATTAGACCTCAAGTTCAAGACCGTATAAGCTCAGATGTGAGGATTTTCCAGAGGTCTCGCTTCTAATACTTGACCTTTCTCTTTAGCTAAACATCCCCCTTTCCACTCTTCCTGTGTCTTCCACAGACCCCAGAGTGGGGTAATTTAGCAGTGAAAGTAAAAAAGTCCCCCAGTAGAGCTATCTTATTACATTTCTTTTAATACAATGGCAGGTAACAAGTGCAGTTCATATAATTCTCTTATTTTGCATAATTACAATCTCCATTTCCTAAACATGAATGACTCAGTGCTTGTGTGATGCCTGACACACACAGAGTTGGGTGTTAACCCTTGAACACGGCACTCACATTCCGTGAATTTGAATCAGTCAAACTTGAAACTGCACTATAAGGTTTTGCATAGGAAAGTCTCATTATTTTGGCTGCACCACCAGAAAACTGGGATCCCATTTCTCCAACCAGGGATCAAACTCAGGCCCCTGAAAGTAGAAGCACCGAGTCCTAACCACTGGACCGCCAGGGAATTCCCCGCATGGTAAAGTGTCAGTTTATGTGCAACTTTTAAAGAATGGGAATCCTTCATATCTATTTTTAAGGGAAAACTTAGTGCTTTTTGAGTGATGCGTGGTTTTTTGCAAAACGTGTGGGTAGAATCCAAGTCTGCCAGGCTTGAATGTCAGCAAGACTCTTAGTCTCTTTCTTATACTTTCTCTGATGTGTTTTGTCAGAATGTCTTGCTACTATCCTCTGAGGTCACCATTAGACCCCTCTTATGGCATCACCAACTCAATGAACATGGATCTGGGTGAACTGCGGGAGTTGATGATCGACAGGGAGGCCTGGCGTGCTGCGGTTCATGGGGTTGTAAAGAGTCGGACACGACTGAGCGACTGAACTGAACTGAAGGATGAGGAACTGGGGGAGGGCGATGACTTCACTTTAGCTGGAGGTCTGGGTGGTCGAGCTGACACCTCAGCCCAGGTGTGTCTGCCTTCTGAGCTGCCACGCGTTACCACCATGTGGTCCCACATCCTGTGCTGATAGTCCTGCCTGACACAGATGGAATGTTGGTGTGTACAGGCTTTGTACCTTGAGCTGCAGAATCATCCTGGGCTTGTTTTGGGTGGTGCTCAGATACGCTGATATTGTGCTCCCTGGGCTACCTTTAGGCTTTCCCAGCAAATTTGTGCCAGAAAGTCACGCATGAAAGCAGTGCTCCAGAGCTCTGGGGCCAGACTGCTCATGCTCAGATTCCAGGTTCATACCAGTAACTTGTAAGCTGTGTGACCCTGAGCAAATTGCTCAACCCCTCTGTGCCTCAGTTTCTCCATCTGTCAAATGGAGAAAATAATACCACCCAGTTCATACAGTTATTGTGAGGATAAAATGTCTAGTATAATGAGCCTGGCCACACAGTATGTGCTATAGAAAGTGTCAGTGGTGTTAATGGTAGTAGTAGTAGCTGTTGTTAGTAGTATTATGATTACTGTGACGACCACCAAAGGCTTTAGCCAGGATTGCCTTCAAAATAGTATTTGTTAGGTGATAATACTCAAAGAAGTATTTGTTATGAAGTAAGATGGCGTGCTGTGATTCATGGGGTCGCGGAGAGTCGGGACATATCTGAGCGACTGAACTGAAGATGTTCCATTAAAAGGTTATTAATGGGAATTCACTGGTGGTCAAGTGGTAAGGACACTATGCTTTTACTGACGAGGGTGCGTGTTCGATCCCTGGTCAAAAAAAAAAGCATTTTATTCAACTATACTATTCAATTTATTTTATAAAAAATAAATTTTAAAAAAAGGTCATTAACAAAGTCACAGTGAGGTAACACCCCGCGTTCAGTCGCTCAGTTGTGTCCGACTCTTTGCAACCCCATGAATCACAGCATGCCAGGCCTCCCTGTCCATCACCAACTCCCGCAGTTCACTCAAACTCATGTCCATCGAGTCGGTGATGCCATCCAGCCATCTCATTCTCTGTCATTAGGATGTCTATAATTAAAAAGCAAACAGAAAATGACAGGTGTTTTTGAGGATATGGAGGAATTAGGACCCTCTTACACTGCTGGTGGGAATGTAAAATTGTGCAGCCACTGTGGAAAACTGTCTGTTTCCTCAAAAAGTTGAACTTAGTTACCATATAGTCCAGCAACTCCACTCCTAGGTATATACTCAAGAGCCTTAAAAACATATGTCTACACAAAACTGTTCATTGCATTATTTGGAGTAGCCAAAAAGTGAAAACAACCCAAATGTTCATCTGCCAGTAAGTGGGTAAACAAAATGTGGTATATCCATACAACAGGATACTATTCAGCCACAAAAAAAGGAATGAAATATTAGTATACACTGTGACATGAATGAATTTAAAAAACAAGTAAAAGAAGCCAGATACAAAAGGCCACATATTGTATGATTCCATTCATATGAAATGTTCAGAAGAGGCAAGTTCATAGGGACAGAAAACAGACGAGTGGTTACCAGGGGCCAGGGGAAGAGAGGAATTGGGGCTAACTGCTGATGGGTACATGGCTTCCTTTTGAGATGATGGAAATGTTCTGGAAATTAAACAGTGGTGCTGGTTGTACAACATCGGGAATAACTAATAACTGAAATTGTACACTTTGAATTGGTGAAACTTTATGTGAATTGATATCTCAGTTTGAAAATAAAATGCCCAGGGGGAGAACATAAGATCATTGATGAAACAAAGCTCTTGGCGGGAGGAGAGCTGCTGCTCTGAGCTGTTAGTCACCAACCTCGAGCTGCTGGGTGGGTCCGTACCACCCTGCTGTCTGATGAACCTTGGTTTGCAGGCTTCACATAAACAGGAGCGATTCCAGGAATCCATAGCCACCTACCTGCCCAGGAAAATGGACGCTCAGATAATTTTGACATATTGTGTAATCAAAAGGCCGGCAGGCAGTCTTTGAAGATGAGCCTAAGCTAATGGCTTAAAAGGGTGTTTAGAAGAGAAAGCTGTAGCCTGACCGATTCTCCAACCTCCTGCACAGTCAGCAGAAATGGCGCATTAAGAATGAGAGGGGAAGTATGAAAGCTGGCATGAGTGATGCGCCTTGGCCCTGTGGTATGGGGTTTAGTTAATGCCCAGTCCTCCCGAGGGCTTGACTGACTGAGGGAGGACGTTTCCCCCCAGTCCTCGCATGCTGGCTCTGACTCCTTTATGTTAGAAAGCAGGAAGTTCTCTGGAATTAACATCCAAAGGTGGTGCTCTCGTTTAAGCAAATTAAGGCCTTCGGGGATGGCCAGGTGGATGCTCAGCTTTTGCTGGGGCCAGCGAGCCCCATTACCAGTCAGGGTGTTGAGCCAGCTTTATTTGCAGCTCTCAGAGCCAGTTCCTGTGCCATGGAAATTCCCCAAAGACCTCTTCTAAAAGGGTCTTTTCAGATGTCTGCACACTGCCTGCCTGTCAGCACTTTAGACTTCCACCTGCACTGCGAGTTTAATGAGATGCCCAATGGCTGTCTCAGGAACAAAGCGCTCCCATCTGGAACACGACACTGCTTTTCGGTGACTTTGTGCATGGAGAGAAAAGGCAGAGACAGAACACATCAGAGGGGCAGGGCAAGGTGGAGGTGAAGGTGACAGCTTTAGGTAAGCTGGCCCGAGTTGTTTCCAGCTCTGCCTGTCTGCTGGCTCTGTGACCTTGGGCAAGTCACTTCACCTATGTAAATCTTGTCTTGGTTTATTCACCTGTAAAATGGGGCCACAGTACCTGCCTGCCAGGTTGTGAGGACTGACTGAGAGTCTCCATGCTGCTTTTGTGCCTTGCTGATAACTGGTCACTTGCTGATCACTTGCTGGCAACTATAGCATGGGATCATTAGAGTCCTAATCGGCCTACAAAGACTCAAGAAGTTGTGTGGGTATTTCTGGCTCAATGAGCATCCTTTCCTCTCTTCTCTTGGGGCTGACCGCAGGGTCCCTCAGTCAGCGGGCTACAGTCCATAGCGTTGCAAAGAGTTGGATATGACTGAGCAACTTAGCATGCACGCACGCATACAGTGATGAAATGACATTTTCAAGGCAGGCAAAACCCCTGCCCTCATGGAACTTACATTCTACTGGGAGGATATACCAAATGAGTGAAGCAGGGAAGAAGGATGAGGAGGGAATGCTGGAGGCAGGGGGGTGACCTGTGAGGGAAGGAAAGGAGAGAGGGTCATCTTCTGGAGGGCTGTGAGGAGAGCAGAGGCACATGAGGATCTACCTGAGATTTTAACAAGCTCACTGGGACTTCTGTGCAGAGAAGAGGCTTTGGGGACATGGGCAAGAATTGGGAAGACAATTTGGAGGCTACTGCAATTGTCCAGGATGCTCCCCAGTGGCTCAGCGGTAAAGAATCTGCCTGCAATGCAGGAGACATGGGTTCAGTTGCTGGGTTGGGAAGGTCCCCTGGAAAAGGAAATGGCAACCCACTTCCATATCTTGCTTAGAAAATTCCAAGGACAGAGGAGCCTGGCGGGCTCCATAGGATCACAAAGAGTTGGACTCAACTGAGCACTTACACAAGCAATAGTCCAGGTGTCAAGAAATGAAGTGGGTCTGTGGGAAGCAGAGTTGGGTGTTTGATGTGTCTCACATGCCCATCACATGTGCTTTGTTTTTATAATTCACAGGACTCAGGGTTTGGAGGTTTGAAGTGAATTTATCAGCTGGTGCTCAGATCAGTCGGGGCTGGGAGGCAGTGGAAGCAGCCAGTCATTGTGGCCTTGGCTGAGCCCTTTCATTCTCTCCTCCTCCCTCCCGGCATCCACGATGTTAAGCGCTAAGCCTGTCTCGTGTAGGGCTACTCTTTGGGGATCTCAGGCCCCTTTATCAAAGACCATGGAGCATTCTGTAGGTCTCCATGTCTCCATTCTAATTCCAGGGGCTCTCATTTTCTCTGACACCCATTCACAGACCTGGAACCTTGGCTCAAGTCATGGGTGCTCACTGCTAAGTCCTCAGGGAGGGCGTCAGACTGAGCAGAACAGTGACTTGGGAAACTTCTTTTCATGGCTACAGAGAGGTTTCCAGGTGGCCTGCAAAGGGGTGGATGTTGCTCCAGTTCAGTTCAGGTCAGTGTTTGACTGTTTGTGACCCCCTGGTTTGCAGCACGATAGGCTTCCCTGTCCATCACCAACTCCCGGAGCTTGCTCAAACTCAGGTATATTAAATTGGTGATGCCATCCAAGCATCTCATTCTCTGTTGTCCCCTTCTCCCACATTCAATCTTTCCCAGCATCATGGTCTTTCCCAGTGAATCAGTTCTTCACATCAGGTGGCCGAAGTATTGGAGCTTCAGCATCAGTCCTTCCAATGAACATCCGGGACTGATATCCTTTAGGTTGGGCTGGTTTGATCTCCTTGCAGTCCAAGGGGCTCTCAAGAGTCTTTCAAACACCACAGTTCAAAAGCATCAATTCTTTGGCACTCAGCTTTCTTTATAGTCCAGCTCTCACATCCATACATGACTATTAGAAAAACCATATAGCTTTGACTACACAGACCTTTGTTGACCAAGTAATGTCTCTCCTTTTTAATATGCTGTCTAGGTTAGTTATAGCTTCTCTTCCAAGGAGCAAGGGTCTTTTAATTTCATGGCTGCTGTCATCCTCTGCAGTGATCTTGAAGTGAAGTCGCTCAGTCATGTCTGACTCTTTGCAACCCCGTGGACTGTAGCCTACCAGGCTCCTCTGTCCGTGGGATTATCCAGGCAAGAGTACTGGAGTGGGTTGCCAAACCTCTCTCACAGGTTCCGTTGTTTCCCCATCTATTTGCCGTGAAGTGATGGGACTGAATGCGATGATCTTCGTTTTTTGAATGTTGAGTTTTAAGCCAATTTTTTTACTCTCCTCTTTCACTTTCATTAAGTGGCTCTTGAGTTCCTCTTCGCTTTCTGCTGTAAGGGTGGTGTCATCTGTATATCTGAGATTACTGAAATATTAGTAACCTCAGTTGGTAAAGAATCCACCTGCAGTGTGGGAGACCTGGGTTTGATCCCTGGGTTGGGAAAATCCCCTGGAGAAGGGAAAGGCTACCCACTTCAGTATTCTGACCTGTGTCACAGAGTAGGACATGACTGAGCGACTTTCACTTTCAGAGATGATACTGCTCCCTCTGGGCCTAAAAGGTTGGAAAGAAGGATGGGAGCAGATTGACCTCTCATCAATCTGGTTTAGAGCCTGCCCACAGGCAAGGGACCACCACACCCCACAGCAGGAGCGGCAGATCCTGGTGGGGTGTGGATGGGCCAGAGGGACGCACTGACAGGGTTTTGGTTTCATGAGCGCATGCCAGAGTCTACCGCCTTGGTGGCCCTGTCTCTCCAGCTGGGTGACCTTAGACAGCTGTAGAAGTTTCTAGTTTCGTAAATCTATTGATATTACATGAACGACCACAAAGAAGGCTCTGCTGAGCTCTTGATAAGAACTCTTATCTCGTCCAAAGATCCCATGCATAGGGACCATTCTTTAGAAAGAGGAAGCTGAAGTCACATGGCTTGAGGCATGCTGTTACTGCTGCTGCTGCTAAGTCACTTCAGTCGTGTCCGACTCTGTGTGACCCCATAGATGGAAGCCCAGCAGGCTCCCCCGTCCCTGGGATTCTCCAGGCAAGAACACTGGAGTGGGTTGCTATTTCCTTCTCCAATGTGTGAAAGTGAAAAGTGAAAGTGAAGTCGCTCAGTCGTGTCCGACCCTTAGCGACCCCACAGACTGCAGCCTACCAGGCTCCTGCATCCATGGGATTTTCTAGGCAATAGTACTGGAGTGGCTTGCCATTGCCTTGGCTTGAGGCATAGATGAAATTAAAATCCAGGTCTATGAAGGGAAGTCAGGTTGCTCAGTCGTGTCCAACTCTTTGCAACCCCATGGATTGTAGCCTTCCAGGGTCCTCCGTCCTTGGGGTTTTCCAGTGGATTCTCCAGTTGGATTCTCCAACACTGGAGTGGGTTGCCATTTCCTTCTCCTATGAAGACTTTAAGCTTATACACAGAACCTCAGTCCGTATAGAGGCTGCACCCAAGGAAGCCATCAGGGTATGGGAGGCTGGCAGCCGCCTTCTGTGTTTGGGGTCAGCTCTTAGCAAAAACATTTCCTTCTCTTCTCAGGTGGCCTCATTAATTCTACTCTACTCTGGCCCTTATCTTGCCCTCTGGTGCCACCATCACCGACCCTTCTAGAAGGACTCTGCCCTGTGGATCTTGAGGACCAGTCTGTCCCTCACTCTGCCACTTACCCTCTGTGCCCCTTTTCCTCTGGACCAGTTTCACGGGTCAATGTCCCTCTTAAAGCATGACCCTTGGGGGAAAAAATAGCATTCATCATTTAGACCATTAGATTGTAACCCAGAGAAGTGTACTTAGCAAACCGCAAATAGAATCGACCAGAGTGGGACCAGATGGCCTCCTCTATCCTGGGTGTCTTGTTTCGGATAATGCAACTGAAGTCAGCATTAGGGGTTTGGGGAGCCTGAGTGCAGGGCTTTCCCATTGAAGTCAGTCAACCCAACACCTTCCCTCCTTCAGTCCAAAGAAAAGAAAAATGTCTGTTTGTGTGATGATGGGAAAGCAAACATGAAGCAGTTCCAGTGGCACAGAAGAGTACGAAGGCTAGCAGCCCTCCCATCTTTTACTTCCTCCACCAGCAGTTCGTCCCCTGAGACAACCAATGGTGGTGGTGGTTGTTCAGTTCAGTTCAGTTACTCAGTGGTGTCCGACTCTCCGCGACCCCATGGACTGCAGCACTCCAGGCTTCCCTGTCTTTCACTCTCTCCCTGAGTTTGTGCAAACTCGTGTCCAT
This sequence comes from Moschus berezovskii, assembly GCF_049115385.1. Lineage (NCBI taxonomy): Eukaryota > Metazoa > Chordata > Mammalia > Artiodactyla > Moschidae > Moschus > Moschus berezovskii. Next base: position 27,207,072 of record NC_142481.1, on the reverse strand, counting down.
TGAGTCAGTGATGCTATCCAGCCATCTCATCCACCGTTACCCCCTTCTCCAGTGGCACCAGTTTCTTGTATCCTTTGGAAGACGTTCTAAACATTTTCTCTACCGTATTATTTTGCTTCTTGACGTTTCTTTAGAGACAGATTCCTCTCATGTTATTACATGTAGATTTACTTGATTCTTTTTAGTGGCTACCTTGTTCTTTAAAATTTCTGCAGTGTTTCCTATTGAGTGGTTCAGTTCAGTCCCTCAGTCGTGTCCGACTCTTTGCGACTCCATGGACTGCAGCATGCCAGGCCTCCCTGTCCATCACTAACTCCTGGAGTTCACTCAAACTCATGTCCATTGAGTTGGTGATGCCATCCAACCATCTCATTCTCTGTCGTCCCCTTCTCCTCCTGCCTTCAATCTTTCCCAGCATCAGGGTCTTTTTCAGTGAGTCTGTTCTTCACATCAGGTAGACAAACTATTGGAGTTTCAACTTCAGCATCAGTCCTTCCAATGAATATTCAGAACTGATCTCCTTTAGGATGGACTGGTTGGATCTCCTTGCAGTCCAAGGGGCTCTCAAGAGTCTTCTCCAACACCACAGTTCAAAAGCATCAATTCTTCTGGGCTCAGCTTTCTTCATAGTCCAACTCTTACATCCATACATGACTATTGGAAAACCATAACTTTGACTACATGGGCCTTTATTGGCAAAATAATGTCTCTGCTTTTTAATATGCTGTCTAGGTTGGTCATAACTTTTCTTCCAAGGAGCAAGTGTCTTTTAATTTCATGGCTGCAATCACCATCTGCGCCAATTTTGGATCCCAAGAAAATAAAAACTGTTTCCACTGTTTCCCCATCTATTTGCCATGAAGTGATGGGACCAGATGCCATGATCTTAGCTTTCTGAATGTTGAGCTTTAAGCCAACTTTTTCACTCTCCTCTTTCACTTTCATCAAGAGGCCCTTGAGTTCTTCTTCACTTTCTGCCATAAGGGTGGTATCATCTGCATATCTGAGGTTATTGATATTTCTCCTGGAAATCTTGATTCCAGCTTGTGCTTCCTCCAGCCCAGCGTTTCTCATGATGTACTCTGCATATAAGTTAAATAAGCAGGGTGACAATATACAGCCTTGACATACTCCTTTCCTGATATGGAACCAATCTGTTGTTCCATGTCCAGTTCTAACTGTTGCTTCCTGACCTGCATACAGATTTCTTAGGAGGCAAGTCAGGTGGTCTGTATTCCCATATCTTGAATTTTCCAGAGTTTGTTGTGGTCCACACAGTCAAAGGCTTTGGCATAGTCAATAAAGCAGAAATAGATATTTTTCTGGAACTCTCTTGCTTTTTCGATGATCCAACAGACGTCAGCAATTTGATTTCTGGTTTTTCTGCCTTTTCTAAATCCAACTTAAACATCTGGAAGTTCATGGTTCACGTACTGTTGAAGCCTGACTTGGAGAATTTTGAGCATTACTTCACTAGCATGTGAAAGTGAAGCTCACTCAGTCGTGTCCGACTTTGTGACCCCCATGGACTATACAGTCCATGGGATTCTCCAGGCCAGAATACTGGAGAGTGGGCAGCCTTTCCCTTTTCCAGGGGATCTTCCCGACCCAGGGATCGAACCCAGGTCTCCCACACTGCAGGCATATTCTTTACCACCTGAGTCACAAGGGAAGCCCAAGAATACTGGAGTGGTTAGCCTATCCCTTCTCCAGCATATCTTCCTGACCTAGGAATTGAACTGGCGTCTCCTGCATTGCAGGTGGATTCTTTACCAACTGAGCTGTGTGTAGCGTGTGAGATGAGTACAATTGTGCAGTAGTTTGAGCATTCTTTGGCATTGCCTATCTTTGGGATTGGAACGGATTGAGTGGTTGGCCATTGTTTATTTCATCAGGCTGCTATTGATGCTGTTTCCATGTTTTGCTACCGTGGTGAGTTCCTGTGTGTATCTGTCTCATGCACGTGTGTGGGTCCCTCTGTGGGATGAGGTCCTGTGTGTGGGCTCTGCTGGATGAGAGGATGTGAGCATGTGACATCTATACATGTGGTCTGGATGCCCTCTGAAAAAAGTCATACTGATTCTACTAGCCACGCTGTTCAACACAGCCTTTGAGCACTACTTCTTACACTTCAGCCTCTGTGTCACCAATGAGTAAATCAACCCTGAATGAATGAATGAAAGGGACTTGCCTGAGCACTCATCTTCCTGACCAACCCCAGAGAGAATCCATCACCTGACTTAGTTCTTCCTAGACCAGCTGATCATTTCCCCTGCAGCACCCCTTCCTTCTCCAATCATGTGTGGGTCATCCCTGCTCTTTCCCACCACTCCCACTGAGCCCTTTCTATAGTCTCCTGCATCTTGGGTTGCTGAGATTCTCAGAGGGATCGAGATCCTCTGAATAATTGCAAAAATTAATGTTTTCCTACAAAGTAAATAGCAATTTGCCTGTGCTCCCTGTGAGGTTTTTGGTTTTGTTTTTTAACCTTTTGAACAGATAATACATTTCTGGCTGGAAAATCAACTAATATAAAAAATTATACAGGAAAAATTTCTACCCCCAACCAATCCTCTTTGGGTCCAACAGTAGCCCCTCCCCCAGACTTGTAATCCCAGTTATTTTTCTGAGATGCAAATACAAGGAAAGGTGAACCTGTAATCTTAATCCCCCTGCACTGTTTTGCACCTTGCTTTTATCCCATTCTTGGAGAAGGAAATGGCAACCCACTCCAATATTCTTGCCTGGAGAATCCCATGGACGGAGGAGCCTGGTGGGCTACAATCCATGGGGTCGCAAAGAGTCAGACACGACTGAGTGACTTCACTTCACTTCACTTTATCCCATTAATGTCTTAAAGTACATTCACAGCAGTGCATCAGGAACCGTCTCATTTGTTTTAGAGTCACATCAGATTTCATTGTAAGAAAATTCCACAGTTTAAACTAACCCTCTCTTGATGGATGCTTGAGTTCTCTGCCATGTTTTGCTAGTACAAACAATGCCTTAGTGAATAACCTTGACATATGTCATTCTGCATGTATGCAAGTTTCCAATTGTTGATTGGAAAATGGGAAGAAGCCAGGTAAAGAAACCACTGAGTCTTGGAAGAACTGCAACCAGAAAAATAAAGTGTGAGAAGCACTGCTGGGGCAGGTGCCACAGGGCCTTGTGGCAGCAAGTGTACCCTGAGAATTAGCCCCAGGACCCTGGCTGTGCCCAACACATGCTTGCATGTGGGACGTGTGGCCTGGGGAGTCATCATGTAATTTTCTTCTTTTCATGGTCTTGCCTACTTGGAAATCTTGGGGTGAGCTCCCTGGCCTGAGACATTTCTGCTTTTCCCTGGGACTCAGAGGGAAGGGAATGGTTGTGGGGCTTCTTTCCCAGGAGCCTGTGCACGTGGGGGCCGAGCATTCACCTCCAGAGCCAGCTGAGCAGATCAGGCAAACGCTCTTGGAAGCAACGGCCTTTCCCATCAATGCTTATTTGTTCTTGATGAGGAAAAACGATGCTGGCCTCCATTGAAAAAGAGAAAGCCTCCTCTTGTAAGTGCTCTTGGACAAGTGAGCACTTGTTTCGGAGTCATCTGCAAGAGCATGTGACCTGGAGACTCTGTGGGAAATGCCTGACTTGTGCAGCTTTGGCGTCCAGCTGTGCTTGGGGAGTTCTGCTCCAAATGTCAGAGGCAGAGGGCCCAAGCTTTTCCAGCACAGCCCACAGCTGGAAATGGTACAAGCCTCATATTCATTCTTTGTGTTGGAGAAGAGGTTTCCGGACCTTGTTCATGAGTTACTGAATGATTCAAAATCTTGAGCTCCATGCTGGTGTCAGCATGTTTCCACATCCACTAGTGCTGGGGAAATGCTGCCCCCAGATTGGAAACATCTATCTGGGTTATATCCATGTACAGAGAGTCAGTCTCTGGGTTTAGCAACCTGCCTTTGTGCCCAGCATGGGTTTGGACCCATCTCATCTGGCAGTCACCTTCCCCTGGAGCCTCTCTCCTTCAAGGCAGAGCAGTTTTAGCCCAGTGGTTCAACCAGCCTTGGCTGGTCCTGGGTGTGTGACTCTCAAGCTTCATAGACTGACTGGCTCTCCGACCTTGAACAGGTGACTCAAGCCTTTCTGGACCTCAGGGGCTCATCAAGATGAAGGGGATTAAAAAACCCCACCTGCTTCCTAGCAGTTTAGGAGTCAGTGTTTGTGAAGTGCTCAGCACAGTGCCCACACATAATGACTGTCATTATATGGAATATTTACTCTTCTAATTATTATTCATTAAGAATGATTTATGGCCTCTTTTCCTTCCCTACTTTTTCATCACTCTGACCTTGTGTTTTTAGATGAATGGGTTTGTGTCTTTTATGAACCTTGGGACTTAAACTCATGGGGTCCTCCTCAAAGGAAATCCCTAGTAATAACTATATTTTTGCAGGTTCATTGAGATGTAATTTACATACCATAAAGTTTACCCACTGCATACAGCCAGGTCATATTTCTAAATGTACGCAACTGCGTGGTAGCCTCAGTCTAGTTTTAGAATACTCTTGCACGCATGCGTGCTAAGTTGCCAGTTGTGTCTGACTCTTTGCGACCCCATGGACTGCAGCACACAAGGCTTCCCTGTCCATCACCAACTCCCAGAGCATGCTCAAACTCATGTCTGTCGAGTCGGTGATGCCAGTCCACTTTGGTCATCCCCTTCTCCTGCCTTCAATCTTTCCCAGAATCAGGGTCTTTCCCAATGAATCTCTGGTTTCCTAGAATTTCTAGTACCCTGCTTCAGACTAACTGAATCCTATCTCCATGACTGGAAGTCTTTTGTCATTTTCTTTAATTTAGCATAACACCTTTAAGGTTTATCTATGCTATTAAATCTTCTAAAATATTTATTTATTTGGCTGCACTGAGTCTTAGTTGCTGCATATGAGCTCCTCCAGTTGCAGCATGCAGAATCTCTAGTTGTGAGGTGCAACCTCTTAGTTGCGGCACATGGGATCTGGTTCCTTGGCGTGGGATCGAATCTGGGCTCCCTGCATTGGCAGAGTGGAATCTTAGCTGCTGGACCACATTCTATTGATGAGTAGCTATACCATATTTTCTCCATCCTAATAACTATATAGTTGCATTTTTTTAAATGGGAAAATGGGGAGAAGGAAGAAAATGGGAAAAAATGATGTTTAAAAATATAGTAGTGTTCATACTCTAATTTTAGAAAAACAGAGGATATCATAGGATGGATATCAGGGTTAAGTAAGTGAATCAGGAGACGGGTGGACCAGGATCTGAAGGACACATAACAGAGCGTTGACAGCAGCTTCTCTGCATGGTTGGGTCCATGAGTGCTTTGTGCTCTCTCTTTTTTTTCCCCCTCTCCTTTTAAATTTTTTGATAATAGCTCTGAGATATAATTCACACATCTTAACATTCCTCCCTTTTAAAGTGTAGGATTCAATGGCTTTTCCAGATATTCACAGAGTTGTGCTACCATAGACAATTTTAGTTTTGTTTTTTTAAAAAAACCTAAAACCTAAGCAACTACTTACTCCCTATAGATTTGCCTGTTTTAGATATTTCATATAAATTGAGCCATCCAGTACATGGTCTTGTGTGACTGGCTTCTTTCAGCATAATGTTTTCAACATTTACCCATGGTGCAGCTTGTAGTAGTAATGACTTAATTACGAGCAGTAATTAATTAATTACTAACAGAAAGTAATTCATCTTTTTTTATTGCAGAGTGATTTCTATTGTGTGGATGAATACACTACACTTTGTTTATTCTTCAGTTGGACATTTGGTTTGTCGCCACTTTTTGGTTGTCATAAATAATACTACCTCCACTATACACAAGTATTGTTTTTGGAATTAAAAACAAAAAACTAAGATTTGGGAAAAAATAGGTGTGGGTGGTAAAGACTTTGATAAGAAGTGACTGAGGAACGTGAGGTGTGTGCTAACCTACCATGTTAGCATCCAACAGCCCAGAGTAAATGGAAGGGAGATCACCAGGTGGGCTCACATCCTACTACTGTCAGAGAGACGGTGGTGGGGACTGAAGGAGACTCAGGCTGGAGAAGCAGAACAATGCCAGGGTCCCTACTATGGGTCTTGGGGCCAGCCAGATTTGTATTTGAATCCCAGCTCTGCTGCTCATTGCTGTGTGACCTTGAGAGAGTCACTTAACATCTCTGAGCCTTTATCATTAAAACTTGAGTGATAACTTCCCTCATTGGTTGTTGTGTTATTTTTGCCTTTTGTCTCTCCCTGGGGAAGCCTTTGTGGGACCATTCTCCACCAGGCGCTGCTCCAGGTGCCTGGGGGAAAGGTTTAAAATTCAATATCCTCTAGCCTCAGAGATCAGTTTGCCTATGGCATAGCCCAAGCCTGGGTATTTTTAAGAAGCATCCTGGGGTAGTCTCTAGGATAGACCACCTGATGCTAAGAGCTGACTCTTTGGAAAAGACCCTGATGCTGGAAAGAAGGCCAGAAGGAGAAGGGGGCGACAGAGGATAAGACGGTTGGATGGCATCAACTCGACTCAACGGATGTGAGTTTGAGCAAGCTCTGGGAGATAGTGAAGGACAGAGAAGCCTGGTGTGCTGCAGTCCATGGGGTTGCAAAGAGTCAGACACTGCTGAGCACCTGACCTGAAGAGGATAGTCTCTGTGCAGGGCACATTATACTAGACCCCAGACGGAGATGAGGTTGGGGTATTTTGGTCAAAGTGCTTTATTTCATAAGTGGGCAGCCAAGAACTGGAGACCCCTTCCTGGCGCATGGGAACCTAGGAGCCAGTCCCCCAGCCCAGGAATGCCAGCCGCCCCTTCCCCTGAGGAGTCAGCAGGAGGTGGAGGGAGAAAGGTGCTCCCTGGCCTCTGGGAGCCCAACAGAAAGGAAAAGTGGGCAGATTCTTTGGTGTGGGTGGAAGTCTTTTCTTTCTAATCAATAAGCAAACAGTTCCTGGAGTTGCCCAACCTGGCCACAGGAATGTTTCCTGGATTGCAGCCGGTGGGAATAATCAATTAGCACCTCTATTCAGGCAGGCAGATCGGTCGTTTGTGTATTTAACTGGCAGCCAGAAGCTGGATAATAAAACTCCTCCAATTTAAGTGTGTAAGCCAGAGGGCTTCTCGTTCTCTTGGATGAAACCAAACCAGTTTCCCTCCTCCCTGTGACAGCAAAGAGGTCCCTGTGCACCTCTGCAGTGGGCAGGCGGCCAGCCCCTTCTTAACAGTAGGGTTCACCTGCCTCCCTTTTTAAAATGAATGGCAGTGAGATTCCTTGGCAGTTAGTGTCCACCCTGGAAACTGAAGGCAAGGCGTCAGTCTCAGACTTGAGCAGAGAAGAAAGCCTCGCTTCTCCAGTTGAGACACCAGAGCCCCTCCCCGCACCTAGGCAGGAAGACGGTGATTGAACAGGGTGAGGTTTTTATCAATGGGTTCGTTTTTTGAACTATCCAGGACAGGCCCAGAAAGGCAAGGGATTTCAAACTGAATTCTTTTCTGGCTCTGATCTCAAGGGCAGGTGGTCTGGGGAGGCCCCCTGGTCCTTCTAAACTGGAGGGACAGGAGCCAACGCCCCTCCCAGGCCTGCGTGGGAGCCACGTGCCAGTGTTACTCTCATCCCACTAGGATGTGAGTCCTGGGAAGGCAGAGTCTTCAGCCCTGGAACAGCCCAGCAAAAGTGGGTATGCTGTGCTGAGCAGGCCACCTACTGCCCCTTGCCGTGTGGCTGGGTCCCTTGGTCTGGCACGCAGCCAGAAGCTGGGGCCATCTCTTCAAATGCTCCCCCTCCTTTTTTTTTCTAAATTATTTTATTATTCCTCTTGTGTATGTGTTAGTCGCTCAGTTGTGTCCGACTCTTTGTGACCCCATGGACTGCAGCCCACCAGGTTCCTCTGTCCATGGAATTTCCCAGGCAAGAATACTGGAGTAGGTTGCCATTTCCTTCTCCAGAGGATCTTCCTGACCCAGGGATCAAAGCCGGGTCTCCTGCATTGCAGGTGGATTCTTTACGTTTGAGCCACATGGAAGATTATTCATGTTCTTGTATCCGTGCAGTGGAATATTGTTTGTGTGTTAATTGTTATTTGGTTTATTTTTTGGCCACGCCTTTGTGGCATGTGGGATCTTAGTTCCCCGACCAGGGATCAGCCCATGCCCTCTTCAGTGGACGCATGAAATCTTCCCCACTGGACTGCCAGGGAAGTCCCTTAAATGCCTCTTTTTGAGCTTTCCCTAAATGCATTTTAATTGTCCCCTCCAGCCCTGCTGCTACAAAGAAGCTTGGAACCCCCTTACCTATTTGTTTTTCTCTATTAACATTTTTCATTCTATTTGTTAATTATCTCTTCCCCACTGGAATGAAAGCCCCATGAGGACAGGATGTGAGCTTTGTTCACTGCTGTATTTCCCAGGCCTTAGAATGATGCTTGGCAACAAGTAAAGGCTCTGTAAATATTTGTTGAAGAAAGAATCCTTGAAGCAATCCCTTGAAGGAAATGAAGCTGCTTCCTCCTACGGAAAGGGGAAAATGATACTTAAGGAGGGAGGTCGAAGTGACTTGTCTACAGTGGCACCTAAAACAGCGAAGCTGGGGTTTAACCCTACCGTGGTTGACCCCATTCACACAAATGTAAAACCATAAAAGTATTTGCACTGGCTTGTACCCAACTGTGGAAGTGCTGTTTGTGACATTTTTCACTGTGCTGATTGCGATCAGCATCCATGGTATTTGCAGTCTGAGAATGTTCTGCATTAGCCCAAGCAGAAACACAATCTGGGAGCAAATATGCCTTGCTGGAGTGACCCAGGAGGCATGAGCGTAACCTTAAAACAAAGGTGGAGGACTTCCCTGGTGGTCCATTGGTTAAGAATCCATGGAACATGGGTTCAATCCCTGGTCTGGGAAGATCCCCCATGCCACAGAGCAACTAAACCCGTGTGCCAGAAGTACTGAGCCTGTGCTCTAGAACCTGGGAGCCACAACTACTGAAGTCCCATGCCGCAACTCCAAAAGCTCGAGTGTTCTGCAACAGGATAAACCACCACAGTGAGAAGCCCACACACCCCAACTGGAGAGTAGTCTCCGTTCACTGCAGCTAGAGAAAGCCCACACGCAGCCATGAAGACCCAGCACAGCCAGAAATAAAGAAATAAATACATACATCTTTCAAACAGAGGGGGAGATCCAGGGTGATGATCACCCCTTTATCCTGTGGGCGCATCTTCACAGGGCTCTGGGATAACTCGTCCTTCCACCGCAGCCTCACCATTTTCTCTGCACACTGTTGCCCCCTCCACTCCAGTCTGTTTGGATGGAAACAGAGAGGAGGAGACTTTGTTCCTTGCCTCCCTCCCGGGCGGCGCCCATTGTTGACATCTGTTTTTAGAGTGTGAGTTATAATTTGTTCTGGGCAACAACATGCTTGGAGGCCAGGAGAAAGAACTTGATAAGCTTCATGAGAATAAACTTCCCTTGAAGATCCCAAACACCACAGATCTAGCACAGTCAAACAAATAAGTACTAAAAATAAAAAATTTCCCATCCCTGGGATCCCATGGGAGCTGCCTGTCGACAAGGGCGGTTTGATGGGCTGCCAGCGCCCTGGCCAAGAACGCCCTGGGGGAGCACAATGCACAGGCTCTTGTGGACACACCTGTGAGTTGTGCTTGTGCAACGTGATATTCCAAGCTGCTTATCTTAACCAGAAAAAATGTCTGGGAGTTAAGTTGGCCGATCAAAGGAAATCTGACTTATTTCAACTTAAGTGACGCAGTGACCTAAGGCAGAACATTCTTGAATCTTTAAAACTCCCTCCTTTGCTTGGCTGTCTAGTTGTCCTTAATGTTTTTCTGAGGCCCCGGCACTGGATTTCCAGGGTGTCACTTTAATCTTTCATTCGAGGAGAGAGGGGGTGAGTGTGTGTGTCTTGTGGAGATAGGGACAGGGAAACTTGGCTATTTTTATTCTGGTTCCCCTCCACCTGTCCCATTCTGTCTTGTGAACTCACTTCCCTGTGGCCATTCAGCTAGCAACCAGTGTCACAAATGGCTCATCAAAGCAGGAGGCAGGCCGCCTGGTGGTTAAGTCCTGATGGGGCGTCAGACCACAGGCCCTGCCACTTCATAGCTAGGTGGCTTGGTCACGTCTCTCCATGGAGACTTCTGAGCCCACTTCCTCATTTAGAAGGCAGGGCTGCTGGGACTCTGCACACCAGGGCTGCTATGTCTAGTCAGGCTGTTAGGTGGTGTTACTTCTCGTAGTTCTCAGTAACAAGTGGGCACACATAACTGGAGATTTATCGGAGCTAAAATGATAGTCTTCCTGGTGCAACTTGAATCTCAACATTGCCCGAGTGTGGACAAACTGGAGGCCTCATCATCCTTTCTCTCCTGTTTTTTTAAACATTGAATTACATTTTCTGCTGAGCACGGGTGACTATTAAACCTGGAATGGCTAGTAATTTCATGAACACCCACCAAAGGAAGACATTCCAGTCACCCAGTGCCATCAAAGAAAATAGAACCTAGAAAGGAACTTTCTAGGTGGTCGTACCCATGGAGATTTAGGGCTCTGTGGTTGGAGTTAGAAACACTGTGACTCTCTAGCAAAGCGAACACCTGCCCAGCCAGACGATACATATCTGTCTCCCAAGGTTCCTTTCATCCATCAAGTAAGACTTCTTGTTCCTTGAGTATTTAAATTAGAAACGGAAACCCTTGGTTTGGGGGTGCACAATGGCAGTGTGGTCCCCCGGATCTCCAAGAGCTTGTGATCTTGCCCTTGAGGTTGTGTGTAAAATTTTCTCATCTGATGCTTTGTTCCACTGGTCCCTGAAATAAAAGCAAATGCAGTGTTCTTTGGTGTTAGCCTTGGAAAATGCCTCCTGCGGAGAGGGAGACGTCGCAGAAGGCACCTCTGTGTGTGTTGCAGGGAAAACCCCACGTGCAGGTAGTTGCTTCTGAGAGACCCGGTGATCCCGCTCCTTACCAAATAACTATGGGGAGCTGAATCTGATGGCAGGCCCCATCCTTACATCTCCCTAAAATATATGGAGGCTTCGGAGACTGTCTTGTTCCTACCCACTCACATTCCAGTTGGGCGGGGGTGAGAGAAGAAATGGGAGCCTTCAGGCAGGACTGTTTGTGGCACGAAGCAATTCCAAGCAAAGAATGTTGCCGCCCTAAGACTACAAAGCTTTTCATGGACTTGGGTTTCATTTGTATTTGTACTTCAGGCATCTCTTCCGGGGGTCCTCAGATTAAGCTACTAATTCTGCCAAATACGCAAGAAAATGGGGTGCTTGTAGGATGAATGACAACTTACAGGAGTCACAGTGTGCTGAAGATGCTTTTTATAATATACACACATATATATTTTGTCTGGCTGCGTGGCTGCACCAGATCTTAGTTGTGGGATCTTTTGTTGCGGCATGCAAATTCTTGGTTGGAAGCACAGAGTCTTTAGCCACTGGACGATGAGGGAAATCCCTAAAGGTACTTGTTACATCACTCTTCTTTTTGTCATTTTAAAAAGTGACTCACTGTAATTGTAACTTACCATACAATACAAAAATGTTTCAGGAAGTTACGTTTTTTAAAACTGCCTCCAACTGTACCTCTTTCAACCTTCCCTCCACCTCCACTCAAATTACTGTCAACCTCCTGCTGTGTAGAATTCCAACTGTTCTGGAATGTCTTTTTTTGTGGGTCCCCCCCCCCCCCCCCGCATAAGAAGTATTCCATCCCCATTTTGTAAATGGGAATAGTAGTGAAGAATCCTCACTCTAGGATCAGACAACCCGGCCCCTCCTCACACCAGCCTTTAATTCAGGGCAAAGAAAATGGGACTGGTGATACCTACACCACAAGATGGCCTGGGGTGGGGGATTCAATCAGAAAATTGGACACAAGGAGCACAGGACAAGAGTCTGACTTGTAGAGAGGCAGAGTGGTCAGGAGCGTGAACTCTCAGATGTACCTAAGTTCCAGTCCAGGCTCTGCCACTTAGTAACTGCCTCAGTTTCCCTGTCTATAAAAAGGGGATGCTGATGACAGCAACTTCACAGAGTTCTGGGATTAAATGAGTTAGTATTTGTGAAATGCTTAGAATAGAACCTGACACATAATGTTCTCACATGTTTAGATATTAAGAAAATAGTGAATAAAAGGTAGTTGAAGCTATTGAATCTAGTTTTTTATGGTGATGATGATGTTATGGTCTTCCCATTTAGAGATGGCCCATGGGTTCTTGGTTCTTATCATTAGGATCTAGTTTCGAAGCCAAGTGACCAAATGACTGGTTTAGGAAAGGACAACATGCTGATTTAATACTTAGTTCTTTGCTGTCTATTTTATTTAACTTTTTATTTTAGAAATGTTCAAGTAGGACTTCCCTGGCAGTCCAGTAGTGGAGACTCTTTCACTGCAAGGGGCGAGAGTTCAATCCCTGGTCAGGGAACTAAGACATGTCATGCAGTGCAGACACACAAAAAAACAACACTTTTTTTTTTTTTTTAAAGAAATGTTCAGATATCAGTTCAGTTCAGTTCAGTCGCTCAGTCGTGTCCGACTCTCCGCGACCCCATGAATCACAGCACGCCAGGCCTCCCTGTCCATCACCAACTCCTGGAGTTCACTCAAACCCATGTCCACAGAGTCGGTGATGCCATCCAGCCATCCCATTCTCCGTCGTCCCCTTCTCCTCCCGCCCCCAACCTTTCCCAGCATCAGAGTCTTTTCCAGTGAGTCAACCCGTCGCATGAGGTGGCCAAAGTATTGGAGTTTCAGCGTTAGCATCAGTCCCTCCAATGAACATCCAGGATTGATCTCCTTTAGAATGGACTGGTTGGATCTCCTTGCAGTATAAGGGACTCTCAAGAGTCTTCTCCAACACCACAGTTCAAAAGCATCGATTCTTCGGCGATCAGCCTTCTTCACAGTCCAACTCTCACATCCATACATGAACACGGGAAAAACCATTGCCTTGACTAGACGGACCTTTGTTGGCAAAGTAATGTCTCTGCTTTTTAATATACTATCAAGGTTGGTCATAACTTTCCTTCCAAGGAGCAAGCGTCTTTTAATGGCTGCAATCAGCATCTGCAGTGATTTTGGAGCCCCAAAAAATAAAGTCTGACACTGTTTCCACTGTTTTTCCATCTATTTCCCATGAAGTGATGGGACCAGATGCCATGATCTTTGTTTTCTGAATGTTGAGCTTCAAGCCAACCTTTTCACTCTCCTCTTTCACTTTCCTCACGAGGCTTTTGAGTTCCTCTTCACTTTCTGCCATAAGGGTAGTGTCATCTGCATATCTGAGGTTATTGATATTTCTCCCAGCAATCTTGATTCCAGCTGGTGCTTCTTCCAGCCCAGCGTTCCTCATGATGTACTCTGCATATAAGTTAAATAAGCAAGGTGACAATATACAACCTTGACGTACACCTTTTCCTATTTGGAACCAGTCTGTTGTTCCATGTACAGTTCTGACTGTTGCTTCAGATATACCCAATCCTAACATACTGATCTTCTGGTTTCTTCAGTTTGCCAGTCTTATTTCCCCCTACATGCTGGCGTTAGTGTTCCCTGTGGTTCTGAGACACTGTCCAGCCCTTGCCAGGGTTGAAGCCAGCTTCCCAGAGCCTTCTCAGAACTGGAGATCCCCTCAGTCTTTTCTGTAATTTCTAGCTAATCATCCCAGAGGCTCAGGTTGCACAGAAAGATAATAGGCCTTAATGAGCACCTGGAAATTCAGGTTGGGCCTGCCTGTGGCGCATACATTACTTCTGTCACTTCTCACAGGGTAGGGCTTAGCCACCATTAAGACAAGATGCCCCACAGCAGGTTAAGAGCCTTGCATTAAGTTATTTGCAAAACCATTTTCATTTTTTCAGGCTGCCACCCTTGGCAAGTCCAGTCATGCTCGTCCCAGCTCTCACTGCCCAGATCTGGGCCGGCTGGGGAACAGAATTCAGTGTGGAAAATGAGGGTGACTCTTGTTTCTTGATTATATGGCAAGCCCCCCCAAACACAGCCCTGTGGCCCCATTGTTTCTGCTGGGGTGTGGTTGGGAGAGGGTTGTGATCACATTCACTGTCTCGGTTAATCTCACAAAACCCTGAAGAGGTGGGCTCAGTCAGTGGTGATATCCTTTAGGTGCCAGTAGAAAAAACTGAAGCCCAGAGAGGTTAAGCATTTTGTGTAAGGTCACTCTGCAAGAACATGGCAGAATGTGGGTTTATATAATCATTCCAGTCACAGACTCTGAGGCTCTTCTTGTCAACCTCTTCCTGTCATTTAAAAAAATCCTTGCCATGCTCACCTCTCCCCAACCCCTTCAAATTTGGGAAATCAGTTGTAGAACCAGACTAGGCATGTGGCATGGTTTTGATTTTTTTTAAATTTTATTTTATTTTCAACAAACTGGCAAAGGAGGGTTCAGGGAGTGATTGAGACTAGGTTACTCATATTAAGGGCCATCCCAACTCTGCAGTTCACTAGTTATAGGGATCAAACAAATGTCTTAACCTCTGTTAGCCTCAGTTTCTTCATCTACAAAATGGGAATAATCGTGGTGCTTATCCTCCTGCCCCCTGCTGCTGTTGCCCCCTAACAAGGTCTTATTTTCTCTAGCAAGGGTGGGGCTGTTGGTGTCAGAAAAGTTGGCAATGGTGGCCCCTAGTGGAACAAATGAGAACTGCAGGCCAGACACCGTGACCGACTTGAGGGTTTTCTGGCAGAGACCTGTCCATGGCATGATCCATGTCCATATAGAAGGTTAGTCTAGCCATGTAAAATAGGCAAAACAACAGGACTTTTTTTTAAAAATAAAATACCTCTTGGAAAAACTAAAAATTGCATTGGAGGAATTAGAGACAATTATTTGAAAGGGAGAACAGACCGATTTGAGTTTCCCAGAATTAACTTTCATCGACTGTTCCTTCTGGCTGGAAGGCCCTTGAGCCAAGATTTCTATAAGGTTGACTCCTTCAGGTCTCAGTTCAGACACTTACAATTTCAGAGAGGCCAGCTTTCACCATCCAGTAAAAGTTATACACTCTCCATACTTCTTCACCGTCACTCTTCCCCCCACCCCCTCCACGTCACTCTATTATCCTCTTTTTAAATTCCTTTATGTCTAGCATTTGTCACTACCTGAGATTCAGTTTTGTTACATGTCCATCTCTTTCATGATTTAGTATAAGCTCAGTGGAAGCAGGTGCCTTGCCTGTCTATTCACAATTTTGTCCTTACTGCCCAGCACAATGTCTGACAAATTATTTGATAGAAACTTGTTAAATGAGTCCTTTGGGACTCTGATGTTTAATGCAGACACTTTTCATTACAGCTTCTCCAGCATTGGGTATTAATGCTTTTTAAGTTTTAATACTTTAATGACTATAAAGTTTTAAGTATCTTTGTCTCTAAGCCACTGATCTTAAGTTCCCTCATCCAAGTAGTCCTCTTCTGTCTTTTGCATTTGTCTCACTGCACTGTATGATCAGGTTAAAGATTTTCCTGTGAAATCTTCACTGTCTCCCCTGACAGTGATGAGCTTCTCCACTGGGTGGTCTCAGATTGCAAGCAGGCATTAACCTCTCAATGCCTCAGAAAATAAGCATATAATCAGTTCTAAATGAATATCTGCCATTATCAATGTCTTTTGTGGAATACTGAATTAATGAAGTGTCTAGTATGTGCCAGGCACTGTTCTGTGTATCTTATAACAACCCTAGGAGTAGTTGTTGTCAAACACCTTCATTCTATAGATGGGTAAACTGGAGCACTGAGAGATTCAGTGATGTGCCCAAGGTCTCAGAGCTAATAAGCAGAACCAGGACTTGAGCTCTACCCTTGACAGTAAATAAGACCATGTTTGAAGAGTGAGCACCATGATTACCCTCATTTTCAAGATGAAGAAAAGAAAGTGAAAGTTATTCTCAATTGTGTCTGACTCTCTGCGACCCCTTGGACTGTAGTCTGCCAGGTTCCTCTGTCCATGGAATTCTCCAGGTCAGAATACTTGAGTGGGTAGCCGTTCCCTTCTCCAGGGGATCTTCCTAATCCAGGAATCAAACCCA
Organism: Moschus berezovskii; assembly: GCF_049115385.1. Taxonomy (NCBI): domain Eukaryota; kingdom Metazoa; phylum Chordata; class Mammalia; order Artiodactyla; family Moschidae; genus Moschus; species Moschus berezovskii. The sequence goes on along the minus strand of NC_142481.1, from coordinate 27,190,982 downwards.
GGTGTCCTGCATTGCAGGTGCATTCTTTACCAGCTGAGCCACAGGGAAGCCCGATGAAGAGACTGTGGTTAAAAAATTTGCCTAGGTCCTTACTCTTAACCATTATGTCCTGCTGGCTTCTTCTTATTATCTGCCACTGTTAATTGAAATGTAAACCGTTTGCTTATTTATCTATTTATTTTTAATTTTGGCTGCATGGACTCTTTGTTGAGGCACGTGGGCTCAGTAGCTGTGGGCTTAGTTACCCTGTGGCATGTGGGATCTTAGTTTCCCAACCAGGGATTGAACCTGCATCCCCTGCTTTGGCAGTCAGATTGTTTAACCACTGGACTGCCAGGGAAGTCCCTATACTATTTATTTAAATGTACTTATTCCGTAGTATTACACTGGGCTGGAAGAAGCACAAGCTGGAATCAAGATTGCTGGGAGAAATATCAATAACCTCAGATATGCAGATGACACCACCCTTATGGCAGAAAGTGAAGAGGAACTCAAAAGCCTCTTGATGAAAGTGAAAGAGGAGAGTGAAAAGGTTTTGGCTTGAAGCTCAACATTCAGAAAACAAAGATCATGGCATCTGGTCCCATCACTTCATGGGAAATAGATGGGGAAACAGTGGAAAGTGTCAGACTTCATTTTTGGGGGCTCCAAAATCACTGTGGATGCTGATTGCAGCCATGAAATTAAAAGATGCTTACTCCTTGGAAGGAAAGTTATAACCAACCTAGATAGTATATTAGGAACTGTGGTGCTGGAGAAGACTCTTGAGAGTCCCTTGTACTGCAAGGAGACCCAACCAGTCCATTCTAAAGGAGATCAATCCTGGGTGTTCATTGGAAGGACTGATGCTAAAGCTGAAACTCCAATACTTTGGCCACCTCACGCGACGAGTTGACTCACTGGGAAAGACTCTGATGCTGGGAAGGATTGGGGGCGGGAGGAGACAGGGATGACAGAGAATGAGATGGCTGGATGACATCACCGACTCGATAGACATGAGTTTGAGTGAACTCCGGGAGTTAGTGATGGACAGGGAGGCCTGGCGTGCTGTGATTCATGGGGTCGCAAAGAGTCGGACACGACTGAGTAACTGAACTGAACTGAATCCGTAGTATCTCAGTGTCTCTAACTTTTGGACTCAATAGGTATTCTGTCTCAGTTATTTTTCACGTTATCAAGAGTCTTGAAGGAGTGGCCCTTTTTATTACTGAAGAGGAAAAGTTACTTTCTAGGCAGGTTACTGTTAGTCTCCAAGTGGGTGAGAAAAGAATCACCACGGTTAAATCGCCCTGGACTTGTGAAGATGGCACCTGCTACTTTGTTATCGTTGCCGTTTGTCACCAGACTGGTTTGTTTACCTTGTGCCTGTTTTGTGTGAGTTAGACTTTTATTGGGTGAATGCAGTTCCGTTTCTGGAAAAGGAATGCTGTTTCGTCTCCCCAGTTTTCTAATCACTGTCATTTATGCCCTGCAGTGAGTTTTGAAGGATGTGCTGGCCTACCAAGGACAGTCTATGTTTCTGACGACACCCGATTCAAAGTGCACACAGATGGCTTGGTTACAGTCAGACGGCCTGTACACCTTCATCGGCCAGAGCTAAGTTTTCATGTCCACGCCTGGGACTCCACCCACAGGAAGCTCTCCACCAAAGTGACCCTGAAGGTATCCGCGCACCACCATCACCACCACCGTCATCATGTAAGTTGGAGTGTTTCTTGGAAGTTCTCTATTATTTCAGTCTGCTGCTTAATTTGCATTTGGGGCTGGATAATTTCTATGGGGATTATGGGGATGTCCTCTGCACTTTATGAGGTTTATCAGCATCCCTGGTCTTAACTAGTAACACTGCCAACTGTGACAACCAAAATTACCTCCAGACACTGGCAATGCCAACTAAGCTAGTAACACTGCCAACTGTGATAACCAAAATTACCTCCAGGCACTGGCAATGCCCCCTGAGGGTAGAGGGACGGGATGCAAAATAGCCGCTTGGTCCAAATGAACTAATTCTTGATGTTGATTTGTTGTTGTTGTTGTTGGGCTGATGGCAAGATACACTACCTTATTTCTGCAGATAGTGTAGAATAAGGGTAAGGGCATGGATCTGTCTGGGATTGAGTACCAGCCCTTCCACCGGGGAGTTATTTTTAAAATATTATTTATTGACTGTGCCAGATCTTAACTGTGGCACTTGAGATGTTTAATTACATGCAGCATGCAAGCTCTTAGTTGCAGCATGTGGGATCTAGTTCCCTAGTTCCCTGACCTGGGCCCCCTGCAGTGGGAACACAGAGTCTTAGCCACTGGACCACCGGGAAATCCCATGGGGGAGTTATTTAATCTGTCTGTGCTTGAATTGATCTGTAAAATGGAGATGATACTGACTACATAAATTAATACTTGTAAGATGCTGAAACTATAGAAGGCATATAACAAGTAGTCAGTCATTTTTAGCTTTTCTGCTCATTCTCTACCTGGTGGAAGAATTTACACAAAGTCAGTTTTCTGGTCAATTTGCTCTTCATGTCTCTAGTGGGGGGGTCTTGGCAAAGAAGGGGAGGAATCACTGTGAATTTTTGGCCTGATTGGATTGTAATCTCCATGAGCTCCTTCCCCACTGAATTTGCAATACCTGGCCCTTGGGTCTGGCATATACCAGGAGCCCAGAGTGGACAGATGGGTGGATTGGCCACAGAGAAAAGGATATAAGTCTGCCCAGGTTCTTGGCAAGAATCTTTCTGAAATTGTTACCCAAAGCCAGATTCCTTTGCCAGTTTCTAAACTGCTCCCCCGGTGCTTCCTATTGAACGTCTCTCTAGGGGGCTGTTCTAGTTGTATCCTGGGAGTGTGGAAGTGTTGTAAGTGCCAAGGCCTTTCAGGCTGGCTCTAGTTTTTCTCCCTGAAGACTGCTGAGATTCTAGGAATTTAATACTCCTGGAAGATCTTGTTTTTCTCCCTGGTGTAATTGGACAGACCAGAAAAATGGAGAACTTAGTAGAACTGAATTAACATAGCTTCCTGATTCAAGTCTCCAACTGATGCCATCATTCATGTTAGTCCTGTCTGGTAAGTTCTTGCTAGATAGTGGTGCATGGATGCCTCTTATGAGCCAAAGATGGAAACAAAGTTGGTCTTTCAACTTTACTTTTCCACCTTTGCCATCTGCTTTCATAATTAGGTTCAAATACTTATTATAGAAAAACATACATTGCAGTGGTTTATGTAAAACAGTATTTGTCTTCCAAGTTTAGGCAATTCAGTTGTAACTTGTGACCATTATTGAGACTCACAGTCATCAGGAGGCTAGGTTCTTTCTTTTTTATTCTGTCATCCTTAGCACATATATGGCTTTTGTCCTCAATGATACTTCATGGTCCAAGATGGCTGCTGGAGCTCCAGTCATCACACCTTTCCTCTGGACAGTAGGAAGTTGAACGGGATGAAGCCCCAAAATGTATCACTTAGTTGTTCACCTTTTAAAGAAGGCTTTGTGGAATTTTGAAGCAGTATTTCCTCTTACATCTTATTTGTCAGAACTTGGCTTCAAGGTCACACCTAGCAACAAGTGTAGTACAGGAAATGTAGTTTTACTTGGGTACATTGTTGGATTATATATACAATCTCAAGAGAGAGCATGGGAGAAAGACAGGGAAAGAAAGATTTTTGTTTTTAAAAAAGAATAGATATTGAGTGAAAATGAGTCTCTCAGTTGTGTCTGACTCTTTGTGACCCTATGGACGGTAACCTGCCAGACTCCTCTGTCCATTTAATTCTTCAGGCAAGAATACTGGAGTGGGTAGCCATTCCCTTCTCCAGGGGATCTTCCCACCCCAGGCATCGAATCCAGGTCTTCCACATTGCAGATGGATTCTTTCCCATCCGAGCCACCAGGGAAGCCTGGATGGTAAGGTGGCAAGTCTGCCACAACTGGTTTGAGGTTGACTTTGGTTTGTCTCTAGTTCGAAGTACTCTTGTGGTGCCAGGTGGCCCTACATTGGAAGGGGTGATAATCTTACCTCTCTTTTCATTCATATAAGAATAGATCATATATATTTATATCAAAACATCACATGGTATACCTTAAATAGAAACAGTTTTTTATTTTGTCAGTTATACCTCAAGAAAGCTGGGGGAAGACTATAAATAGATCTAACTTTACAGTTCTTTCTCTTAGGTTGGATAAGTTTTCTGGTCTGCTATCCTTTGTTCCTGCCTTTTGATACTGATAGGATACTAAATGAGGAATTCCCCAGGTCGGTAGGTGCCCAGTATGCTACTGGAGATCAGTGGAGAAGTAACTCTAGAAGGAATAAAGGGATGGAGCAAAAGCAAAACCAATACCCAGTTGTGTATGTGACCGATGATAGAAGCAAGGTCCGGTGCTGTAAAGAGCAATATTGCATAGGAACCTGGAATGTTAGGTCCATGAATCAAGGCAAATTGCAAGTAGTCAAACAGGAGATGGCAAGAGTGAACATAGACATTCTAGGAATCAGTGAATTAAAATGGACTGGAATGGGTGAATTTAACTCAGATGACCATTATATTTACTACTGAGGGCAGAAATCCCTTAGAAGAAATGGAGTAGCCATCGTGGTCAACAAAAGAGTCCGAAATGCAGTACTTGGATGCAATCTTAAAAATGACAGAATGATTTCTGTTCATTTCCAAGGCAAACCATTCAATATTACAGTAATCCAGGCCTATGCCCCAACCAATAATGCTGAAGAAGCCGAAGTTGAACAGTTCTATGAAGACCTACAAGACCTTTTAGAACTAACACCCAAAAAAGATGTCCTTTTCATTATAGGGGACTGGAATGCAAAAGTAGGAAGTCAAGAAACACCTGGAGTAACAGGCAAATTTGGCCTTGGAGCACGGAATGAAGCAGGGCAAAGGCTAATAGAGTTTTGTCAAGAGAACGCACTGGTCATAGCAAACACCCTCTTCCAAGAACACAAGAGAAGACTCTGCACATGGACATCACCAGATGGTTAACACCGAAATCAGATTGATTATATTCTTTGCAGCCAAAGATGGAGAAGCTGTATACAGTTAGCAAAAACAAGACCAGGAGCTAACTGTGGCTCAGATCATGAACTCCTTATTGCCAAATTCAGACTTAAATTGAAAAAAGTAGGGAAAACCACTAGACTATTCAGGTATGACCTCAATCAAATCCCTTATGATTATACAGTAGAAGTGAGGAATAGATTTAAGGGACTAGATCTGATAGAGTGCCTGATGAACTCTGGACGGAGGTTCGTGACATTGTAAAGGAGACAGGGATCAAGACCATCCCCATGGAAAAGAAATGCAAAAAAGCAAAATGGCTGTCTGAGGAAGCCTTACAAATGGCTGTGAAAAGAAGAGAGGCGAAAAGCAAAGGAGAAAAGGAAAGATATAAGCATCTGAATGCAGAGTTCCAAAGAATAGCAAGGAGAGAAAAGAAAGCCTTCCTCAGTGATCAATGCAAAGAAATAGAGGAAAATAACAGAATAGGAAAAACAAGAGATCTCTTCAAGAAAATTAGAGATTCCAAGGGAACATTTCATGCAAAGATGGGCTCGATAAAGGACAGGAATGGTATGGACCTAACAGAAGCAGAAGATATTAAGAAGAGGTGGCAAGAATACACAGAAGAACTGTACAAAAAAGATCTTCACAACCAAGATAGTCACGATAACGTGATCACTGACCTAGAGCCAGACATCTTGGAATGTGAAGTCAAGTGGGCCTTAGAAAGCATCACCAGGAACAAAGCTAGTGGTGGTGATGGAATTCCAGTTGAGCTATTTCAAGTCTTGAAAGATGATGCTGTGAAAGTGCTGCACTCAATATGCCAGCAAACTTGGAAAACTCAGCAGTGGCCACAGGACTGGAAAAGGTCAGTCTTCATTCCAATCCCAAAGAAAGGGAATGCCAAAGAATGCTCAAACTACCGCACAATTGCACTCATCTCACACGCTAGTAAAGTCATGCTCAAAATTCTCCAAGCCAGGTTTCAGCAATATGTGAACCGTGAACTTCCAGATGTTCAAGCAGGTTTTAGAAAAGGCAGAGGCACCAGAGATCAAATTGCCAACATCTGCTGGATCATGGAGAAAGCAAGAGAGTTCCAGAAAATCATCTATTTCTGCTTCATTGACTATGCCAAAGCCTTTGACTGTGTGGATCACAGTAAACTGTGGAAAATTCTGAAAGAGATGGGAATCCCAGACCACCTGACCTGGCTCTTGAGAAACCTGTATGCAGGTCAGGAAGCAACAGTCAGAACTTTACATGGAACAACAGACTGGTTCCAAATAGAAAAGGGAGTGCGTCAAGGCTGTATATTGTCATCTTGCTTATTTAACTTATATGCAGAGTACATCATGAGGAACGCTGGGCTGGAAGAAGCACAAGCTGGAATCAAGATTGCTGGGAGAAATATCAATAATCTCAGACATGCAGATGACACTACCCTTATGGCAGAAAGTGAAGAGGAACTCAAAAGCCTCTTGATGAAAGTGAAAGAGGAGAGTGAAAAGGTTGGCTTGAAGCTCAACATTCAGAAAACGAAGATCATGGCATCTGGTCCCATCACTTCATGGGAAATAGATGGGGAAACAGTGGAAACAGTGTCAGACTTTATTTTTTGGGCTCCAAAGTCACTGCGGATGCTGATTGCAGCCATGAAATTAAAAGACGCTTACTCCTTGGAAGGAAAGTTATGATAAACCTTGATAATATATTAAAAAGCAGAGACATTACTTTGCCAACCAAGGTCCGTCTAGTTAAGGCAATGGTTTTTCCCGTGGTCATGTATGGATGTGAGAGTTGGACTGTGAAGAAAGCTGATCGCCGAAGAATTGATGCTTTTGAACTGTGGTCTTAGAGAAGACTCTTGAGAGTCCCTTGTACCGCAAGGAGATCCAACCAGTCCATTCTAAGGGAGATCGATCCTGGGTGTTCATTGGAAGGACTGATGCTGAAGCTGAAACTCCAATACTTTGGCCACCTCATGCGACGAGTTGACTCACTGGAAAAGACTCTGATGCTGGGAAGAGTTGGGGCGGGAGGAGAAGGGGACGACCGAGAATGAGATGGCTGGATGGCATCACCGACTCTGTGGACATGAGTTTGAGTGAACTCCGGGAGTTGGTGATGGACAGGGAGGCCTGGCGTGCTGTGATTCAAAGCCTGGCGTGCTTTGTTCCTGAGGGACAGATCCCATGTTCAGTTTGTTTATGCTTAGGCATGATTCCCTTTAATTCCACACATGATGGGAGTTCCCTGGTGGCCCAGTGGCTAGAATTCTGGGTTGGCAAGATCCCAGGTTCAGTCCCTGGTCATGGAACTAAGATCCTGCAAGTTGCATGCACAGCTAAATAAATAAATAAATCTTTTAAAAAAAATAATAATAATTTCACACATAAAGATGTTAATGTTATGTTTTGCCAGCATAGTGTTCATCATTATTATCATTCTCTGAAAATGTTCTGTAATCTTGATGTCAGCAAAGTATGCTCTTTGCCTTCCTCTTCAGTATGGCAAATGAATTTCATTCATATATCAAGGTCTGTTTGTTCACCATGGCTGTGCAAGATGCTCATTTTCAGGCTTAAGATACAGTATCGAGAATCAGTTTAATATTTGTTCCTGTGTTCAGGTCATACCTCAGATTCCATTTCATTAGAACTATAACTGTTTTCCAGCCAGTCCAACCATCATCTTTGTTAGCGTTTGTCGAGCACTTACTGTTTCAAGCACTTTTTTTTTTTTTTTTTGCTGCACTGGGTTTTCATTTGCTGCTTGCAGGCTTTCTCTTGTTGAAGGAGTAGGTGTTTCTCACTGCAGTGGCTTCTTTTATTATGGAGCATGGGATTTAGGTAGGCACTTGGGCTTCATTAGTTGTGGGGTATGGGCTTAGTTGCCCCGCGGTATGTGAAATCTTCCTGCCAGGGATTGAACCCTCTGCCTTGAAAAGCAGATTCTTGACAACTAGACCCCCAGGGAAGTCCTCAGGCTCTATCCTAAGTGCTTTATTGCAACACTAGTATCACATTTAATCCTTCCAAGGACCCTATAGGGCTTCCCTTGTGGCTCAGCTGGTAAGCATCCACCTGCAATGCGGGAGATCTGGGTTCTATCCCCAGGTTGGGAAGATCCCCTGGAGAAGGAAATGGCAACCTGGAGAATTCCATGGACAGAGGAGAGAGACAGACTACTGTCCATGGAATCGCATAGAGTCGGACACGGCTGTGCGACTGACTTTCACTTTTCACTTTTCAAGGACCCTGTGAGGCAGGTACTGATATAATCCTCATTTTAGACATTAGGAAAATGTGGGACACAGAAGTTAAATAACCAGCCCAAGGTGTCACAGTGAGGATGCAAAGCCAGTCAGTCTGGCTCCAGAGCCTACCCGTGGCCAGGGTGGGACTGCTTCTCTAGAAGATGAATGCAAAGCGCGCGTGCGCGTGTGTGTGTGTGTGTTAAGGAGCATGTGAGTGACTAGTACAAAGGAATGAGAAGGATTTTGTGATGCTATCTGGTCATGTTTCATGTCTGTCCCGTGCATTTTAAATCACATTTTTAAAGGTAAGAAATAAGGTTTGACACACACGTCATAGACAGGCATCAGTGACAGTGTGGGAGATGGCAGATGGAATTGTCCTCTGGAGCCTTTACTGTGTTACCGCCAATCACTTTAACGCTTAAACAATTCGGAAGATCTTTCCTTTCATCTTCAGCTATCTCATTTCACTGTGTGTGCATAAAGCTATCTTTATTGCACATGAAAACTGTTCGATATGAGTCTCAAAGGGCATTTTTGGTTTCCATCCCAACAACTTCTGTTAAAGCAAATGGCAACCAAACTGACAGAATAACACAGTGAGATTAAGGGATTAGTATTGATCACAAAATAATCCTTAGTATCAGTGCCGCAAACTTATTCTTTAGGCTAACTCCACTTTGGAGACCTATATCCCTAGGGAAAATAAAAGAGAAAAAATTTAAAACACTGGGATATCAAATTGTTGTGTAAGCTCTGGTATTAAGTCATTGGGGGCATCATGTCCTTTAAAAATGACAAGTGTTGGGACTTCTCTGGTGATCCAGAGGTTAAGACTCCATGCTTCCGCTGCACGGGGTGAGGGTTTAATTCCTGGTCAGGGAACTAAGATCCTGCATACTGTGCAGCCAAAAACAAAAAACAACCCCAAAACAACACAGGTGTGAGATGTGGACTTGATATAATTCATAAAATAATGTCAAACTCTCAAACCCTGTAATCTTGTATGCATAATGATTGCCTGAACTCTGGACACCAAGAAAGACCCAAAGAGGAAACCAACTTGGTGATACAGTAAAGGGTTCATTGGGTTTTGTTTTGGCTGTTTCTTTTGTTACTAAATGGAAACCATGTCCTTCTCTCAGAAGACTGGAGATTCTTATTGGGTAGGTTGAACTGTTCAGCCTGTATCATCTCGCCTAAATGATCCCATTTTGTTCTTCAACTTCTTTCCTTTCAGGACTCTCCCTCTGGAACCCAGACGGAAGTGCTTACATTTCCTGGCCCCCACCATGGTCTCAGGAGACAGAAGAGAGACTGGGTTATTCCTCCTATCAGCTGCCCAGAAAATGAGAAAGGCCCATTTCCTAAGCCGCTGGTCCAGGTACAGAAGGAAGTTCCCTATTTCTCTGGGAGGGAATTTGGCCGAGAAGGACCTAGGAGAGAAAGTGGAAACAACCAGTGTCAGGATCCTTTCTTGCTCATTCATCTCTTTTTGCTTTGTCTCCAGATCAAATCTAACAGGGAAAAAGAAACCAAAGTTTTCTACAGCATCACTGGCCAAGGAGCTGACACACCCCCTGTCGGTGTTTTTATTATTGAAAGAGAAACAGGATGGTTAAAAGTAACACAGCCTTTGGATAGAGAACACATTGCCAAGTACATTGTGAGTGTCTCTTAGAAGCTTGTTAACGATGGGGTTACATGTTTCCAAAATATTTTGGTCAATTCATGTTGATTGTATATCAGATGCTCTGGACATTTGAAGAGCTTGACTCCTCTAGACCTGTCAATAAGGAGAAATGACAGGAGAACCTGGGAAAAACTAGGGTCTGTTTTTGTTAGGAATAAAGTTGGAGAGAGTCTCGAGGTATCAGACATGATCTTAGACCCAAGATGTCAACCTATTCTTGGGATTAAAAGTCCCTGACATAAAGGCAGACAGGCTTCCCTGCTGGCTCAGTGGTAAAGAATCCACCTGCCAGTACAGGAGACGTGGGTTCAGTCTCTGGGTCAGGAAGATCCCCTGGCGGAGGAAATGACAACCCACTCCAGTATTCTTGTCTGGGAAATCCCATGGACAGAGGAACCTGGCGCACTACAGTCCATAGAGTTGCAAAGAGTCAGACACAACTTAGCTACTAAACAACAATGATGACACAAAGGCAGAGGCTGATGATGATGTTGGAGAACAAAAATCATTTCCGGGCCTTGAGAGCAGTGTGAGCTCAGGGAAGCTGGGAGGTAATGCCTTGATGCCAAATGCAGAAAGGTCTTGGGGAAACCATAGAGTCAAGTGTCCAGAGCAGATCTGACCCTGCTTGGAGTAAGTCAAAGAGTCTTAGGTTCCCACTTTTATCTCCTAGCCCTGGTCCTCACCCGCTATGTGGGCAATGGGGCCTTTGACCCAGTGGGTGTGTGCTCCAGCCCATGGGTCTTCCCATGTCACGGTCTTAACCAGTGCCATGACCTCACTGAAGCAGCAGCACGTGTGTGGGAGAAGTTCTGTGCTGGGGAGCCCTTACTTGAGTGAAAGGGCGCGGGATCCAGTGGAGCCCACGCTGCTCTGGTCGGACCACTTCTCCCATGTCCTTTTCCCGAGTAACCCTCACTCGGCTCTTGCAGCTCTTCTCTCATGCCGTGTCTTCAAACGGACAAGCCATTGAAGAGCCTATGGAGATTGTGATCACCGTGACCGACCAGAACGACAACAAGCCCCAGTTCACCCAGGAGGTCTTCAAGGGGTCTGTCCCGGAAGGTGCTGTTCCAGGTGAGTCCAGCCACAAGGAGCTCAACACCCACCAAGACAATTTAGATTCTTTGGACAGCCCCCCTTCCCCAAGTGCTGGGGCTGGCATTTGAGGTCAGGCCTTTCAAGGCACAGAAGTTCTTTGGAAGATAGTGTGTGTGTAAAATATCCTCCTGACAGAAACATGTAGAAAGTGTTCAAGCCCAGTTTAAGAAAGGAGCAATTTGGACTTCCCTGGTGGTCCAGTGGCTAAGTCTCCATACTCCAGAGATCCCACATGCCACAGCTAAGACCTGGGGCAGCTAAATAAATAAACAAATATAGAGCACTTTAAGAACAACCTTCCCTGATTAAGAAATAGATCCTTGGGGACCTCCCTGGTGGTCCAGTGGTTTAGACTCCGCACTTCCAATGCAGGGAGTGTGAGTTCAAACCTGGGTTGGGGAACTAAAGATTCCCCATGCTGTGCAGCCAAGAAAAGGTAACAGATCTTGTTAGTAGTTTACGGGCCCTGTACAGTCCCTTCCTGATCACATTTTTCTCTCTGTCCCCTAAAGGCAGCCACTACCCTGACTTTTATGGGCTTCCCTTGTGACTCAGCTGGTAAAGATCCGCCGCAACGCGGGAGACCTGTGTTGGGAAGATCCCTTGGAGAAGGGAAAGGCTACTCCCTCTAGTATTCTGGCCTGGAGAATTCCATAGACTGTATAGTCCGTGGGGTCGCAAAGAGTTGGACATAACTGAGCAACTTTCACCCTGACTTTTGTGATAATTATTCCCCTACTTTCATTCATCTTTTCTGATGTGTGTACTTAACGCTGGGTAACGTCTTGTTAGTTTTGCTTACTTTTCTACATGGTGACAAACAGTTTTCTAAGGTGGTTGAACCAATTTACACTCCTACCAGCAATATACATTATGGAGTTGTAAGACTTCTTTTTGGCCAGTCTGTTGAGTATGTGATTATATCTCCGTGTAGTGTAAAATGGCATTTCTATGATTATTAATGGAATAAAGAAGCATCATATGTTTGCTGACCATTTGGGTTCCTTTACAACTTATATGTTCAGGTCTTTTGCCCTTTTTTTTTCTCTTGGGCTTTTTGTCTTTTGTCTATTGGTTCTCTCCTTCTCCCCCTCCTGGCCCTAATGTTCGGTTTGGGGACTTTTACTTCCCCAACCAGAGATTCAACCTAGGCCCTTGGCAGTGAGAGCACAGAGTCCTAACCACTGGACAACTAGGGAATTCCCTGCCTATTGATTCTTAAAGAGTTATTTCGTATCCTGGTAACTAGTGCTTTGTCACGAATGTTATAAATATTTCCTTCCACCTTGAAGGCAGTGATCTCAGATGACCATTCTCTCAGGTGGAAATATGGCTAAGAAGCGAATTGTGGAAATTTCTGGGGTTTTTCCTCTCATGCACTATTCATTTAGTGTATGAGACAGAGCAAAAAATGTTTCATTTGAACCAAAATGTTTCAGTTGAACCAGCTGGGTTCTGGGAACACCGTTCATTCATCTGGTAGAATGCATTCTTCCTCCACTAGCACTTCAGTCAGAATTTTGGAAATGAATCTTTGCTTCCAGGAACCTCTGTGATGCAGGTCACGGCCACAGATGCAGATGACGACGTGAACACCTACAATGCTGCCATCGCTTACAAAATCCTCACCCAAGAGCCTACAGAAATGTTCACCATCAACGACAAATCCGGCGTCATCAGCGTGCTCACCACCGGGCTGGACCGGGAGGTCAGGGGTCAGGAGGATCCAGAGGGTGTGGAGGGCAGATACACATTAACTTGATTTCCTGGATGGCGCTAAACTCTGCCAAGACTGGTTGCCATTTAGCCTGGTGATGGTCTGAGCTTTGCATCTCAGTGTTTGTCTAGAGACTTGAGGCCAGGCAGGCAGGTGGAGTTATTGGCATTTAAACAGATGAAAAAGTAATCTTTTTCTCTGCTGGGAGCCGGGTGGGACCTGATGTAGCTGTGGGTCCTGACTCGGCTGTGTTTGATCTCTGCAGACTTTTCCCACATACACCCTCAAGATCCAAGCAGCAGACCTTAACGGCGGAGGCTTGAGCACAACTGGAATGGCCATTATCACGGTCCTGGACATCAATGATAATGCTCCCAGCTTCGACCCGACCACGGTAACCCTTCCCCTTCTTAGACAGTCTCCAAAGAAAGGTCCTTGGTTGTTTCCCAGTATCTCAGGGTGAACCCTTAGGTAACTTTTCCCAGACTAGTCAACTTCAAGCTAAACAGCAAGCGGGTCGGGGTGCCAGTTGTCTGTCATCCTCAGCCTGATGCCTGTTGGCCTAGGTTTCTGAAGTTGCAAAATGCACCTCCTAAATCCATGTCCTCATATTGGACATCTTGGTAGCAGATCTTACTAGGTTTTATCTATTGAATAAATATCCTCTCATAGTATCACAAACACAGCAGACGATAATTCTGTTCTCATGGAGCTTAGAGTCTAGCTAGGGTTCCTTAGAAACCAGCTTAATGGTTAGTAACAGGGATTTGACTATTAACAGTTTAAACAAATAGGGTTGCCTTTTTCTACACTTTGAAAGACTCAGAGGTACATGGTCCACTCTGTCAATAGAAACCAAGCCTCCTTTATCCAGTCTCCTTCCATCCTTGGTGCATGGATTCTATCCCCAGTGTCACTTTGTGGCCCAAGATGGCACATGGAGCTCCAGCTGTGTCTGTGGTTTGTTCAGAAAGAAGGGAAAGGTGAGAGGTACCTATGACTTTGATGCTAAGTCAAGTTTTATTATTTCTGTGAAGACCCATCCTATAAATTTCATTTATCTCTCATTAGCTACTGCTGTCTGCAAAGGAACACTGGAAATACAGTATTTTATCTGGGCATGTTGCTGCCATCAACCATGTATTAATGTTAGAGAAGAAGAGAACGGATATTCAGTAGACAGCAGTGTCTGCCACCCTAGCCTAGGCTTTATGAGTTCAAGAGAAGCTTCCGACAGTTTGATGCCCCAAATCAAGAGAAAGCTTGCTGCATACCAAGAACTGAAAAATAGTGTAGTGAGCCAAATGAAACTGCCTCCTACAGAACCTTGTGAAATGAATTTAGAATTTCAGGATGTATCCTAAGTGCAGTGGGATGTTATCAAAGGGCAGGAGGTTATAATGGCCAGACTTTTATAAAAATTACTGGTGCCACTGAGAGCGATGGGAGCAGAGGGAAGCAGGGGATAAACAAGTGTCAGCACCTGGGCCAGCATGTGCTGAGGGGTGTGGACAGGTAGAGCCTTGGCTCTTTCAGGTACCCACAGGGCACCTAAGTGCCGGTTGCTCCACTGACAAGAAATAAGGATCATGCTGGTAGAGTGGGCACTTCTCCCAGACTCTTCTCAAGGTGTGGGCTCAAGAAAGGACTCCTTTAGATCCCTGAGTCCTGGCTCCACTGCTGGGTCTAAGTACATCCTAAGTGACCCATCTTTCCCTTTGCTCCTCAGTATGTGGGGTCGGTGCCTGAGAACGAGGCTAATGTGGCCATCACCACACTCACAGTGACCGATGCCGACATCCCCAACACCCCGGCATGGGAGGCTGTTTATACAGTATTAAACGATAACGAGAAGCAATTTATCGTCGTCACAGACCCAGTCACCAATGAAGGCACTCTGAAAACAGCTAAGGTTTGTATGGTTCCTGTAAGATGCAGAAATTGACCACCCAGCCAATGACCCTTGTCCCTGATGCCTTCTCCAGTGTAGCCTGGCGTGGCCTGGGTGGAGTCGGGTAGATGGCTCTCCCAGTTTCCAGTGGACCATTTGGGGTTTGCAGTGACTCTTCGGGCTCATGTGGGAAGTCAAGAAGCTACTACATAGCACCCTAAATGTTTTTGCTTTTTTTTTCCCCCCACACCTCATGACTTGTGGGATTTTAGTTCCTTGACCGGGGATTGAACCTGAGCCCTTGGCAGTGAGAGCCTAGGACTCATTGGACTACTAGGAAATACCATTTTAAAAAATACAATTTTTTAAAGCTGTTTATTTTGTATTGGGGTATAGCTGATAAGCAGTATTGTGGTAGCTTCAGGTGAACAGCGAAGAGACTTAGCCATACATATCTGTCTCTTTTAATACACTCTTTCTCTGAAACATTTGCCCATCTCCCACAACTGTTTTGCTGATTAGAAGAAAAATGGTTTATGGTTACTGCTATTTTGCCAGATGACTTTAGAAGTGGGACAGATATGACTGTGAAAAATGTCTAGGAAACTCAAACCCTAAGAAGCTGAGTGATTTCCTTCTTGAAATTAGTCAAAGAGTTAATGAATCCCAAGATTATCCCCAGAGGTTTGACCTCCCCTTGAGCAAGTGAGGAACTGCTTCATTTGTGAATCACTTAGTAAATAGTCTTTTCTCCCACTAAACATTTGATGTCAAGGTTTTCTCATGTTATTCTGTCAAAAAAAGAAGATAGTTCCATTCATGTATAAGGTCCTTCGTAACAGTTCTAGTTCATTCCTTACAGTGCCTCTGCAAGAGTTTCTTTTCTTACATATTTATATGTGGAAATAGGCCCTGAGGTTCAGTTGCTTAAATCACACAGCTAGGAAATGTCCTGGCCAGGATTTGAGCTCACTGATTCTGAACTTCATGTTTTTGCCACTAAACTTACTGGGTTTAAAGAGATTGCCAGGCAGCCACACAAACAGCTTGTCAGCATAGAATGTGAACATTCTTACTCGTCTTGGGTTAATAAATGACTCGGTGGGCTATGTTTATTAGGCTTCCCTCTTGAGATTTCATGTTAATTCATCTTTATTCTCTTCCTGGGGACCTCACCGTGAATCCGGTTGCATATTAGTCATTGGGCGCTTTTTAAAAATACCAGCGTCCAGACCCCAGCCTCAGAGATTCCTATTCACTGGCTCTGGGGTTAGGACCCAGGCGTCTGTTTTCTCAAGGGAATTTCTTGGCAGCCCAGTGCTTAGGATTCTGCGCTGTCACTGCCAAGGGCCCAGGTTCAGTCCCTGATGAGGGAACTAATATCCCACCCGCTGCATGGCCAAAAAAAACAAGTTCTCAAGTTAATTCTTTTCCTTTATAAAATTTTTTTATTTATTTGGCTGTGCTGGGTCTTAGTTGTGGCATGTGGGATCTCATTCCCTAATCGGGGATTGAACCCAGGCTCCCTGCACTGGGAGCTCAGAGCCTCTGCCACTGAATCAGCAGGGAAGTCCCTCAAGTTAATTCTTATTACTACAGCCAGATTTTAGAACCACTGATATATTGCTAACTAAAAAGTATTTAATGTGTGTGTGTGTTTTTTTTAACATAGAATGTATTTTTTAAACTTGGTTTTTCTATTCTCTAGGGCTTGGATTTTGAGGCCAAGCAGCAGTATATCCTGTACGTGGCAGTGACAAATGTGGCCCCCTTTGAAGTCACTCTCCCCACTTCCACAGCCACCGTCACTGTGGATGTGATAGATGTGAATGAAGCCCCCATCTTTGTGCCTCCTCAAAAGAGAGTGGAAGTACCCGAGGACTTTGGCGTGGGCCTGGAGATCACATCCTATACCGCCCGGGAGCCAGATACATTTATGGAACAGAAGATCACGTAAGTGTGAGGGACTTTCCATAGACTTGGAGCAATTGGATGTGTGCATATGTATGTGTGTAAACGATTTTGTTCGTGACATTTTATCATCGTTGGTCTGTGTAAGACCTTTATCTTGTTTGACTTGCTTGCTTATTTATTGAATATTTATTTGGCTGCATCAGGCCTTAGTCGCAACACACAGGATCTTTGTTGCACATGTGGAATCTTTTTTTTTTAAACTTTTTATTTTGTATTGGGGTATAGCCGATTAACAGTGTTGTGATAGTTTCAGGTGAACAGTGAAGGGACCCAGTCGTACATATATGTCATATGTGGAATCTTTCACTGTGTTGTGTGGGCTTCTCTAGTTGGGGTGCATGGACTTAGTTGCCCCACAGTATATGGGATCTTAGTTCCCCAACCAGGGATCGAACTGTGTCACATGCATTGGAAGGCAGATTCTTAACCACTGAACCACCAAGGAAGTCCCTGGCTTTTTTCTTTTTGTTTTCCTGCCTTTTGCCCCCATTTCCCACACCTTTTCCATTTCCTCCATAGTCAGCATTGTAGATTTACTGTACTTCTTTCACAAACTATAATGGAAATGTGGTTTTTATTTACATACATGGCATTGTGTTGAAAGTAGCTTACTGTTTCTTTTTTTCCTCTAACTTGGAAGATACCTCTGTAATATAAATCACAGCCACAGATGCTGAAAGCACACAGACAAATCAACCTACAACAATACCCTTGTGGCCATGTATGAAAAAGAACGTTCTTCTTCTTTTGAGGGCTGGGTCTGATTGCATGCTTGGTGTTCCAGTGTGACAGTGGTAGAAGCACAAAGGGAAAACTATAAGCACAAATCCAAGCATGGCACATCTGGGTCATGTTTTCCAGGGATAACAAAGACCTTGATCAGTATGCCCACTTCCTCTTCTCAGAGAGAGATTCCTGTCAGTTAATATTTACTTTGGAGGAAACTGTCAGAATGCTCTAAACTACTAAGAAAAAGTTATGCGAATCCAGAGTAGAGTCAGGCTTAGTGATTAACTGAGCACATTCATGTTTAGGGGAGGGGTGTTTGTGTTCTAGTATCATTGCCTGTAACTTATTATATGTAAATGGAACAAAAAGAGTTTAAGTGCAACCTCAACTTTTGAGGCTATCCTGGGAAGTGAGGTTATCCTGGCATCCTGATTGGAATGACTCATAAATACCTTTAAACTGTGTGTGTGCACGGTACAGGATGGACCAGGTAAAGGTTCCGGGTAGTGATCCTCATGGCTGCTAGAAGCAATGGGATTAAGGACAATGAGAAGTTTTTAATGGAGGAACTCAGCTGGGATCATCCAAACCTCCTGATAGATTTTAACATCTACTGAAAAAGCAAGGACAGCCCAATATGATGCGCCACTCAATGTGATTCAATAGCATGTACAACTTAAATATTCGAGAGAGACAAGAAAGGCTGAAACAGAATCTAATCAAGCCTTAGGATCTGATTTAGATGCATTGCAGAGAATGAACAAGTTAAATGCCACAAGGAAGCAGTCAGTCAAATACAGAATATGGGAGCTCTATGTCCAATGACTGGGTTTCTTCAACAAATAATGGCAAAGAGGTGAGGGTCTTAATCTTCCATAGATTAAGGATGTTAATTAAGAGACAAATCAAGCAACTGTAATGTATAGACTATGCCTGAAGACAGATTCAAACAATCCAACTGTAAAAAACAGCCTTGAGGCAAATAGAGAAACTTGCACATAGAATAGACATTATTAAGTATTTATGATTTTTGCTAGGTGTATTCAGTTCAGTTCAGTCGCTCAGTCGTGTCCAACTCTTTGCGACCCCATGAATCACAGCACGCCAGGCCTCCCTGTCCATCACCAACTCCCGGAGTTCACTCAAACCCACCTCCATCGAGTCGGTGATGCCATCCAGCCATCTCATTCTCTGTTATCCCCTTCTCCTCCCGCCCCCAATCCCTCCCAGCATCAGAGTCTTTTCCAATGAGTCAACTCGTCGTATTGGAGCTTCAGCTTCAGCATCAGTCCTTCCAGTGAACACCCAGGACTGATCTCCTTTAGGATGGACTGGTTGGATCTCCTTGCAGTCCAAGGGACTCTCAAGAGTCTTCTGCAACACCACAGTTCAAAATCACCAATTCTTCGGCGATCGGCTTTCTTCACAGTCCAACTCTCACATCCATACATGACCACGGGAAAAACCATAGCCTTGACTGTTAGTGACATGGTATTATAGGATTTTTGTTTTGGAAGTAAAGCCTTGGATTCTATGTTTTCCAGTCTATGTTGATATTTTAGCTTGTGGTAGTGAAACAGATGTCCAAAGCATCTCTTTGGGGGAAGTTAAAGGACCAAGTCTTAATAATGTTTGCAGAGAGCCTTATCCCTGGAATAAAGACCACTCTGTGCATGTAGGTCATTGCTGTGCACCTTAGGTCCTGAGGATAAGTCCATGATTACCCTTTCCCTTCACTTGCTTTATTTCCCTTTCTGAGCCTTTCCATGACCTTGATAGGTAATTGGGCAGTGTATCTGTTTTTCCTGCGTATGTTTCTTCTGATTCTGGTATTCCTAATGAGATGCTGCTTAACAAGATTTTCTTGGCATTTTCATTTATTTATTTTTGACTGTGTAAGACCAGAGGGAACTGTACCCTCCCTGGCACTTCCCATTAAATGCCAATAGTACAACACATCTCCAAGTCACTGTGTCAACACAGATCTCCAAATGCTCATGGCAGAGATGCTGGGTGCCATATAGTGACCAGTTGGGAACTACTGTACCCTTCAGGGGCTGGTCTGAGAGAAACTAAAGAAACCTGATGTCTTGGACTTCCCTGGTGGTCCAATGGTTAAGAATCAGCCTTGCAATGCAGAAAACATGGGTTCAATTCCTGGTTGGGGAACTAAGATCCTACTTGGCACATGGAGAGCAGCTAAGCCCAAGTGCCATGACTAACGAGCCTGCACACCACAACTAACGAGTCCACGCACCGCAACGAAAGATCCTGGGTGCCACAGCTGAGACCTGGAGCAGCCAAGTAAATAAATTAAAGCAAAATGAAAAACATAGCCACAAACTGTTTATGAAGAAAAGACAGGAATCTGACATTTAAATGCCGTGTCTGATCCTGGATTAGATTCTGAATTGGGCAGGGGTGAGTGGGGGTGCTGTGAAGGACAGTGCTGGCGAAGCTGACAGTTTGAACATATACCATGTATGACGTGATGTTTCCTGAAACTGAAGATCAAATTATAGTTATATAGGAGAATGCCTCTGTTATTAGGAGAAAACAAGCTGAGGTATTCATCAGTAAAGGAACATGGTGTCTGCAACTTATTCTCAAATGGTTTAGCAAAACAAGAATTTATGTCTATATGTGCATCCATTTATGCATACGGCAAAATCCTGACAATGGGTGAATCTGGGTGAAGGGTATGTGGATGGTCCTCAAACCTTTCTGGCAGAATTTCTATAGATGTGATTTTTTTTTTTTTTTAATGAAATAGGGAAGCAAAGTTATATCAACAAAGAGGAACCTTCACCTTCTTCAGCTATCTGCTGGCTGTTCACTGTTCCTGTTCTAAACCAGAGCTTGTGTCTTTCCAGGTATCGGATTTGGAGGGACGCTGCCAACTGGCTGGAGATTAATCCGGACACGGGTGCCATTTCCACTCGGGCTGAGTTGGACAGAGAGGATGTTGAGCATGTGAAGAACAGCACATACACGGCCCTCATTATAGCCACTGACAATGGTGAGGATGCCCCTACCATAGAGTGTTTGCTGTCGCCCGCTCCTAAATAGTTTACCTCCTTGTCCCTGTCCTTTTGGAGGCATGAGTTCTTTCTTTTTTCTTTCATTCTTAAAGCATTTTCAAAAGAATTGTCCAAAATGCACAGAATTTAGGTCAAGGAGAAGTTCCTTTTTACTACTCGCTCTGTAACCCCATGGGAGCCAGACGACCTGGGCTTAGATCCTAGGACCAAAGCTTAATACCTGTGTGAACTTGAACTTATTACCTAATTTTTATGTCTCTTATTTCTTTTATCTGACAAAATGATAATACCCTATCTAGGTTAAATTTAGGTAGAAGTGTTTGGAAGAGTGCCTGCTAACCTATTCTATGCTCTGTAAGGACTGTCATTTATTTGTATTATCATCGCCATTAGTGAAGCGTGGCTCCTTCCAGACTCTTTTCAAATACATTTATATACATATGGAAATATGGTTTATTATAAAACTACTGTCTGGTTTATAGCCTATTTTTGTTTTTTTACAAAAAATACCATTATCATCAGTTCAGTTCAGTTCAGTCGCTCAGTCGTGTCCGACTCTCTGCAACCCCATGAATCACAGCACGCCAGGCCTTCCTGTCCATCACCAACTCCCGGAGTTCACTCAAACTCATGTCCATAGAGTTGGCAATGCCATCCAGCCATCTCATTCTCTATCGTCCCCTTCTCTTCCTGCCCCCAACCTTTCCCAGCATCAGAGTCTTTTCCAGTGAGTCAACTCGTCGCATGAGGTGGCCAAAGTATTGCAGCTTCAGCTTTAGCATCGGTCCCTCCAATGAACACCTAGGATTGATCTCCTTTAAAATGGACTGGTTGGATCTCCTTGCAGTACAAAGGACTCTTAAGAGTCTTCTCCAGCACCACAGTTCAAAAGCATCAATTCTTTGACGATCAGCTTTCTTCACAGCCCAACTCTCACATCCATACATGACCATGGGAAAAACCATAGCCTTGACTAGACGGACCTTGGTTGGCAAAGTAATGTCTCTGCTTTTTAATATACTGTCTAGGTTGGTCATAACTTTCCTTCCAAGGAATAAGCGTCTTTTAATTTCATGGCTGCAATCAGCATCCGCAGTGATTTTGGAGCCCCCAAAAATAATGTCTGACACTGTCTCCACTGTTTTTCCATCTATTTCCCACGAAGTGATGGGACCAGATGCCATGATCTTTGTTTTCTGAATGTTGAGCTTCAAGCCAACCTTTTCACTCTCCTCTTTCACTTTCATCAAGAGACTTTTTAGTTCCTCTTCACTTTCTGCCATAAGGGCGGTGTCATCTGCATATCTGAGGTTATTGATATTTCTCCCGGCAATCTTGATTCCAGCTTGTGCTTCTTCCAGCCCAGCGTTCCTCATGATGTACTCTGCATATAAGTTAAATAAACAGGGTGACAATATACAGCCTTGACGCACTCCTTTTCCTATTTGGAACCAGTCTGTTGTTCCATGTCCAGTTCTGACTTTTGCTTCCTGACCTTCATACAGGTTTCTCAAGAGGCAGGTCAGGTGGTCTGGGATTCCCATCTCTTTCAGAGTTTTCCACAGTTTACTGTGATCCACACAGTCAAAGGCTTTGGCATAGTCAATGAAGCAGAAATAGATGTTTTTCTGGAACTCTCTTGCTTTCTCCATTATCCAGCGGATGTTGGCAATTTGATCTCTGGTGCCTCTGCCTTTTCTAAAACCTGCTTGAACACTGGGAGTTCACAGTTCACATATTGCTGAAGCCTCGCTTGGAGAATTTTGAGCATGACTTTACTAGCATGTGAGATGAGTGCAATTGTGCGGTAGTTTGAACATTCTTTGGAATTGCCTTTCTTTGGGATTGGAATGAAGACTGACCTTTTCCAGTCCTGTGGCCACTGCTGAGTTTTCCAAGTTTGCTGGCATATTGAGTGCAGCACTTTAACAGCATCATCTTTCAAGACTTGAAATAGCTCAACTGGAATTCCATCACCTCCACTAGCTTTGTTTGTAGTGATGCTTTCTAAGGCCCACTTGACTTCACATTATCATATGCATGTATGATTTTTTTCCCTTGAACATATGCCTTGAAGACCCAGAGATCTATCTTGGCACATTGTAGATCTGCCTCTCTTCAGTAAAACGTGATGCGGATGATTCTCTGGAAGCTAAGCTACTACAGAAACCCTGTGTGGATATAGCATAATTTAACCGTTCACACATTAAAAGACACCAGGGTTGTTGCCAGTTCTCCATTATTTCTGTGAATGATAGTAAACATCCTTGTACATGCCTCTGGGGGCAAGTGTTTCCCTCTGACAGATATTCAGAACTGTTAAAGAGAACTGCTAGTTCCTCTGGTTAAGTCTCTTTCCCTCTCTCTCCCCAATGGACATTGTGCTTAGTGAAATAAACGAGTCGCAAAATGACAAATACTGTGTGATTCCACTTAGATGAGATATTAATGTGGTCAGATTCATAGAAACAAAGTAGAACGGTGGTTCCCAGGAACTGGAAGGGGAAATGAGAAATTGTTTAGTGGGTACAGAATTGAGTTTTGTGAGATAAGATTATGGAGAGCTGTTTCACAGCATGTTATTATACCAACACTATGGAACTGTAAATTTTAAAAATGGTTAAAATGGTAAATTTCTTTAATTCACAATTTGAGAGGTTAAGAAAAAATCACTACAGCCACCCAGGTATAAATATTTATGGATTTGAGATATATTCCTCTGGACTTTTTCCCCCTATGATTCCTTGAGGACCTTCCTTTTGTATTACCAAGTGCTATGTCAGGATGTGAAAGAAATACAAACAGAAATATCTACAAATGTCCAAATTTTGTTTGAAAATCGATTTGCAGTGATTTTAAAATGTTCCACTCTGTGATAATGACCCTAAAGCCTTAGAAGTTCAGAGAAGGTGAATGAGTAGGGGTCAATAGGATTTTTTTTTTCCCTTTATTTATTTGGCTGCGTCAGGTCTTTGTTTCCGCATGTAGGCTCTTCAATATTCCTTGTGGCATGCAGGGTTTTATTTGTGGCATGCGGGATCTAGTTCCCTGACCAGGGATTGAACCCGTGAACCCTGCATCAGGAGTACAGATTCTTTGCCACTGGACCACCTGGGGAAGTCCTGTGATGAATTTTTAGAGTGGTTTAAAAAATATATTAAGTTTCATTGAAGTATAGTTGACTTATAATGTATTAATTTCTTCTGTACAATAGAGTGACTTAGTTATATACATATATTCATTTTCGTATTCTTTTCCATTATGATTTGCCACAGGATATTGAATACAACTCCCTGTGCTATACTGTAGGACCTTGTTGTTTACCCATCCTGTGTGTAATAGTTTGCCTCTGCTAATCCCAAGCTAATTTCATTCTTTCCCTTCCCTACCCACCTCCCACCCTGGCATAGAGAGGATAAATTTAATGGATGAATAAAGTTATGTATGAAGACAGAGGGAGTCCATGGTGTGAGGAATAACTTGAGTAACTGTTATCAAAGTGAGGAATAAGCAAGTCAGAGGTCTGCCCATCCAGGAGCTGAGGGTGGCCGGGGACCGGCAGGATGGGCAGCTCTGGAGGGCAGCTTGGGGTTTGGTGCTGTAGCCCTGAAAAGTCAGGACAAGATTTGGATTCGGTCTTATGGGAGGCAGCAGGGATTCATTGGTCATCCTGAGCTGTGACATTTCCTCTGTACTAGGGTCTCCACCTGCCACTGGGACTGGCACCCTGCTTCTGTTCCTCGATGATGTGAATGACAATGGCCCCATACCAGAACCCCGGGCCATGGACTTCTGCCAGAGGAATCCCGAGCCTCACATCATCAACATCATTGATCCCGATCTCCCCCCGAACACCTCCCCATTCACAGCAGAACTGACACACGGGGCTAGTGTCAACTGGACCATTGAGTACAATGACCAAGGTGGGCACCAGAGTCTTTCTTATTTTGGAAACTTTGCTCTGTCCCTCTGCTTCTCTTCTCCCCTGCCCTTCTGAATTTTGCTAGTTAGTATCCACTTGTCACCCCTTTTAAGGCATGTTTCCTGTTCCCTTCTACCTTTGTGACACTGAACCAAAGGTCCTTTTGTATTCCTCCCGTCTGAGTCTGTGACATACTGCCCATTAATCTGCAGCTCAAAGAGCTGTCATCTTCACTTGGTTTTGGAATGTCTCTAGTTCCTTAATCATTTTAGTCTGGAATGAACTTTTTCTCTCAATCCCCTGATTTTTGTTGCTTCCTCCAGAACGTGAATCTCTGATTTTGAAGCCAAAGAAAACCTTAGAGGTGGGTGACCACAAAATCAATCTCAAGCTTATAGACAACCAGAACAAAGACCAGGTGACCACACTTGACGTGCATGTGTGTGACTGTGATGGGATTGTCAGCAACTGCAGGAAGGCCACGCCCTATGCCGAAGCAGGGTTGCAAGTTCCCGCCATCCTGGGCATCCTCGGAGGCATCCTTGCTTTTCTGAGTAAGTACTGCTGGCAAGTGTTCCAGCCTTTCGCTCCTACAATGTTAACTGTATATAGCCCAAGATCAGATGAAATCCTTGAAAATTAATTAATAGATTTTAAAGCTTATCTTAAGATAAAAAGTATGCCAAGTAATTTTTTTGCTGTCATTTATGTTTAATTTTTAAATTTTTTGATGTTTTTTCATTGTGTGCTATGTGATTTCATAGTCTGTGCCCAAACCCCATAACTGAATAAGAATAATATGTACGTAAGAATCACCTTCAGGCTGACACAGCCCTGGTCACAAACCATCAATGACTCTAACTCACTCAGAATCAAAGCCATAGTCCCTCCAGAGGTCTGCATGAGGTCCCTCCACTGACCACCCCCAACTTCTTTCTCCCCTGATGACTGGTACAACCACGCTGATCTGGCCTTTCCTTAATCACACCTATTTGCTCCTGCTGCAAGGCCTTTACCTGGACCATTTCTACTCCTGGAGTACTTTGACCCAGATTTTGAGAAATAACTGATGGGTTTAAGGTCCAGTTAAAGACCACACTTGAGGTCCCATGTAATTGTCTACTGTGTTGTGCTGCATATATTGACTTCAGGGCTGTGAAGACATGTAAGTTGCCTAACAGCCATCTATCCAGCCTGTGCCGGCTGCTGCTTACAGCCTTGCTGATTCGTGGCTCTCATCTCTCTCTTCCCTACTCCAGTCCTTATTCTGCTGCTTCTGCTACTTGTTCGGAGGAGAAGGGTGGTCAAAGAGCCCTTACTGCCCCCGGAAGATGACACCCGGGACAACGTGTATTACTATGATGAAGAAGGAGGTGGAGAAGAAGACCAGGTGGGTGTTGAAAACCATGGGACAAAGCTTAATGGCTATCTCTTTATTTGGAGGAAGCAATGATTAGGAGAAGGCAGACATGTAAAATAGTTCCCCGTCACTTTGTGTATTTTTATTTTAAAGACCTTACCCAAGAAAATAGATGTTGTCATTAACCATCATTAATAAACGTTGTTAGCATTTATTTTGTTCTTGCACTCATATAAGTTCCATGTAATTCCTGCCTTCTTTGTCCCAACAAAGTACACTTAAAGCCTTTGCCTCTGTCACATGTTTTAATGTCCCATTGGTCAAAGCAAGTCAAAGGATAAAGCCCCACATAAATCGATTTCTGTTCTTTTCACAGAGGATACGGTGGGAAAGGAGTGAATATTTGTTGAATAATAATCTAATAATCATACCCTTTGAAAAATTCTTAAAACAATCTCCATCTTTTCCCATAAGTGTTCCTCACAAGGCTTTTATGCTATATTTCCTTCCAGTGCTGTTTTGGAGACTAATAGGTTGAGAACTACAATTTCAGGAAAAAACACAACTAACTGCCATTTCAGATTGCATTGGTGCATGGTTGTAGGTATCATGCAGCTGACAGTTGAGGCCTCGTCCAGTACTATAATATGTAAACTATATATGACCCTGTGTTAATGACTGTTTCTATTTCACTCTTTACCCTGTTTTTACCTTTTTCTCTAAAGGACTTTGACTTGAGCCAGTTACATAGGGGCCTGGATGCTCGGCCTGAAGTGACTCGAAATGACGTGGCACCAACCCTCATGAGTGTGCCCCAGTACCGACCCCGCCCTGCCAATCCTGATGAAATCGGAAACTTTATTGATGAAGTAAGTAAGCACAGTCAAAAGTCAAGGCACAACAAGCTTATCTGTAAATTTGGAGAGGAGCAATTGAGTCAAAAGTGAGAAAAAATCTTTAGGTTCTTTCCTTTACCGTGTTTTCATCTTGCATGATCCCTGAGCTACCTCCCCTCTTCCCACCTTTTTTTTTTTTAATTTGTGCCTCATCTGAATTTCAGAACTAGTAGCACTTTGAATTAGTCTTTGGAAATTTGCAAAGTCCATACTGAAAAACTGAGACTTGTTTGAAAGGATTTAATAGAATTAGGAAGGAAAAAGAGATTCAAAGTAAATTCAGTTTGGTTTCACTAATGGGTCTCTTTCCCTGCATTGCACTGGGAGGTAATATTAAATGTGTAACTGCAAGGCTACTTGAGGGCCGGAAAAATAGCTTCCATTCTGTATATGTCAGAAATGCATTCACTATAAATACCAGAAGCTTAACTAGATACGATACCTTGTGCAAATAGAAGACTGAGGTAAGTGGTTTGGCTGGAGCATCAGCTTTTTCCATCTTTCTGCTGTATGATCTAAGCATGTAGATCCTTGTTCTCATGCTTGTTGCCTCATGATCACAAGATGGCTGCCACGCTTCCAAGCCTTGGGCCTGTTTTCCATTCAAGAAGTAGGAAGAGCAGAGCAGAGGACCAAAATCTTTCTAGCAAACTGTTAGGCAAGAAAGAAATTCATCCTACAGGTTATTGGTCAGGACTTTTAAGTTAATTAGCTTCAGGTAGGATGAGGAAGAAATGGTGGGATTAAGCAACGAACCAGGGAAAATAATAGTCCAGTGGGTTCTGTTTCCTTAAACTATGTTACCTGATTACTTGCTCGGTCACTGGAATGATTTTCAGGGCTGGTCTGATGGTCCACTGATCTTCAGTGAGTCTTCATGGCTTTTAGCTTTCTAGGGGAGTTGTCATCACCAGGGACTCTAAAAGCACAGCTGTGTTGGACATGACCAAGCCAGATCCATTTTAGCACTGGGAGTTTTCTTAGAGAAAACGGAAAACAGGAAGGGCCAGTTTAAACCACCCCTTTAGATACATCTGGATCAGGTCTTTTCATCCATTTATGTTTATTTGTGCTTGTAGCTGTTTCTTAATTACAAAAATAAAATGTTTGCTATTTGAAAAACATAAATTATGAAAATATATATAAAGAAAAGAATGCAAATCCTATGGACAGGGAAGCCCAGTGGGTCGCAAAGAGTCAGACATGACTGAAGCAACTTAGCATGCACACAAGACTATCCTGGTATGACTGTTTTTAGTCTCTGTCCATTTGGATTGGCTGGTGCTCATCTCTCCTGCCTACGTATAATTTACCACTTTAAACATTCTACTACATACTTTCTCCTTTCATTAGAAATATATAATGACCATCTTCTGTTCCAGTCTGTATTAAATTTACTTTGTTGGTGTTCATTGCCCCTGGCGTGCTACAGGATGGTTGCATTGTTGTGTGTTGTGTACATTTTGCTTTATTCACCAAGAGAAGGTATTTTGCTTGACAGGTGTGCAATTCCTCTCAATAAAAGATCCTATTGTCTTCCTTCTTTAGAACCTGAAGGCAGCTGATAGTGACCCCACCGCCCCACCCTATGACTCTCTGCTGGTGTTTGATTATGAAGGAAGTGGTTCCGAAGCTGCTAGTCTGAGCTCCCTGAACTCCTCAGAGTCAGACCAAGACCAGGACTATGACTACCTGAATGAATGGGGCAATCGCTTCAAGAAGCTGGCAGACATGTATGGAGGCGGCGAGGATGACTAAGGGACTCAGGACTGATGGGAAGAGAGATTGGTCCCTACACTCGTGTGATGGAAAATGCGGGAAACATACTCCTGGCTGTTTGTCAGCGCCCTTCACTTGGGATACGTTTCTGGAGGAGAGACTGATCAGTGATAGCATAGTCCTGATTTCCACTTTATAGATCTAATCTGTGTACTAGAATGATTTAGACTTATTCCTTGAATGATCTTTTTCTTTTCATCACTCTTGACATGGTGATGATGTCCAAAAGACCCATAAATTTTAATACTTCAAAAGAATAGTTTCAGTCTCAGAAGGTTCTGCTAGGAACTTGCAGATTTCCTTAAGGGGTTTGTCTCATTTTTAAAAGGAAGGGGAGGTCAATTTCCCTATTGTGTGTGTGTATATATATATATATATAAATTTTGTGCTTTTGTTCCTCCCATCGCTGCACTGATGTCCTGTGTTCTGAGATCCACTCTTCCTCCTTCTGAATTCTATTACATTTCTCTGTTGCAGACATTATTGGGCCCTTTTAGGGAAAGAAGATTATTTCTTAGGCTGGCCATGTACTGCGTGGGTATGTGTACTCTTAAGACCTTAACGGCTTAACGGTTTTTCATTTTTATCTTCTGAGTACGTAACTTGTAATGGGCATCCATCCAGTTAACTTGTTCTGAGTAAGGATGTTGGTCATGTGGATGTCATTAACAAGGACTTTGGTTCTAAATAGGGAGGCTGGGCCAGAAAAGGTGGTGAGTTTCAGGTGCCACTGAACTTTTTTTTTTTTGACCGCACTGCAGGACATGGGGAATCTTAGTTCCCTGACGAGGGATCAGACCTGCGTCCCTTAACAGGGGAATTGAGGATTCTTAACCACTGGACCACCAGGGAAGTCCCACTACTAGACTTCTAATGTTTATTTATCTCTAAAACGAAAGAGTGATATATTCCAGGACTTATAATAGTGCCTAAAGTGCTGTAGCCAAAGACAGAAGCTGGCAAGAGGGCACAGCAGAGGGCAAATGTGAAAAATGGGCTTGGAGATGGCAGGGGCAATTGTCACTAAGCCTGGCAATTGAGCCAACTGAGGTTGTTGAAGACAGTTGAGGTGGCTCTACCTCCACCCCCTGGAAATTCTGAACTAGAGGAATCTCAACATGTGTTTCTTGCCAGGATCCTCAGACCCAAAGCACAGAATCCCCGAGCCTGCTTTTGTTGATATTTATAGAAAATGCTAGCTGGTCTGGACACATTTGCTCCAAATTCCAGCTATGAAACTTGAGAATATTTTTTAAATCCAATTTGTTTTTCCTTTGTAGAGGAAGAAAACATTCGCTGAAAGGGTGTTAGCAAAGGAAGGTGAGGGTAGGGAGTACATTAATTTGGATCTTCTTTTAGTTGAAATGCATCTTTTAAGAAACTTTTGACAACCATAGACAAGAATTTTATCTAAATTACTTCCCTACCTATCAACTGTTTTAGAAGAAAAGGAACATCTCTCAACCACTTCTTGGAACTGTCTTGATTTTTCAGCAATTTAAACTCTAATGTAGTTCTACGTAGAGAATGTCACTATAGTTTTGAGTGTATATGTGTGTGGGTGCAGATAATTTTGTATTTTCTTTGGGAGTGGAAAAGGAAAGCAATTCAAGATGCAAAAATTATTCTTAAATATTTGTTTTTTTTATAAATTTTATTAAAGAATTTTGTTACACCATTGTCACACTTCTTTTATTTGATCGCACAATTCCAGGTCAGACAAATGGTAGGGAAGCTCATTTGAAACATGGAGAGAGAAAGAAGCTTCATATTAAAATGTCTACTTCTGAACTTTGTGTCATTCTGTTGGGACTGAATAGGGGGAAGGGGAAACTGTGTCAATTTTTTGAAGGACATCTATCCATGTGGTGTGTGATGTGGCATGTGGTGATCTCTTTGTCAGGGGAAGCTACTGTGGGTTGCACAGATAGA
This sequence comes from Moschus berezovskii, assembly GCF_049115385.1. Classification (NCBI taxonomy): domain Eukaryota; kingdom Metazoa; phylum Chordata; class Mammalia; order Artiodactyla; family Moschidae; genus Moschus; species Moschus berezovskii. The sequence goes on along the minus strand of NC_142481.1, from coordinate 27,160,669 downwards.
AGCAAGGCTGGGGTTCCCCTGGCAGTCCAGTGGATAACACTCTGTGCTGCCAATGCCGGAGGCTTGAGTTTGATCCCTGGTCAGGAAACCAGATCCCACAGGCTGCAAGTAAAGATCCCACCTGCCACAACTAAGACCTGGTGCAGCCAAATAAATATTTTTTGAAAAATGTAGTTTCCAATTTAAAGATGTTTCAGTAGGTTTTATTTAAGGAAGAGATGAGGAAGATCCAGGTGCAATTTATTAAGCATTCCTTCTGTGGCAGACATTGCTAAATACTTGAGAACTATATCACTTTGATTCCCCAAGATAGCCTCGTGAAAATGATTCTGTTACCTTTGAGAGTAGGAAATGGCTGATGGCATAGGGCTGGAGCCCAGAGAAATGGGAGTGACTAGGAAGGGGCCTGACTTACTGAGGAGAGGGTTAAATTAACCATTTTGTCCCCCAGTGGCATGGTCTTGCATATGGAGCACATCCCATTTCTCAAGGCTTTCAGCAGCTAAGTACTGAAGAGCAGTCATCAGTCATGACGTCAGGCTAACTCAAGGGATCTCGGAGAGAAGCAGGACAGCCTCTTGGGAGAAGTCTCACAGAGTGGGTGTTGGAGCCAGTTGTGACAATGGTAGGCAAGGTTACTGACTTTTAATGAAAGGAGAGGCAGGCATGCTAGTCTTGCCCTCAGAAACATTGTCCTGGATTTGTAGCATACCTTTCAGACAACATGAACTTTGAATGTCCTACCAAGATTCCTCTAAGTGAAAAGCTGTTACTGCTGATATATCTCCAACCCATTCTGTTTTACATATTAACACAATTTTGATGTGGCACGATTTTAACAAACACTGAGTTTTCCAGGAATGTCTGAATAGAGCAAAGATAAAGCTTTTATTCGGAGAAGGCAATGGCACCCCACTCCAGTACTCTTACCTGGAAAATCCCATGGACGGAGGAGCCTGGTGGGCTGCAGTCCATGGGGTCTCTGAGGGTCGGACACGACTGAGCGACTTCACTTTCATGCATTGGAGAAGGAAATGGCAATCCACTCCAGTGTTCTTGCCTGGAGAATCCCGGGGAGGGGGGAGCCTGGTGGGCTTCTGTCTATGGGGTCACACAGAGTCGGACACGACTGAAATGACTTAGCAAGCAAGAGCTTTTATTGGGAGCAGCTATTTGCGATCGGTGTGTGTGTTTAGTAGTTATTTCTAAATATCACTAAAGTGAAGTGAAGTCACTCAGTCGAGTCCGACTCTTTGTGACCCCATGGACTGTAGCCCACCAGGCTCCTCAGTTCTGGGATTTTCCAGGCATGAATACTGGAGTGGGTTGCCATTTCCTTCTCCAGGGGATCTTCCCGACCCAGGGATCGAACCCGGGTCTCCCGCATTGTAAGCAAACGCTTTACAGTCTGAACTACCAGGGAAGCACAAATAATCACTTGAGTGAAGAAATTCAACAATTGAGTATTATTTTACATACCAAACTTCATTATAAGAAGGTGCAGCATCTGATTACTTCACTACTTGAGTGTTTCGGTGACCAAAAGTTTTCATAATGAATAAAATTCATATTATGTTTATAAACTACTTCTCATCCTTTCTACAGAAGTTAATCACGTTGAGTTTCTCAAATTGTGCACGTTGACAGTTTGTGTTAGCTATTTTTACTTCCCCTACCCCAGGGAAATATAGGCGGCGAGAGGAAAACTTTTTTTCCCAAAGGGGGCGTTCCCAGCCAAGTGGATCCCGCCCCTGGTGGATCCCGCCCCCGGTGCGTCCGCCGCACGCCGCCCAGCAGCGGCGCCGTTCCGCCGAAGCGCATGCGCAGGCCGCCAGTGGCGCTTTGCGCTTCAGTCATGGCGGCGGTCCGTCAGGCTGCTTGCCGCAGGGTTCTGGAAAAGTGTGGTCTGGAGCAGATTTTGGAGGCGTTGAAGCTGCTGCTGAGCCCGGGAGGTGAGAGGACGGAATTCGGCGCCGGGCTGCACCTGGGGCCTTTGGGCAGGGTCTGTCCAGCGTCACTTTACCCTTGAGGAGACCGAGGTTCAAGGAGGGATGGGAACCCTTGAATGTTGATCCTAGCCGAAGTTATCTCGAGCGGTTACCTTGGGCCAGGCACTGCGTTAAGCACCGTGGGTGCGTGTTTTCATCCGTCCTCACTGCAGCTCTGCGAGGACTGCAGCCACAGCCTCAGAGAGTCTCCCAGAGCTTCCTCAGAGAGGTCCCAGCTTCTTGAGAGCGCAGGGTCTGATGTGGACACTGGACATTTGAACAGAGTGCCAAGGAGTCCAGAGAAAGGAAGCAGTGACGTTTGAGCTGCGTTTTGGGGAGAGGATTTAGAGATTTACAGTCTGTGATAGGGATTTACAGTCACTTTTGATCTTTCCCAGTTTAGAATCAGAAGGGACCTTGGGAGTGGTGTAGCTTGGCACTCACCTTTTACTCCTGAGGATACCCCCGGCTCATCAAAGAGAATAAATAACCTGACCAAGATCAGTTGGTCAGATTAGAGGCAGAACACGAATTTAGAACCAAAGTCTACCGAACCCTCTTGTCAGACCAAGGCAGATTATTCAGTATGGAGCCTCTGATGTTATCTGGAGCTTTGGGGAAGATACACATGAAATAGGGCCCTACTTTAAATTAGAGTGTACAATTTGGAGGAAGGGGTTTGTAGGGTGAGGAACGTAAGGTACATGAAGGTTTTGTTCCCAGTCTCAGATTTTGAGATTCCCCCACCTCCACCCCAAACTTTGAAAAGTCAGGAAACAGTAAGTATATCATACTAGGGGCAAGTGAAAGCTAGTAGGGGGAGTTCCCTGCCAGTCCAGTGGTTAGGACTCCCTGGTTTCACTGCAGAGGGCCCGAGTCAATCCGTGGTGGAGGAACTAAGATCCCACAAGCCAAGAAGTCTGAGCAAAAAGGAAGAAAAAAAGTAATTGAGTGCCTGCTAAGTGTCAGCTCCTGTAGTGTGCTATTTAAGTATGGATCTTTTTATTCTCACAACAATCCCATGATATAGGTATTACTTGTATTCCATTTTACAGATGAAGGAACCAAGGCTCAGGTACATTGGAAATCGCCCAATGCCAGTCTCCTAAGTGGTAGAGTCAGGATTTGAATTTCAGATGCCTTCAACTGTAGTATGAAACTATGTATACTACTTTGCCACAGGGAAGAATTAAACTGCAAAATACATTTTTAACTTGTTAGTGGAGAGGTTGCTTGTCTAGCAACTGCAATTATCTAGAACATTACTGATAACAGGGATTAAATAAGTTAAATAGTCTGGAAGTAGTCATCTGTCGCAAAGTACATACACTTCGTTTTTGGAAGACCCTCTAACTCTCAGAGTATGTGATGGAGTTTCTACATGTGTTCATTTAGCTTAAGAGAAATCAAGCATTATTATTTGAAAAAGAATAATTTGATAAAATATTATTTTCACAGATAGGTTGTATTGTGTGAATCTTTCTGCTGTTTTCTTTTATCATATCAGCTACTGAAGGAATTACAAAAATACCTGTGCGTAATAAGTATTCATATGTTCCTGATGGACAGAGGGTGTTGAGACAAGATGAAAGTATTTGCTAAAAGTACCTCCAGCTAGTTCAACTTCTTTTGGTCTTTCAATTGACTACTTTTGAGGTAATATTTACTGAGTGTCAGCTGTATGTAGTATTCTGTCCTCAGTAATTTTGGAGATAGAAATATTATTTAGGCTTCCCTGGTGGTCCAGTGGTTAAGAATCTGCCTTGCAATGCAAGAGACACCGGTTTGATCCTGGTCTGGGAAGATCCCACATGCTGTCAAGCAACGAAGCCTGTGGGCCCCAACTACTTAGCCTGAGCTCTAGAGACCACCACAGTGAGAAGCCCTAAGACCACAGCAAAGAGCAGACCCTGCTCTCTGCAGCTAGAGAAAGCCCGAGTGCAGCAACAGAGACCCACCGCAGTCAAAAAATAAATAAAGCAAATAAATCTTAAAAAAAAGAAATGTTATTTAACAACTTGTGCTCTCAAGTATCTTGTTTGGGGAGATGGTGCTCCAAATATAGTGTGCTCAGTCGCTCAGTTGTGTCCAAATCTTTGTGAACCTTTGGACTGTAGCCTGCCAGGCTCCTCTGTCAGTGGTATTTCCAAGGTAAGAATATTGGAGTGGGTTGCCATTTCCTCCTCTAGGAGATCTTCCCAACCCAGGGATCGAACCAGGGTCCTGGTCCAGGGTCCTGCAGTGCAGGAGACACAGGCCAAAGATATTCAGTATAGCAGATAATATTAATACTAGTGGTGAATGGAGGGTACAGGTAGCAGTTGATTAGTTAGTGAAGGAGTTATCTGAGGATGGAGCTGTGGAAGGATTCAAGAGGAAGGAGAATTCATCTAGATGGAAATTGAATAGACAGAAAGGAAGGAAGATACTGAGTCTTTCCCTTTTGAGCTATTAAAAGGTCTACAGCATTAAGTATCTTCTCTTCACATGCCTTCCATCTCTGTTCTCAGTTGTGGGGCAAGTAAAAGTAATAGCTCCACTTCCCTTATTAGGAAGTGTGTTAAGCAGAGTTGGAAAGCGGTTGTCAGTTTTAGTGAAGTTTTGCTTGAGGTCATCTCAGCAGTTGTTGAGTTGCTAAGTTGTGTCTGACTGTGATGCCGTGAACCGCAGTATGCCAGGCTTCTCTGTCCTTCACTACCTCCCGGAATTTGCTCAAACTCATGTCCGTTGAGTTGGTAATGCCATCCAACCATCTCATCCTCTGTTCCCCACTTCTCGCCCTTGGTCTTTCCCAGCATTTTAGCAGTAGTTTTCCTAAAAAAAAAATGACTTGCCAGACTAAATGTATGTTCATTGAACTCAGTCATTAAAATTGAATTATGTGGTGGTTGGGGGACTGAAAATTTTGGTGATTTGTATATAATGAAGCTGTATCACGTATATGTATTTGGCTGCACCAGGTCTTAGTTGTGTCATGCAGGATCTTTGATCTTTCTTGCGGCATGTGGGATCTAGTTCCCTGACCAGGGGTCGAACCTGGGCCCCCTGCACTGGGAGTGCAGCATCTTAGCCACTAGACCACCAGTAAAGTCCTTTATCTTACAGTATGAATTTACTAAAAAGTACCACACAAATTATGAAGTCTGGTTTTAAATGTCACAAAGCATAGACTTTTAAATTTGTGGGGGGAAGAATAAATAACTTTGTTTACGAGGGCAGCATTTCCCAAAGCATGATGGGGATGGTTGTAGGCACTATGCAGAGAAACATTTTGAGGCTGAAAAGCTTCAAATAGTGATCAAGAGCTTGGGTTCTGGAACTGGGTTGCCAGAGTTGAATATGCTCTCTGTCAAATGCCTTAACCTTAGTCTTCTTACCTGGAAATAAGGATATTAATATAATACTCTATACCTCACAGAGGAGAAGGCAGTGGCAACCCACTCCAGTATTCTTGCCTGGAGAATCCCATGGACAGCAGAGCCTGTCAAGCTACAGTCCATGGGGTCGCAAAGAGTTGGACATGACTGAGCAACTAACACACACACACACACACACACACACACACCTCACAGAGTTGGTGCAAGGATTGAATTAAATACATAAAGCCCTTAGGATAGTATATTAACTACTACTAATTTAAGTTTAAAAAGATTTAACTTGAAGCAATAAATGAATAAAGCAAATAACAATACAGCTGGTGCTCAAAATAAATGTCCAAAAAGTTGTGGAAGCACTATATGACTCTAGTTTGAAAAACTTTGTTTTAAGGCTGCAGATCTCAAACTTTTTGGTTTCAGTACTCCTACATTCTTAAAAAGTGTTGAGGACTTAAAAGAGCTTTTATTTGGGTTATGTATATCAATATTTATTGTATTACAAATTAAGACTTTAAGAGAACCCTTTTAAGTTTATTTAAATGCAACAGTAACAAACCTGTTACATGTTAACATAAAAAAGTCTATTTTACCGAAATAACTGTTGGAAGAGTAACATTGGTTTACTTTTGAATGGCATTGTTTTATTACACTTTTGCAAATCTTATGTGTCTGACTTATTAGAAGAGAGCTGGGTTTTCATATTTGCTTCTGAGTTCAATCTGTCATGACAGTTTTTTTTTTATTGAAACAGATGGATATCTAGACTCACACATCTATATATGTAAGTGGAAAGGGAGGAAATTTCCATCATCTTTTCAGATAACTGTGTATTCCTCTTTAAAACTCAACAAGAGGTAATTTCTTAAAAGGTTGATTTTAATATAGAATATTAACTCATATTAATGAATTTTCATACTTAGTATACTCAAGAAAGAATGAGAATATAAAAGGCACTATCTTAGTATTAATATGAAAATAGTTTTGACCTTGCTGACTTTCTGAGAGAATCTTGGGGAGGCCCTCAAAACCTGAGACCCTGTACCACTTTTGAGAACTGCTCTCAGAGAAGGTCATGTTTATTTTCAAGTAGCTTTTATTTTTATCACCAGAAGAGGGCAGAGGAGACCACTTTATAAGGGGCTCTTAAGAAAAAAGGGCTAATAACTTCACTTTCACTTTTCACTTTCACACATTGGAGAAGGAAATGGCAACCCACTCCAGTGTTCTTGCCTGGAGAATCCCAGGGACGGGGGAGCCTGGTGGGCTTCCAGAGTCGGACACGACTGAAGTGACTTAGCAGCAGCAGCAGCAGCTTTTGTTAATCACTTTCTTTGTGTCCCATGTTTAAGTTCCAAGATCTTATAAAGTCACAGGAAGTTACTTAGAGATTGTTTATTGATCTTAATAGTTAGTGGCAACAAGCTATGACAGCACTCATTTCCTGTTTAGGTGTATATTACTCAAGGGCAACAGATATTCATGCCAGTGGGTCAGAACACTGGCCCTGAACAGTCTTAGAGAAGTCCTGAAAAATCTTACTCTTCTGATTCTCACTATTTTAGTGATTCTCACTAAATTGAATAACATTTTAAAATGTTATTGTTCCTTTTTCTTTTCATAGAAGTAGTTAATATTCCTTATAGTAAAGCTTTAAAAAAAAGTTAGAGAAGCTAAAAGAAGAAAATTAAAATGACCTTAACCCCACAATCCAGAGATTACATTTTGGAGATATATATATATATGTATAATTTGTTTACAAAAATGATCTCATATACTACATATTGTTTTCTAACCTTAAAATATATTTTTAGTACAGAAACAATACATATTCGCTCTGAAAAAAATTTTAGTGAAGCAAAAAAGAAAAATCACCCCAAGCCCTACCATCCAGAGATCATCACTGTTAACACTTTGAAGTATACCTTTTGGGATCTTTTTCTGTGTATGTACTGAGGCACACACACATATAAGTTTTCATACAGTTAGGTTCATCCTGTTCTTTTATCCATCAGTTTTCAGAAAAATGCATTAGTGTCTTAGTCTCCAAAGGTAGCCAACGGCGTGATATTTTTTGGTTTTGTTTTATTATATAGTCATGTTTTTGTGTATATATGTTTCAATTTATTGTAGTAATTATTCTTGATACTCTTAATTGTTCCATCAGTGGCCTGTGGGAGTCATTCAAGTTAGCTGTTGGAATCTTTGATGTGACCTAGTAGTCTTTGATTGCTTCTTTGCTTTAAGACATAAGATATTCAGATTCATCTTAGACATTTCTTGCTCTATGCTTGAAAGCAGTTCTTTTTAAGAATAAGTGATATTTAGGGACCACAAGATGGACACTAGTAATATTTATTGCCACTGAGATGTCATTGCTTCCAGACTTTTTCAATGATTAGAGCCAGGAAATATGTGGATTTTTAGAAAACAAAAAGCAAATTGAAAATTCCTACTGATATTCCCAACTAAAATGAAATGTTACAGAGTTTAAATTTTTCCTAACATTTCATTAAGAAAAAATTTAAGCTTATAGAAAAGTTGAAGGAATTTTACCGTGAAAACTCGTATACCATGACCTAGACTCTTTAACATGTGTTTGTCCACCTAGCCATTCTTCTTTACTGTATTTTATATTTTTATCTTTGTATTTCTTTTATCTGTAAATATTGATTCCTAATAAAATTAATACAGTTATTTACTTTTTTCATATAAAGTCCAACATTACTATCATCAACAAACCTACTGTTTCTAAGGGATTTTGTTTGTTTTTGTCCTCAGGATGTATACAGTTCTATATTTCAAGTCATTTGAAATAATTTTGTGTGGTTATGCTGCTAATTTGGTTTGGAGAAAGAGCTGGAACATTTTTTCTGTAAAAAGCAAGCAATAAATATTTTGGGCCTTATGATCCGTACTGTCTCTGTTACAGCTATTCACATCTGCCGTCATAGCTCGAAAGCAGCCTTATGTAATATGTAAATAAATGAGCATGACTGTGTTCCAGTAAAACTTTATCTGTGGAAATAGGTGAAGGGCCAGATTTGACCTGTAGCTTGTATTTTGGCAACCTTGGACATAAAGTATAGAATTTTTAGGTTCATTTGTTTTTTATCTTTAGGAATATTTTGAATTTTCTTTTTGATTTATTTTTTTAAAACTATGAAAAAAGAGTGTGTGCTCAGTCATGTCTAGCTCTTTGTGACCCCATGGACTGTAGCCCACTAGGTTTCTCTGTCCATGGAATTTCCCAGGCGCGAGTACTGGAGTGGGTTACTATCTCCAGGGAATCTTCCCAACCCAGGGATTGAACCCATGTCTCTTGCGTCTCCTGCATTGGCAGGCAGATTCTTTACTAGTAGCACCACCTTTGAAGCCCATGAGAAACATACAGTGCTTTAAGAGGAAAACTCTAAAGCTGGATACATTTATCCATGTCTCCTCCCACTAATTTTTTTCCGTTTCTTTCTATAGATAGTTCATTGTAGTGAATTTTTAACTTGTTCTTCCACTACTTTTAAAACATAAAAATAATCTGTGTACCTTCCCATTCTAGCACAAAAGTTAGCATACTATATACATTCTTCTATACCTTTTAAAATTCAATGTGTCTTAGAGATAGCTGCATAGTGGTATGTGGAAATCTTCCTTTTTCCCTTTTATAGCTGCATAGTATTCCATTATGTGAATATGCCACTGTTTATTCATCAGTTCTCTATGAATGGATATTTGGGTTGGTTTAAGCCTTTTGTTAATATAAAAAAATACTTTTACCAGACTCAATGGGTTTGGGGTCCTTAGTGAACACACCAAGTACTTTCTTAAAGTAGAAGCGTTTATTACATGTGACAAGTAAGGAGTCAGGGAGATAGTGTTACCAAGTTCAAACTACTACTGTTCACTGCTCTACCATGACAGGACAGTAAATTGGGGGACAGGTGTTTGGGCAAGAAATAACAACTTTATTTGGAAAGCCAGCAGACTGAGAAGATGGTGGTACCAGAAAACCATCTTAACCTAGTTAGAATTCAGGCTTCTTTTATACTAAAAGGGGATAGAGTGTGGCTTGTTGCAGACTTGGCGCAGTTGTCGATCTAGCCATGATGTTTCTGTAAACCTCCAACGGAGAAAAATGTTCAATGGAGAAAAATGTTATTTTCTTTTCTGCAACTTTTTAATCTCTGTATATGTGGGAAAGCCTTATACCTTTAAAGGTCAAACCTAGGAGGTAGAGAAAAGACTGTGGTGTATATTTTACACACAAAGATTAGAGCTAAAGGAATAGACCCAAGATGGAGTCAGGTTTGTTCTGTGTTAAATAGGCCTCAAAGCGCTATCTCCCCATACCATTGGACCAGGGTAGTTTTAAGCCTGGGAGGCATGCATATTCATGAAAGGGCAGGCATGATCATCCATAAGAATTATAAAGAGACTGTGGTTACTCTAGGTTGCCCCAAACTGAGAGCAAACAGGTACTTGAATGTTTGCTTGTACTACAGTGTCTTGTTGGATGTTTTGTAACCTTTTGGAGACACCTGTGCAATTTAAGGGTTAGCTTCTGCAAGACAAAACACACTTTGATTCGGCCCCATCCCTTCCCTGCTGCTGCATATCTAACAATATGGCAATGAGAAGCTTTGTGTATATGTCACTTTGCATTTTTGCCTGTGTATCTATCTATAGGATATATTCTTGAAAGAGGGATTGCTGGGCCAATGGTTAAATGCCTGTGTAATTTTGTTAGATATTGCCAAATTTCTCTTCTTAGGGAATGTACCATTTTAGTCTCTTACCAGCCATGTATGAAAGTGTGTGTTTCCCCAAAACACACAATGTGTTATAAAAACAGTTGGATTTTAGCCACTTGATAGATGGGAAGTGATATTTCAGTATAGTTTTAATTTACTTTTCTCTTAGGAGCAAGGTTGATCATATGTTCATGTTTAAGAGCAATTTGCATTTCTTTTTCTGTAAACTGTTCATATCTTTTCCCCATGTAGTATTTCATACTCTGTTCACTTTAGAATATTTTTAGTGAACATGTCATCGAATAATGTTCATCATAGTATAATGGCTTCAAATAATCCATCTGTCATTCATTCATTCATTCAATAAGTAACTACTTACTTTGAACAGCTGCTGTGTCAGATGGGCCTTGTTCCAGGCAAGGAGAACACAGCAGTGAACAAAACAGAGCAATATCCTTGTCCTCAAGGAGTTTTTGTTCTCGATGGTGGAGAGACAATAATAAGCAAAACAGATGTTACATATAAAATACAGTATGTTAGATACAGGTAGACTATAATTTACTCAATGTGTATTTCTAATTTTACACTATTATAAATAATGTTGAACACCCTTTTAGTTATCATCAGTTGCATCTTGCTTAGAAGATATATTAACTTTAGTTTTGAAGTCTATTGCTGTTTGATTTGTTTTCAGCATTTTATTATAGTTTTATAACTGTAACCCACCTTTTTGCATTACATTTTTAGTAGTCATCCTAGAATTACAATATACATCGTAATTTTTCACAATCTGCTTAGAATTTATCTTGTACCACTTCACAGGACACATAAAAACCTTGTAACTGTAAGGGTTCTTTTATAGCCTACCACCCCTTTTGGGTTTTATGCTATAGTTTTCATGTTTATTGTATCTATATAAGATATAAACCCAATAATACAGTTTTATAGATTTTACTTTAGACAGTTATATATGTTTAAACAAATAAAGAGGAAACAAATGAATCTTTTGTATTTACCCACGTATTTACCATTTCTGATGCTTTTCCTTCCTTCCTGAAGATCCAAGTTTCCATCTGATTCTATTTTCCTTCACCTTGAAGAACTTCCTTTAGCATTTGTTTGTATTCAGATCTGCTGGCAGTCAGTTTTTATTGATCTGAAAGTGTCTTCCTTTTCCTTTCATTTTTGAAGGCTACTTTTTATGGGATATAGAATTGAGACTTGATAGGTGTTTTTTTTTTTTCCTGTCATCACATCAGGTGGTGGTGGTTGTTTTTTGTTTGTTTTTTTGCTCTGTTACCGCTTTAATAGTTTTTCTATTATCTTTTAACAGTTATTGCTTGTGACGATAAGTGCACAGTCATTCATAGCATTGGTGTCCTTTGCTGACTGCTTTTTTCTGACTACTTTCAAGATTTTCTCTTTGCCTAATTTTTAATTGGAGGATGATTGCTTTACAGTATTATGTTGATTTCTGCCCTCTATCAGTGTGATCTTTATCTGATTTTAATGATTGACTATAATATGCCTAGATGTGATTTTCTTTCTACTTATCCTAATTGGGCATCACTGAGCTTACTGAATCTGTAAATTTATATTTTTCCACTAAATTTTGGGAAATTTTGATCATTATTTCTTCACGTCCTTTTGTGTTCCATTTTCTCTCCTCTCCTTTTATTCTAGTTACTATTTTATTACAAATACAGCATTTGATAGTGTTCATAGATACTAAGGCTCTTTCTATAAAATATTTTTTTTCTTTATTGTTCAGATTGGATAATTTCTAGGGCTGTTTTAAATACTAAGAGGATCTGACATGTGAAAGGTAAATTTTTGGGAGAGTGAAAGTAGGGAAGCCAGTCAAGAGGGTTCTGCTGTACTTCAGTTTAAAGATGTTAATGGTTTCGACAAAGGTTGTAGTTGTGAGATGGAGAAAAATGAATAAATCTGAGAATGATTTAGTAAGCAGAACAGGAAAGACTTGGTGATGGGTTAGATAAAAGAAAAAGGTGGAGATGTAACCAGTTAATAACCAGGTTGGATTGTACATAGGAGTGTAAGGTATCTGTGAGAATCAGTAATTTGTTGAATTTGGAAAGCCTAAGAAATATCCAAGTGGCGATTTCATTCAGCAGTTGGAAATATGTCTCTGAAACTTAGAGTCATGGGCTCTAAGTAGTCATGGGCCAGGCATGTAAATTCGGAAGCTGTTAGCTTATAGCTCATTTTTAAAGACCTAGGCCTGATTAAGACTGTCGAGGAAGATAATCCAGAGTTCAGAACGAGCCTTGGAGCACTGTGATATCTGGTAGAGGAAAAGAACCAGTAGAGGAGACATTTCGAGATGGCCTTTGAGGTAGGAGGGAAAAAACCAGGACAGGGTGATTGCTGCCCCAGAACATGAGAGAGGAGCCTTTCAAGGAGGGAGTCAGCAAGGTTGTCAGCTGCTGAGAGTGTGCATGAGCTCCTTCACCAGCAGAGGGCAGTAAAGACCATTTTGGGAGAGTTCAGGAAAAATTGAGAATAGATAATAGGGAGTGTGTGTGATTGAATTAATTTCTTTGCGTCCCATGTCCATATTCTGTGATCTGCCTCACTGGTTGTAATTTTATTATGGAAAGGACTTTGTTTTCTTCAATGCTGTATCCCTGGGATCTGGAACAGCTTGAATGAGCCTTCTGTGGTAAATGTTTACCTTTTTAGATTTCTGTTCTTGCTATAGTTTCAGCCCAGTAAGTTGATTAAGATTTGGCCTCTTGGTTCTGGGGCAGGAAGCACGCTGTCCCCTCAGAACGTGTGGGGAATGGAAACAAACTCCATGAAGTATTAGGTTGGCCAAAAAGTTCGCTCAGGTCTTTCCATAGGATGCTATCAAAAACCCAAATGAATTTTTTGGCTAACCCAATATAATGTGTTATATACATAATTCTAACTACATGCAAAGTGCTGTGGTAAGACAGGAAATGTCGTCTTGAATTCTGCCTTGGCTGGGGAGGCAAGTTGGGGGGCCTCTTTCTAGAAGTAATGACATTGAGTCAGGCCTCAGAAGAGGAACTGGAGTGGGCAAGGCATTCCCCATGGAGGGAAGCACAATTTGTTTTCCATGTATGTAATTTGATTGATTTTTCTTCAGAAGGATCAGGCTCAAATTCACTGCAGATCACAAAACATGATGTCCTGTTGGCTACTTTAAAATCTAACCTGTCTGCTTTGGAGGACAAGTTTCTGAAAGATCCTCACTGGAAGATACTGAAACTCCTTCGGGATGAAATTGCTAATGAGGCAGAATGGCCACAAGACTCTGTGGACGTCACCTGGCATTTTACCTCCCAGACCTTACTGCTGCTGCTGTGCTTGAAGGAAACCATGCTCCGCCTGGCAGCTGATTTCAATCCAGGTAAACCCAACCCGAAGACTCCAGAAACTGCTCCTGCCCTGAGCCCAGACACGCTTAGCGTCTCCCAGCAAAAGACTGTCCAGTCAGTTTTGCAGTTTGTAGTGACCTTGGGTGTCTGCCCCTATCTCGTGCCCGGTGTTGGAGTCTCTCTGAGATACAGGACTGAGTTTGGGGCTGTTGTTCAGGACGTGGTGTGTCTCAGTGCTGCTCCCAGCGCAACCCGGAGGCTGTACACGAGCTGCAGGGTCCTCCTCAATGTTGCTCAGCATGCGTCCCTGGGGAGCCTGGTTTTCTGCCGCCATTTTGGGGATATCGCAGCAGGTCTGTGCCAGCTGGGGTTCTGCCCAAGCAAGAGATCACCGCTGAGTCCTGAGGAAGAGGTAAGCATCCGTGGAGAGAGAGAGAGAGAGTGTGAGAATCTATGTGTGTACTTGTGTGTGGTTGCTATAAGAGACCATCTTAGTTCTTTGGAAAAGTGCTGATTGGAAAGACCTAGAATTTTTATTAAATGCCTAAGCATCTCTGGGAAATCTATCTCTCACTTCTTGGGAAATAGATGGGGAAACAGTGGAAACAGTGTCAGACTTTATTTTTTTGGGCTCCAAAATCACTGCAGATGCTGATTGCAGCCATGAAATTGAAAGACGCTTACTCCTTGGAAGGAAAGTTATGACCAACCTAGACAGCATATTAAAAAGCAGAGACATTACTTTGCCAACCAAGGTCCATCTAGTCAAGGCTATGGTTTTTCCCGTGGTCATGTATGGATGTGAGAGTTGGACTGTGAAGAAAGCTGATCACCGAAGAATTGATGCTTTTGAACTGTGGTGCTGGAGAAGACTCTTGAGAGTCCCTTGGACTGCAAGGAGATCCAACCAGTCCATTCTAAAGGAGATCGATCCTGGGTGTTCATTGGAAGGACTGATGCTAAAGCTGAAACTGCAATACTTTGGCCACCTCATGCGACGAGTTGACTCACTGGAAAAGAGTCTGATGCTAGGAGGGATTGGGGGTGGGAGGAGACGGGGACGACAGAGAATGAGATGGCTGGATGGCATCACCGACTCGATGGACATGAGTTTGAGTGAACTCCGGGAGTTGATGATGGATAGGGAGGCCTGGCATGCTGTGATTCATGAGGTCGCAAAGAGTCGGACACGGCTGAGTGACTGAACTGAACTGAACTGAAGCATCTCTGGTGGATAGACGAATCTTTTTAGGGGTTTGGACCTTTCATTTATTAAATACGAGTCCTTTCACTCCTGGAAAGTCCATTTCACCTGTTCCCTTCTTTCCATTTTTTGAAACAGCTGTCGCAAGCTATTTCTTTGAATCTCTGTTTCTTTCCAACTTTGTAAAATGTGTTTATTAATGCCTGCCTTGAGAAAAAAAGCAGTACCTACCTTGGAGGGTGGCTGTGAGGAATAAGGATAATGTGTGTAAGTTACCTGGCCCAATACCCAGCAGTGCTCACCAAAAAGTTACTCCTACTAATATTAATATTAAACTGTTTATGCTGCTTAATTAAGTTCTTGGGAAGATTAAGTGAGATGAAGTATGCAAGCACTGGGTGCCCTCCACAATCCCGTCGGTATTGGTTGTTACTGTTAGGTGTTGAGGGGACAGGCAAGTGTTTTGTTGACAGTCAGTAAGAATCTGAGCATCTGGATGATAAAGTGATGTGACGGATACAAAAGCATTCGATGTGGCCCTTTTCTCAAACAGCTCACACAGTCACTGGGGAGACAAGACTCACAAGTGTAACGTAACAGGGACCACTGCTTCCCTATGAGAGCACTGCCAGCCTTAGCACAGGAACCTAAACAGAAGACGCTGTTAAGGTATAAATGTAACCAGGGTCACATGCACTGTAACTCCTGCATCCAGACTTTATCATGTCTACTCACCTCATCTGTCAGTCAGCCTTTCTATGTCACCCTCCAGCTTGTTCCTTTTCTGTTTGTTCTCCCTGTGCTCACAAAAGAAAATAAAACAGAAAACATTTAAAAGCCATTGTCACCTGAGTAGTCATGTGAAATTATGGTCTCCTCCAGTGCCCTTATGTTCTGCGGAGCAGAGCTCTGTGCTCTTTACAACAGGGTGTGCGTCTTGACAGCTCCATCAGAGCCTGCTACCTGCACTTCCTTGAGATGAGGGGTCTGGAGCAGGTCTTACAACTATTGTTTGAGCTAAGCAGTACCCAGAGGTCTCAGGCAGAAGAGAGAAAGGAAAAGGGAAACACAGAAAGGACCAAATGATGGGGTGGAAGGAGAAGGGGAAACATGGTGGGTGGAGGTATGAAGCTGGATAAGTCCCACAACAGCTCCTGCTCTGAGCAGCATCTGCATCACAATTTACTAAATCCGAATGAGCAGGATTCTGAGTCTTGACTGTGAAGCTCCCAAAGTGGGTCAGTCTGTTGTGGCTTGGAGCAGGGACCCAGTTAAACAGCACCCTCTTTGCTGCCCAAATTCTGAATGAATGAAAAGGCAGTTAACAGAGTAAGAGATGACAAGTCAGAATGTCACCTTTATTACTCATCAAGGCAGAGCTGGAAGGTCTATAGAGACCCATGGGTCTCCTAACAGTGCATTCCACAATGAGATGCACTTCTCACCCAGTTTTAAAGGGTGCTAGAAAACTGCAGCTCCTTCTGCCCCAATGCAGAGGACATGCTCCTGAAAAATCTGTGGCACAGAAGAGCAGAACAGACTGTGCGCTCACGCCCAAGAGACCGTAAGAGGAAGGAGCTGTGTGTACCAGAACTCAGCAATCAGATGAGTGGATGCAATCTCCTGCCCAGAAATGGGTGAGGGAATGGAGAGGGGGCCAGGAGTGTTTCCTTATTATAGCTTCCTCTGAATGGAAGGAAACCAAGAGGCAAAAGAATTAAAATGGATAACCAACAAGGACCTACTATATAGCACATGGAACTCTTCTCAATGTTATGTGGCAACCTGGATGGGAGGGGAGATTGAGAGAGAATGGATGCATGTATATGGCTGAGTCCCTTTGCTGTCCACCTGACATTATCACTGCGTTGTTAATAAACTATATCCCAATACAAAATAAAAAGTTAAAAAAAAGGTAAAAGAAGTTGGCCTCCTGCTCCTCTCACAAGCATGTTTGTTCACTGTTGCAGAGCATTACTTTCTATTGCTTGCTTGGTTTGTATCTCACAGAAGCCAAGGACGTGTTTCTTTTAGGTGTTAACTGAAGAAGAAAGAGCCCTATCAAGGAAGGCCCTAAGAGACATCTTGGATCAAGTGTATCAGCCATTAGCAGTCCGAGAATTACTTATCCTCCAGGGAGGACCACCCCAGGTATGCACTCCTGGGGACTCTTGTGGGTAAAGCTTTAATGATAGAGTGTAGTGTATTGTCTTCTTCCCTGGTAGCTCAGCAGTAAAGAATTTGCCTGTGATGCAGGAGACCCAAATTTGATTCCTGGGGGAGGAATATCCCCTGAAGAAGGAAATGGCAACCCACCCCAGTATTCTTGCCTGGGAAATCCCATGGACAGAGGAGCCTGGCTGGCTACAGTCCATGGGGTTGCAAAGAGTTGGACACGACTGAGTGACTAAACAACTGTTTTCTCCTGGAAATTAGTCTAGTTGAATCCTGTTTCATCTTTTAAATTGTTAAAAAGTATTTGCCAAACTAAATTACACTGACCTCTGGGATAATTTTAAGGGATTTTTCTTTTAATGAAAAATGGACACTTTTCCCAATAATATTGTGATAATTTTTTAGGGCTTATGACAAAAATATATTTTATTCATTCTCAAACTGGGTCTTTTTTTTTAAACTAAAATTTGGCTGTTTGACAGTATTCTTCTGGCAAAAGTATTTGAACATCTTATTCTTTGAATGGAATATTTGAAGTCAAGGAATTAAAACTAGAGTAAAAAGGTAATAGTATATATTCTGCTCAGCATAATGTAGTTTCTTTTTTCCTTAAAAGTAATTATTTATCCAAAATGATTCAATTTGGTGATGTAGCTGGATTTCTTTTAGTACCTAAATTTTAGTTACAAGTTTGGGTGAGTAAAGCATGAAGGTCCAAAGGATGGAACTTCCCTGGTGGTCCAGGGATTAAAACTCTGTGCTCTGAATGCAGAGGGTCTGGATTCAATCCCTGGGCAGGGAACTAGATCCCACAAGATGCAACTAAGGCCTGGTTCAGCCAAATAAATAAATATGTATTTTTTTTTTAAAAAAGCATGAAGGGTCAAAACAGTTAACCAGAGGACAAGCTGAAGCTGACTGTGAAGACATCTCCTTGCTGAAGTCATTTTCATCTCATCCCTAGAATATTACTAGAGCCTCATATTGGGACCCTCTTGCTCATGCTATGCTTCTCTGAGTGAGTCCACAGTTTGCCAGATGAAACAAAATACGTTATAAGGACATGGTGGAAAGCAGAGGCCCAGGAGTTGGGCACACTGGAATTCAACCCCAGTGTGCAATTGTTTGAATTAGTGAGCCTTTCCATCCCTCACTTTCCTTACCCATAAAACAGGGATGACAACAGTACCTTCCTTATTGAGATTGTGTGGGGGGTACTTAACACAGTGCATGGCACATCAACCCCCTCAGATATCTTTGATTATTAATAATTAGAAAAGAGAGAACAGGCTAGTTGGGGTTAAATGTTTCCTTCACTAAGTTTTATGCTCACACAGTTAAACACAATGAATGACCACACTATAATTTGTACTCCAGCCCAAAATAAGGGACAGCAAGTCTGTTTTGTTTATGGTGGTGCCACAGAACTCTCAAAAGGAGTTCTTGAGGAAATCTAACTCTTCCTAAAACTGCTATGTCAAAAGGAATCAGAGCAGCTACGACCTCAGAGGCCAGGACAGGAGTGCCCCTCACTGATGTGGACTCTCTTAGTGGTGAATCTTCTTTGGAAGCTGCATTTGATTGGAAGGACTGCATTCAGATTGGTTACATAGATCTTGTGTCCCTCAAATCTATATTTTATTCACAAACATATTTGTATATTTCTGGGTTTGAAATTTTACTTGATACTTTTTTGAAGAAGTTTAACTGTATTTTTACTTCCTTAAAAGTGAGGCTGAAGAAGATTTTATAAATGTTTACAAAGATTTTTTTTTTTCTTTATAAAGATTTTTTTTTTTTTTTTGCCATGATGGCTTTGCAGGATCTAAGTTCCCCAACCTGGGATTGAACCCAGGCCATGGCAGCGAAAGTCGAAGGAAGCCTAGTTGAAGGAATCCTAACAAATGGGCCACCAGGGAACTCTCCCTTCCCCTTTTTTTTGAAAGAAAAAAATTTGCCCTTTTGAAGTCTGTATAGTGTACTGTTAATTATCAGTCTGACTCAGTATATTTGTATATTTTTAATTTCTGTAAATCCTATCCATTGTGCTGACATTCATTCACACATTTCCCTTCATTTTTCAGTCC
The DNA here is from genome assembly GCF_049115385.1 of Moschus berezovskii. Taxonomy (NCBI): domain Eukaryota; kingdom Metazoa; phylum Chordata; class Mammalia; order Artiodactyla; family Moschidae; genus Moschus; species Moschus berezovskii. The sequence continues at coordinate 27,141,728 of NC_142481.1, read as the reverse complement.
TGCTCAGAAGGGAAGATGCAAGTTAGGTGCCGGGCCCCAGCTTGGCTCCGGCGTCTGTGTGGGCAGCTCCTCTCTGAAAGGTTGATGAGACCCAGCGGTGTTCAGGCAGTAGTCCGGGGCATTTTGGAAGGAGCAGGTGGTAAGAAATAGACATTTGTTACTTCGGCATCCACTTTTCTTTATTGGTCTCTAGCCTTTGACTGTAAAACCTGATGGAGACTAGACTTTGGTTGTGCCTTTGTGGGGCGTGCAGAAGTTAAACTTTAATGAACTCCTTTTCCAAAAAAACTCATTTTCTTGCTATTTTCCCCCAAAATAGTTGTGATACACTGCTCATGTTGCATAGTATTGTCAGCTGTTTCAAATAAATTATAATATCAGAGGAAAACATTGTACAGAAAGTTTAAGTAAACCCTATAGAAACCAAGAAATTCTCTGTGGAAAAGGCCAGAGGTCCTAAGAGTACTTTACCTCAGGACTTAAAATACAAAAGCATTCTCAAGCTTGAGACACCCAAGTGATAAAAGCTTTGGAATGAAATTTTAGATTTGTTTCCAGTTATATTCTCTTAGTCCTCATTAAGAGAAGAAATGTTAATTATCATGCTAAGTATGGTGTAGTTTTTAATTTATATTTTTTGACTTTTAAAATTATATATGCACATAATTTAAAGAATCAATAGGTCTATAATGCTTTTAGAGAAAAATAGCAGTCCTTAGCGGCTTTCCACTCCATTTCCCATCCCCAGAAGCAACCACTTGGAACATTTTGAGCAGGCTTCTTCTGATATTTTTTCTAACCATAATCCTTATATTAAAAAATATTTCACTGGATGGAGTGGATGTGCCTGGCAATTTTTGAATGGATAGCGGGCATTTTAATTTAACACTGCCGGATGCTGTATTTTGTCGTGTTCCTTTATTGGGCTTTGTGCTAGGATGCAGTTAATTTTTTTAGTATCAGTTTGAGTCCTTCAGTTCTGGCTCTTAAACCTTGTTACTGTGGGTGGATAACAGCCTTTAACCTAAGGTAATTTGGCACCAATACTAAGGTGATACCTTTCTGGGATTTTACTTGATTCTGTTTGTGTTAAGAGGCTTTTCCATGCTCACTAGTAGGAACACTAACTACTCCAAGCCCTGCATGAGCTCTGGGGATTGTTCTCCCTACTGCTTTCTGGTGTTTCTTACCTTGGGTTTCTCTCTCCCTGTCACTGTTCCTCTCTCTCAACACACACACACCATACTCTGCAGAAGACTTGAGAGAGGATTCCTCTGCTGATCTCTGGAGTTCCCTCTTTGTGTAGCTTTCTCCTCTCTGCTGTTTTACCCTGAAAGCTCTAGCTGTGTTGAGGTCCCTGAATTCTGAACTGTGTTTCTTCTTTAATTCAGCAACGTAGCAGGCTTCATTGGGTTCTCCTTTACCTGTGGTGTGGCCTCAAAACTCTCTAGGGACTTGCCTTGGCGGTCCATTGGCTAAGACTCCATGCTCCATGCAGGGGCACTGGTTCAATCCCTAGTCAGGGAACTGAGTTCCTACATACCTTGTAGTATGGACAAAAAAATTAAAAAAAGAAATCCTCTCTCAAGGTAGTAGGCTAGGGTGTTCATGGGGCTCACCTTGTTTGCTTCCCTTCTGTTTGGGACCAGTGTCTTGGGCTGCTTTTGTCCAATGTCTGAAAGCCACCGTTTACATATTTTTTTTAAGGGGATATGGTAAATCTGATACCTGTTACTCCCTAACTCTAGTTTAAGGCAGTTTGAATGCCATGATGCATATAAATAGAGAGAATAATAGAAATATTAATCATTTAAAACAAGTCAGTAATAAGCACAAAGAAGAAACTAGTGTTCAGAAAGTATGAATACTCTCATTACAATGGTTAAGTGCTATTTTTTCCTCTGAACTTGCCAGGGACCAACATCAAAAAGAAAGTATTTAGAGGTAGTTTATCTTACAGAAGAAATTAGCGACTTTCAATAGGGAAAAAAATAGTTTCTCCTCTAATTTAAGGACCTTATGTGGTGAGGTGCTATGAATTTTTGACGTCTGTATCCATTGCTGACAGCTGGGGCGGCTGGAGGGAGTGATGCTGAGGCCACAGCTGCCGACTGGAAGAAGTGTGACTTGATTGCAAAGATTTTAGCCTCTTGTCCCCAGCAGTCTCTTTCACCAGAGGATTATTACAGAGATATCTGTCCCCAGGTAAATCATATTTCTTTTGTCTGTTTGAGGATTATCTGCTTATTTATAGAAAGAGGAATTTTAATGTTCACCAATATTGAATTAGGGGCTTTCCTAGTGGCTCAGTGGTAAAGAATATGCCTGCAGTGCTGGAGACGCGGGTTTGATCCCTGGATGGGGAAGATCCCCTTGGAGAAGGAAATGGCAACCCACTCTAGTATTCTTGCCTGGAAAATCCTGTCTGTCCATGGTGTTGCAAAGAGTCGGATACGACTTAGTGACTAAACAACAACAGTATTGAGTTAATATAATGTTTATTATTCAGTGAAGGACTTTCTTAATAATATTAAAACCTGTGGGAGAGACTGATCTGTTAGGCTTCCCTGATGGCTCAGTTGGTAAAGAATCCATCTGCACTGCAGGAGACCCCGGTTCAATTCCTCGGTCAGGAAGATCCCCTGGAGAAGGGATAGGCTACCCACTCCAGTAATCTTGGGCTTCCCTTGTGGCTCAGCTGGTAAACAATCTGCCTGCAGTACGGGAGACCTGGGTTCGATCCCTGGGTTGGAATGATCCCTTGGAGAACAGAAAGGCTACCCACTCCAGTATCCTGGCCTAGAGAATTCCATGGACTGTATCAGTGGGGTTGCAAACAGTCAGACATGACTGAGTGACTTTCACTTTTATCATTAGTAACTGACTAGCTTGCCCTCAAAACTGGAATATGAAACTATAGTTTTGTTGTATTTATTATCTTTTCTGTGTTTTTAATTATTTTTTTAAAAATATGTAGTAAATAAAAAAGGTATACAATTTTAAAAAGCACAAAAGAGTAAGCAGAAAAATAAGTCTCTCTCCTGTCTCTGTACCAATTTCTTATTTATTTTGCAGAGACAATCTGTGAATCGTGTATATAATTATATGTGTATTATTTATTTTTATATTCTAATTTTTATCCAAATGATGATAATATGCTGCACACACTATTTTTCAGTTTTGCTTTTTTCACTTAACAATGTACCTTGGAGATCATTTCATATTAAGCGGTCTCATTCTTTTTCTTGGGTGCATAGTATTTCATCTCATTATATACCATAATTTATTTAACCAGTTTCCTATTAATGGACATTTAAATTGTTTCCATTGTTTTGCTGTTACAATGCTCCAGTTAATAGGGAAAATTTTTAAAATTGAAATGATTGGCTTAAAAATTACATGTATTTAAATTTTTGATTGATATTATATATGTATTTGTTTTCCCACACCTTTGCCTACACAGTGTGTTACAAAACTTTTCTTTGTTAATCTGATAGGTGAAAATGTGGAAGGAGTGTTCTTAGTCACCACTCCACATGCTTTTAGATGTAAGATATGCCTTTTGGAGTACAGTGTAAAGAAAGTCATTCAGCTGTTATGCTGGTCTTCAGGTTCTCATGGGGAAGCATGGATAAGAACAAATATCATGATGTACAATCTTACACTGGAAGATACTAAGCAGAAATTATCTTACAGGATAAAGTTATTTGCAATGATGAGTAAACATTTTCTAAAACTAGTAGCTATAATTTTGGCACTTAAGGAAATGAGACAATCAAGTCATAGGTTTTGGTCTTGCTGAGCCTGTTTTTGGCAGCATCACAGGTAGATACAATTTTGGGACAGCAGTTTCTCCTGTCTACAAAACATTTGAGTCACTTTTAAGCCGGGAGCAGAATGCACTTTTCTCTTGGGTACTTAGACTCAAACATGAGAGATCAGTGGTTTGTTTGGTTTTTGTTTTTCAATGTTTATTTTTTGAGAATAAAGTAGACCCTTGGTCAGATCTGACAGGCTCTTCAGATTCTGAATATATTTATATGCTTTGACCCCATAATTGCTATTTATTATAGCAAAATTTGGGGGAAAAGCTGAATATCTGGAAATAATATTTTTGAAGAATTTATAATAATATGAGAAGGTTTCAGCAGTACACAAAATTGAATACTAAGTATGGTCTCAATTGAAAAGAGGAAAGAATTATACAGGGAATATATTGGAAAAGATATACCAAAAGTGTTTATAGTAATTTGGAATTTAATTTTTTTTCTTAAAAATTATTCTCCAAATTTTCTACAAATAACACATATTTGTAGATAAATCTGATAAAACTGTTTAATAAAAACAGCTCCTTCAGTTCTCATACCCTTTGGTACTGGGTTGTTAAATTAATAAAAAAAAACCAAACAGTTCTGTTGGATCAGTGTTATTGCAGTGAATTTATTTTTTGGTGTAAAGAAGTTAATGTGAAATGTGTTCTTTTCTTAGTTGTTGTAGTGCCTCTTACAAAGAGCCTGGTATTTACCTCATGGATTTTTCTTTTAGATTTTGGATTTATTTCACTTTCAAGATAAATTGACAGCACGACAATTTCAGAGAGTTGCCACCACAACCTTTGTAACTATGTCGAGAGAACAGCCGCAACTGGCAGCCAAGTACTTACTTCAGCCCCTGTTAGCTCCTCTTCATCGATGTTTAAGTACAACAGGTAAACAAGGAAGTCTGGTGGTTTGGAGTCCCTCTAAAGGACCTTCTTCCGTGTTTTGGATTTAAATGACTTAAGTCTATGTAGTTCAGTGTTTTTAGTTTTGTTTTTTCCTCCTCAACTTTTTATTTTGAAAAATAGACTTCATGGAAGTTCTAAGAAGAATACACTGTCTCATCCCTATATACTTTACATAATTAACATTTTGGCATGTTCACTTTCTCTTTCTCTCTTCCTGAACACATACATATTTTTTTTCCTGAAGCATTTGAGAATTAGTTGCAGACATCCTCTAATATATAGACTTTATTCAGATTTCTTGTCTGAAGAATTTCCTTTATATGTTTTTTTTTAATTACATTTCATTTACTTGTTACATTAATTCTTTAATGTAGAATAGATCCCTAATGATCTTTAGCTCTGACACTTTTGAAGCCCAGGTTATAGACTGTTCTTCAGTTTGTATTTGCCTAATTGTTTCCTCGTGATTAGATCCAGGTTAAACATTTTGGCAGGAATACTGTATACAATTTTAATTTTCAGTCCATTAGATTATGGACACATGCCATCAGTTTATTCCATTAGTAAAGTTAAATATGATTATTTGATTAAGGTGGTAGCAACCAGATTTCTCCACTGTAACAATACCTTCCTCCCTTTTTAATTAATAATAATCTATGGGATGGTTGACATATGAGACAGTGTGACTATCCTGTTTCCAAACAGTCCTTCATACTGTGGTTTGGTATCCCTGATAATTTTTGCTGGTAAAATGGTGACATTCTTTTTTTTTTTTTTAAATTGTTTCTATTTTGTTAGTTGATATTGTTAGTTGATATTCTTCTGTAAGGAAGCGCTTTTCTTTTCTTCTTGCCTCATCTCTTTAAAAAAAACATTTATTTAAATACCCATACAGATTCAGATTCTTCTTTAATTCAGTGGATGACTGAATATTCCTATATTCATTTTGATGCTCAGATTTTCCCAGATTTGGCCAGAGAGTTTTAAGTGTGTGTTTGTTTTTTATTTTTAATGGAAGATAATTACTTTACAGTGTTGTGTTGGTTTCTACCCTACAACAAAAGGAATCAGTCATAATGTGTATATATCACCCCTAATATCTTTTAACCACTTCCCTCTGTATATTTTCATTCTTTATTGAGGTTAGTGCTAGGATACAGAGTCTCATTTCAGCATTTTTAGTGAGTTTTTTAAAAAAACAAAACCTTTCCATAATAGTATTTTCTGAGGTTACAAATAAAGAGAAAAATTGATCTGTGGTTAAGCCCAGTTTATTTCTGTGTAGACTTCGTATAGAAGTCATTTATATAAATGTTTCTGAACCTGTGTAGAGGGGTTTAAGTTCAGTTCAGTTGCTCAGTCGTGTCCGACTCTTTGCGACCCCATGGACGGCAGCACGCCAGGCTTCCCTATCCATCACCAACTCTTGGAGTTTACTCAAACTCATGTCCATTGAGTCGATGATGCCATCCAACCGTCTCATCCTCTGTCGTCCCCTTCTCCTCCCGCCTTCAATCTTTCCCAGCATCAGGGTCTTTTCAAATGAGTCAGTTCTTTGCATCAGGTGGCCAAAGTATTGGAGTTTCAGCTTCAGCATCAGTCCTTCCAATGAATATTCAGTGGGTGAGAATAAAGAAAGCCTAATTCTTGTGCTTGTAAAGCTTCACCAGATTGAGCTTTGGTGAAGTGAAACTTGTGATTATTCAAACATGATAAGCATGATATTTGAATAAATAATTAAAATTCCTTTATGTATTTAATAGAAATCTAGTCTGGGATTAGTGTATTCCTCAAAAAATGAAGTATTATTTCTATTGGCACTTGTCATCAAGGCCTAGGACTTCATTTATATCTAATTTCAAGTGAGACCATACCGCATTTCTAATCTATTTATCTTCTTGCCTGTGACTGACCAGGTATTTCCTTTAGTCTGGAGCAGTTCTCGTTGTGTGGTCCCAAGATCAGAAGCGTCAGCATCACCTGGGAATTTATTAGAAATACAACTTTTTGGGCTCCGCCTTAAACCTACAGAGTTAGAAACTCTGATGTTGGGCCCAGCACTGTTTTGACTGGCCCACTAGGTAATTCAAGTGTGTGTTCCAGTTTGAGCCCTAGTCTAGAGCACTAGGGCTTCCCAGGTAGTGCAGTGGTAAAGAATCTGCCTGGAGTGCTGGAGACCTGGGTTCAATCCCTGGGTTGGAAAGATCCCCTGGGGAAGGGAATGGCAACCCACTCCAGTATTCTTGCCTGGAGAATTCCATGGACAGAGGAGCCTGGCGGGGTCGCAAGAGTCAGACATGACTGAGTGACTGACACTACTGCTAGAGCACTATGCTTGGGAGGCCTAGATTCAGTCCAGTTGTGGGTCAGTTATTTTTGTCCTGGGCCTTGTTCATTCATTCAAAGAATATTTATTGGGCATCTCTTTACCAGGCATTCTACCAGGCATTAGGTTACATCTGTAATGCCAGCTACATGTTTTGCATATGACATCTGTTGGTAATGAAAAGGACTGAGTTAGAATATGACTGATCTTATACGTAAACCCCATCATTGCCACTGGAAAAACAATCTAATATATACGCTTTCTTATTTTGTTTTTCATATCGCAGCATGTTTTTTAGGGATATGTAGCAAGTGTGATGAATCACCATATTTTATCAATTCCAAGATGCACTTTTTTTCCACATTAAAAAAACTTTTTTTTGAAATCTCTTTCACATTGTAGTAACTCTAATATCTAGATGCGTTTCACTATCACCGTTGGCCAGGTAGCAACTGTAGTATTGTCCATGTCTGCAAGTGAGTGTTAAAACTTGTGGAATGGATGTCAGTGACTGAAGAAAATTGTCATGACAGTAATGAAACCAAGGGCTCTTGAGGATATTACATCATTGCACTCAGTGGCTCAGAGGTCAATATATTATGGCCCAACACAGATACCAAAAATGTTTCAGAAGAGTTGGACACTAATTAATGTGAAGTGTTAATTCTTTATCTTGTTTATTCCAGTTATTTAGCTTTTATCAGGAATGATAGGGACTTCCCCTGGTTGTCCAGTGGCTAGGGCTCCATGCCTCCATTGTAGGGGGCACAGGTTCAATCCCTGGTCAGGGAACTAAGATCCTGTATGCTTGCAGAATAGCAAAGAAAAACAGAATGATATATAACAAAACTGTGTAAAATAAATCTAAGTTCTCTTAATAATTCTTTTTTAAAAAACTCTGTTTTAAAAGTTCAGCTTTAAAATTTTAAATTTCTATATTTAAAAATTTTAAATTTTATAGGGAAATTTTCAAATACATGTACAGAGAATAGTATAATGAACATCTGTGTACCAGTAACCCAGATACAACTATTGATTCTGCCATTTTCATTTAATTTAATCTCCAACTTCCCATTGATTAATTAAAAATTAGAATTCTAAGTGATAATGTTTCATAGGTTACTTGGAAGTGCTTTTTTTTTCTTATTGATACGTAAAATAATAATGCATGTTTGTAATCAGTGAAACTTCTGTGAAATATTATATTTGAATGGTGCTATATTGTAACCATGTTGATTTTCTAATTTTAGCTGTTACTTCCCAAACTTTCTAGTAAAGCATTTTTCCTTAGGCCGTTGAGATGCTGAGTATGAGTAATTTTGTATTTTGTCCTTTAGAGATTCCAGAGAGTGACATGGTGCCAGGGACCATTTTGGTGACAGAAGAACAACTTAGTAGATGTATTGAGGATATATATAAGGTTGGTAATTTAAGTCACTAATATTTTTAGTTAATATTTGTACTTAGTCTTTTAAAATAATTTTGTCTTTTAAACTGATACTTCAAGATTGGAATTACTAATCTTACTAAGTCTTTAGGAATGTGTAACCAGAACTATGTTAGTATTGCTTATAAAACTTTAGTTAGGTTCAATATATACATGTATACATCTATATATAGGTATAGAGATTTGCATTTTGTCTTGTAAAATTTTATTTGAACAAATTCTTCCTGTAGGTAATGGGAAACAAATTTAATAGTTCATATGCCACTCTTAGTGTTTCTATATCTGAGAATAGCCCACGATTGAAACTTGTAATTCTAAAGTTAAACCAGCAGCCTACTACAAGCACATTCTTTGAGTCATTGGTTATAAACTTACTATTGATAAAAGCGGAGAAGACAACGAGTTTGGGGAACTTCTGAGTTGGTGGGACACTGTCGATTAACAATGTACTGTATGAATTAAGTGATGCTTTAACTCTGATTTTACATTTTAAAGTTAAGACATGGGCATTACGTCAGCAAACTTAAGGGCATTATGTCAGCAAGCTAGAACATTTTTTTTCCTGTGCTTTTAACGTATCTCCTTACGTGATCTGAGAGACGATTCAAGCCTTTAGAGAGAAATAGCTGAGGAAAAGGGGAAACATCTTCTTGGGATGAAGCTTTTCCTTATGGTGATGGTTTAATTGCCGATTCAAAAATCAGAAGGAAATTTCAGTGGATTAAGTGTATAGCTTCCGTAAACACATTTCAAGAAATTACCATTGTAACTTGATAAGATACGATTTATTTTATATGAACATCATTGCAAAGCAAGGAATAGAAGCTCAGCTAGATTTATTACTGTGCACGAGAGTAAGTACCTATCTCAGTTATTCTTTTTCTTTCCCAATATAAAGTTTGCTGAATGTACAAGAAGAGTTTATCACTTAGGGTATAGAATTTTTTAGGGGTTGGGGGGGGGGCGGGCTCTGTCAGGCAATTGCCTAGAAACAAAGATTGTCTTGGTTTGATCTGAAATGTAAAACTTGAAGCTATTCTTGAACTAACATGGAAAAATAAAATGGCTATTGTTTAAAAAAAAAACAAACTATATTGTTGACAAGATATGAATTAAGTTTATTTTCTACAAACTGTTATTGATGAAGACATGGATAATACGTTCATGTTTCTGAAAAGTAATCTGTTCATGGTGGGAGGGAGTAATAAATATTATTTCTAACCAAAAAAAAAATAAAAAAATAAACTGATACTTCAAGATTGGAATTACTAATCTTAAATTCCAAACCATCAAAATCTTTTTACTTTGAAAATTGGAAACTATAAGCTGTTAATTTTATCATTTACTTTGAATCTTAAGCAGTTCAGATTCTCTTTAAGTGCATATGCCACTGATGAAAGCATATCCTTAGAAGAAATTGACAAAGGCATTTGCAATACTGTATTTGCAATACTGTAGGCATGACTGAGCGACTTCCCTTTCACTTTTCACTTTCATGCATTGGAGAAGGAAATGGCAGCCCACTCCAGTGTTCTTATCTGGAGAATCCCAGGGATGGGGGAGCATGGTGGGCTTCCATCTATGGGGTCACACAGAGTCGGACATGACTGAAGCGACTTAGCAGCAGCAGCAGCAGCAGCAGGCTTCCTAAACATGATAATATTGAATCTACTTTATAATTTTTGATAGAATCATCATCATGAAGAAGTAAGTTTGAGTAAATGAGTTATGGAAATGACTTCCTAAATATACAGTAAAAGTGAAAAAAAATTTTGTATAAAAACATTTATACAAATTATATGTTCTCTATGATTATAATCTTAAATATATATGAAATACATATTTTTGACAAAAATGAAATCCATTACTGTTAGGCCCAGATGGCATTGGGGTAAATACTCTTCTTTAAAGTTTATTTCAATACACTTATAATGATATCATACTATTAAAAACATTTACAAGAGTAAATAGCTTTCAGAATTATATTTCATGTAAAAAGGTAAAGCTGCATTGGGAATATCGTTTGGCAGTTCCTTAAAAAGTTAAACATGGAGTTATCATCAGTTCAGTTCAGTTCAGTCGCTCAGTCGTGTCTGACTCTCTGCGACCCCATGTATCGCAGCACACCAGGCCTCCCTGTCCATCACCAACTCCTGAAGTTTACCCAAATTCATGTCCATCGAGTCGGTGATTCCATCCAGCCATCTCATTCTCTGTCATCCCCTTCTCCTCCTGCCCCTAATCCCTCCCAGCATCAGGGTCTTTTCCAGTGAGTCAAATCTTCACATCAGGTGGCCAAAGTATTGGAGTTTCAGCTTTAGCATCAGCCCTTCCAGTGAACAACCAGGACTGATCTCCTTTAGGATGGACTGGTTGGATCTCCTTGCAGTCCAAGGGACTTTCAAGAGTCTTCTCCAACACCACAGTTCAAAAGCATCAGTTCTTCAGTGCTCAGCTTTCTTCACAGTCCAACTCTCACATCCATACATGACCACTGGAAAAACCATAGCCTTGACTAGACGGACCTTTGTTGGCAAAGTAATGTCTCTGCTTTTTAATACGCTATCTAGGTTGATCATAACTTTGCTTCCAAGGAGTAAACGTCTTTTAATTTCATGGCTGCAGTCACCATCTGCAGTGATTTTAGAGCCCGAAAAAGTAAAGTCAGCCAGTGTTTCCCCATCTGTTTGCCATGAAATGATGGGACCAGATGCCATGATCTTAGTTTTCTGAATGTTGAGCTTTAAGCCAACTTTTTCACTCTCCTCTTTCACTTTCATCAAGAGGCTCTTGAATTCTTCTTCACTTTCTGCCATAAGGGTGGTTTCATCTGCATATCTGAGGTTATTGATATTTCTCCTGGCAATCTTGATTCCAGCTTGTGCTTCCTCCAGCCCAGCATTTCTCATGATGTACTCTGCATATAAATTAAATAAGCAGGGTGACAATATATAGCCTTGACGTGGTCCTTTTCCTATAATTGAGTTGTCACTTTATTTTTAGAATACATTTTTTTATAAAACAACCTTATTGAAATATACTTTACAGATCAAAAAATAATATTTTAAGTATATGATTCAGTGATTTTTCGTAATTTTACAGAGTTGTGAGACTCTCATCACAGTGCAGTTTTAACATTTCTGTTACCCCAGAAAGATCCTTTGTGCCTACGTATAGTCACTTTTTGTTCCCACCTCTAATCCCCAACAACCACTAATCTGCTCTATATCTCTGTGGATTTGCCTTTTGTGAATATTTTATATGAGGGAATCATGTAACGTGTTCTTTTGTGACCAGCTTCTTTTTCTCTCAGCATCATGTTTCTGTGGTTCATCCAGGTTGTTGCATGAGTTAGCATTTTGGCCCTTTTTATTGTAAGTAAAATATTTAATCTTATGAATATTTAACATACTCTATTTGTTGTCAGTGATGGTCTTTTGCATTAGAGTAAATCTTTTTTTTAGACAACTTTATGAGATATATTTTACATAATATACATTTACCCATTTACAGTGTGCAAATCAGTGGCCTTTTAGAATATTCACAGATATGTGCAGCTGTCATCACAGTCAACTTTAGGACATTTGTTACCTCAGAAGAAATCCACACCACTGCCCACATCCCAGGTCTAGGCAGCCACTAATCTACTTTCTGTCTATATAGATTATCCTGTTCTGAACACTGCATATAAATGGAATCATACAGTATGTAGTCTTTTGTGATTACCTTCTTGCTTCCCTGACAGCCTAGTCGGTAAAGAATTCCCCTGCAGTTCAGGAGACCCTGGTTTGATTCCCGGGTTGCGAAGATCTGCTGGAGAAGGGAAAGTCCGCCTGCTCCAGTATGCTGGCCTGGAGAATTTCATGGACTGTATAGTCCTTTGGGTCACAAAGAGTCGGACACAACTCAGGGACTTTCACTTTCACTTAAAATGATGCTGTAAAGGTTCATCTCTATTATAGCATGAAGCAGCACTTCACTCCTTTTCATTGCTGAATATTATTCTGTTGTAGGTTGTACCTTATTTTTTTTATCCATTCACCATTTGGGGGACATTTGGGTTATTTCTACATTTTGGCTATTGTGAATAATGCTGCTCTGGACATTCATGTATAAGTTACCGTGTGTCCATACGTTTTCGTTTCTCATCCCTGGAAGTATCGTATGGTAATCCTGTGTTTTAATCATTTGAGGTGCTGTCAGATCATTTTCCAAAGTGTTTGTACCATTTCACATTGCTCCCAGCAGTGTATAAGGGTATAAAGTTAATCTTAGGTCATGTTCTTTCAGATAAGAAGGCAGATGTGGACTTCCCTAGTGGTCCAGTGGTTAGGACTCTGCACTTCCAATGTAGGGGGCTCAGGTTCAATCCCTGGTCGGGGAGCTATGATCCCAAATGCCACGTGGCACGGCCAAAAAAGACCCAAAGGGAAGGCAGAAGCTTTTGGTTTGGTTCAGTTCAGTTCAGTCGCTCAGTCATGTCCGACTCTTTGCGACCCTGTGAACCACAGCACACCAGGCCTCCCTGTCCATCACCAACTCCCGGAGTTCACTCAAACTCATGTCCATCGAGTCGGTGATGCCATCCAGCCATCTCATTCTCTGCCGTCCCCGTCTCCTCCTACCCCCAATCCCTCCTAGCATCAGACTCTTTTCCAGTGAGTCAACTCGTCGCATGAGGTGGCCAAAGTATTGGAGTTTCAGCTTTAGCATAAGTCCTTCCATGCTTTATGTATAATACTAATAAATTGGTAGATATAAATTCATGCTGCTTAAAAATTCTAAACTCATTCTCACTTTTTACTAAAATTTGATGTTTACTAACGTTTTATTAAATTTTGCTGATGATTTAGTGGCTATAATACTGTTTGTTTTTATTTCATGCCTCATTTAGAGACTTATGAAAAGGAAGTTTTTATATCCTGTTCTACCTGTTAGTAGGCAAGTACTTTTTAGATAACATGAAGACAAGAAATTATGCAGAACAGTCTATAAAGCAAACGTTCTGAATTACAGAATAAGGCCCAAATAACTTTCAGAAAGATTATCTTCAGTCATATTCCAGCTAAGAAATACAATGATGAAAAATAGTAAAATAGCCAGGTATGGAATGTTAGAAAGACTTGAAAGTGCTGGTAGGGATCGGACTAATTTTGACTAAACTCTGGTACAAAAGTGGAAGTCAATAAATTGCCTTTAGAAGAAAAAGAAAGCAAGACAACTTCTTTCTGGCAAGCAAATTAGCCTCTAAAAGTCAAAGAGATGGAGAAATAGTGAGTCCTGTCCATTTCTCCTATTCTTGCCCCCCGTGAGGGGGGGAAATCCCCTCATAGTGAACCGTTGAGTGAAGTAAAAACTTCCTGAAGAGACAGGCAAGCATTAGTTTGCTGTAGACACTTGATTATGCACGAGGAGTGGGACCGTCTTGAAAGCAGGAAGGGGTACAGAAGGGTAATTATTCCCTCTACAAGGTTTTGGCAGCTCAGCTGCAGAGGGAAAACAGAGGAAATGTGTATGTTGGAGGAAAATGGTAAACATGGTGTAAAATTGAGCAACAAAGAGTATGTTGTCTTTATTAACGTTCTGCTAATACTAAATTATAGAGTACAGCTCAAAGGCAGGAAATAAGGAAAACATCTGGGGTGGTTGAATTGATCCAGCAACTCACTCGGAAACAAGAGAGAGTACAAGAGGGTGTTTTAATTTTAGAGAGGCATTTGGGAACGTTTCCAGCTCTGGTGTTTGCTCTCTTTCTTTTCATGTCTTTTTAACAGACTAATTGAGATGGTACTCACATACCACACAATTTACCCATTTACATGCTTGATTCAGTTTTTTTGGTATATTCACAGTGTTGTGCAGTCATCACCACAATCTAAGTTTAGAATATTTTTATACCCCTAAAGAATTCCATATCTGTTAGCTGCTATCTCCCATTCTCCTTGCTTTGCCCCAAACCCTAGGCAATCACTAATCTACTTTCTATTTCTGTAGATTTGCGTATTCTGGATATTTTATGTAAATGAAATTATATAATATGTGGTCTTTTGTAGTTGACTCTTCAGTGTTTGATGGTTTTTTAAAAAATATTTATTTGGCTTTGATTTATGTTTCCCTCATGGCTAATGAGGCATACTTCCTTGGTGGCTCAGTGGTAAAGAATCTGCCTGCAATATAGGAGACACAGGTTCAATCCCCGGGTTGGAAAGATCCCCTGGAGAAGGAAATGGCTTCCCATTCCAGTATTCCTGCCTGGGAGATCCCGTGGACAGAGGAGCCTGGAAGGTTATAGTCCATGGGGTCGCAAAAGGAGTCAGACCCAACTTAACAACTAAATAACAACAACATGGCTAGTGATGTTGAACAGCCCAAGTGCTTACTGGCCATTTGCATGTCTTCCTTGGAGAAATTTCTATTAAGAGCCTTTGCCTATTTTTATATTGGGTTATTATCTTTTTGTTATTGGTAGATTGTGGAGTGGGACTCACTCTCACCAGCAGCTTTCTCTGAAGAAATCCTCCTCATCAGTCACTTCTCTGGTCTCCACACCTTTGATCTTTCCTTCCCTCTTTCCAGATGAGGGGTTTTTATAGTCTTGATCGCATCATAGTCTGGTGTCTTACTTTGGAGTTTTAAGTCCGTTTTATCTTGTTGCTTTACTTGACATTTCCAATTTAACATCCCATGTCACCTGTGTTATGACAGATGTCCAACTGGCTGCCCTCTTAGTCTTACTCAAAGTCCCTTAGTTCTCAAAGCCAGTTTCATCTTTACTTTATATGCAATCCTGATCAGACTGGTTATCTTTTAAAGACCACAGCAGAATTAGAAGTAACAGAAGTTAGACTGACTAAGGCACAGTGACAACAGCATAGAAAACCAAGAAAGGAGACACAAAAATATACCCCCAAAGGGTATATAATCAGTTGAAAAACAAAGTATTTTGTGTTCAGTGTACTTTGTTTAAGAAGGCAAGGGTTACACGCAATTCATCTTAGATACAATTCCTTCCAAAATTGTTAGAATATAAATACATTTTGGTATTTAAAGGAATCAGCTACCAGCTCTCTGAATGAAAGTTTTATGGCAGGAACAATGACAACGGAAGGCTTTCTTATACTTGCATCCTTCACATATGGCCCGAGCCAGGTGACCCTTGTGGGCCAGGTCGAAAGGTAGTATAGGTGCTGGTCGAACTGAAGTGAAAACTTGGCTTAGCCACTTGTACTTAATCTGCATAAATAATTCTCGTCATTTCTATGTGTGTGCTCTATTTCTGGTAGAATTAAGCTAAAAAAGTTATATGCCTCTCAAATAGCTTTTAGTTCTGTGGCATCCCTTTCTGTCTCCTGCCTTTGAGTGTCTGGAGCCTGATCTCTAGCATGTTTATATTCTTTTGTTCTCCCTGGTATGAAAGGGATTTGTGTATTTTTCTTTACCTACAGAGGTGAAGAGAGGCCCAGATGGCATGGAGATTGGTTCTGGGTAGGACAGGATAGAAGAATTCCAGTTCTGGGAACTCCCTGGCATTCCAGTGGTTAAAACTCTTCACTCCCAATGCAGGGTGCCTGGTTTGTTACCTGATAGGGAAACTAAGATCTCACATGCTGTGTGGCACAGCCAAAAAAAGAATTCCAGTTCTTTCTGGTTAGCACATTTCTTGCTTTTAAGAGAACTGGCCAGAATCCAATACTGAAGGTGGAGGGATGTTGCCTCTCTGTATTCCTCACTGTGCTTGCCCAAGACTCCCTAATGGCAGAATAAGTTTTAGGATTGAAAAGGCTAGAAAGGACCTAGTTTATTTTCTACATTCTCATTTCCATTTTATCTGTTTCCAGGTTTAGGAAATCTTGACTTTAATTATCCAAGTCTTTCTCCCACCCCACCCCTGCATCTAATCTTAATGAATTTCTAATGAAAGATTGACCAGTTTATTCCTCCTTCTGAATTTTTAATGATTTCTGTTGAGTAAATTAGAATATTGCAATCTTAGAGCTGGAAGGAATTTTAGAAATTATTTAGTGTAATCCTTTTTTTTCTTTATAGACTTTATGTTGTAGAGCAGTTTTAGGTTCACAGAAAGATCGAGTGAAAAGTATAGAGTTCCCCTGTATCCCCTGCCCCCATGTGTGCAAAGCTGCCCCACTGTCAACATCCTACACCGGATGGTGTATTTGTCACGGTGGATGAACCGACATTGACATGTCAATATCCCTCTAAGTCCGTAGTTTACATTAAGGTTCACCTTTGATGTGGTACATTCTTTGGGTTTTGACAGATTAATCCCTCCTTTTACAGTAAAGGTAACAAAATCCAAAAGATTGTGAAGTGACTTGTCCCAAACCATACGAGTGAGTGGCCGAGCTGGTCCCAGGACCAGTGTTTCCTTCTCTTTTTCTCTTTTACTCTCTTTCTTTGTTTAGAAAGATAATATTTGCACAAGGTACAAATTTAATAAGTGCCAAAGGCTCTGCAGTGAGACATTAGTCTCCCTTTCACCTGTGGACGCTCCCTAAAGGCAGTCATTCTTTCTGGATGTTTCCGTCTCCTGTTGAACTGTAACCTTGAATAACATGCAGAGGACTGAAAAAAAAATCCTTCAAGGATGTGGGCGATTCAGGCAGTAAATTTTTTAAATGCTGCAGTTCAGATTCTGTGGTATAATTAGTGAAAAGCACTTGGCTTTTGAGTCAAATGGACTTAAGATTGGAATTTGGCTCCAGGGTTGACTATCCAGGTGATGTTGCTGCTACTGCTGCTGCTGCTAAGTCACTTCAGTCGTGTCCGACTCTGTGTGACCCCATAGACGGAAGCCCACCAGGCTCCCCCTTCCCTGGGATTCTCCAGGCAAGAACACTGGAGTGGGTTGCCATTTCCTTCTCCAGTGTGTGAAAGTGAAAAGTGAAAGTAAAGTCGCTCAGTCGTGTCCGACCCCTAGCGACCCCACGGACTGTAGCCTACCAGGCTCCTCCATCCATGGGATTTTCTAGGCAAGAGTACTGGAGTGGCTTGCCATTGCCTTCTCTGCCAGGTGTTGTTAGGTCACTTAAATTTGACACTTGAGTTGCCTATTGGATAAATAAATTAACTTGGTAGGCTCATTATATTCTATAATAGGTGCTCAAAAACATCAGTTCCTTTTTGGTTCAGGGAAACACTTTTTTTAAAAGACTTTTTTATGCATTATGCTCTGAAAGCACGAACAGTGCAAAGTACTATATTAAGTAACTTCCTTGGTTCTTCTGCTTCTTACAAGTCTTAATTAAACTCAGTAAGTGCATTAGAAATTCTGGAACACTACTAATCAAAAGGATCACTGGGATATTTTAGAAGCCAGCATTTGACTAGTTTAATCTTTAACAGGGGTAAAATCAAGTTCCAGCCTGTACTGAATTTCAGTGTTAGGATTTAGTCAGCTTTATTCTGAATAGCCTCATCATATTTGTATTTACATACACGTACATCTCTGCAGAAGATAAGGCCATAAATTAAGAAAACTGTTCCATTTACAGTAGCAGCAACAATAATAAAATATTTAGGACTAAATTTAACATTTGCACGTGGCTGTAAATTTTACAAAATATTGTAACATGAATTATCTTAATCAGTGCTTATGCTAAAAGCTTAATGCCTACATTATACATGAGGAAACTGGGACCTGGAGAGGTTTAAATGTGTTCACTTACTGTGTAGATTTGAGCAATCAAATAGGTAGCTGAAACAAAGTTCACATCCATGTTTCCTTTTTTTTTTTAATTAAAGTTTTTACTGAATTTATTACAATATTGCTTCTGTTTTGTGCTTTTTTTTTTTGGAGGGGGGTGGCCATAAGACATGTAAGATCTTAGTTCTTCAACCAGGGATTGAACCCACACCCCCTGCATTGGAAGCTCGGAGGCGAAACTAATGGACTACCAGGTGCTCTTTCAGTGCTTCCTGGTGCTTTTGCAGCTACTCTGCAGGGGTGTCTAAGGGATGTGTTTAACAATATGATGGAAATCTCTGAAATGAGCACGGGAGGGCTGCTTTCTGTTTTGTTTTGCTTTGGAACAGAAACACATATTTATTCTTAACACTTTTGACTGTTTTGTTTCCTCCTAGTTTTTCCTTTCTTTTTAAATTTAGATTTCCAGTCAATCTTCGCAGAGAAATTCAGCCCTCCAGACATGAAGCTAGATGCTGAACAAGTCAATGGAATAAAATCAAACTTCCTATTCAATCTGCTCTTCCTTCCGTGGCTGAAGTTCTGTGATTCTGTTTAGTTAATTTGCATTGACTGATAATTTCTAGATGCTGCAGTTTTTGCTTAAAGAAACAATGAAAATAGAGAGGGCATTGTAACTTCCCCACAAAAATAGAACTTTTGAGAAAGTAAACAGCATCCAGTCTACTTTGTTCATTCTTTGATTCAGTCAATCAGATGCCAAAAAATTTACCAAATACCTACTGAATGCCACTCTGCTCGGTTTACAAGTAGGGAAATGATTAAGAATCAGCTGCTACCTTCAAGGAGCTCCCAGTCAAGCAAAGAAAGAGTTACAGTAGGATGTGATTTATAATTAAGAGCACCCAGAAATATGCCTCTCTTGCATGTCAGAGCAGCAGTCCTCTAGATTTAGATGAAGGATTGTGAGGCTTAACCACAGACGCCTCTTCCCAGGGCTGGATCTGTAATAGTAGGCCAAGATGCATTCCTAAATGGATGTGGAAATCCCCAAAAAGGAACGAGGAAATCCCGAGGCTGCCAGTGGGGTCATTGGTACCCATCTGTCTCCTTGTCTAATCTTTTCTGAGCTGTTTTGGTTTTACTAGATACATACTGGTCTCTTATTTTGCCCCTGTGTCTTGTCCTGTGCATTTATACAGAAAAAGTCACAAGTTGTTATAGAAATTCCACTTTTCTTCAAAGTACCATTTCACTTATTCTCAGAGAGACTTTTTCACACCAAAGAACGAAAAAGATACCTTGAGAGTCTGTCTCTCCTGTCCCCGCTTTAGCTTTCCCATCTCTTGGTATTTTGTTTGGTGATCCCTAGTTGTACAGATACCTTAAGTACCCTTGAGGTACCAGGAAACCTTTCAGCCAAACAGGATTTCTTCTTTAGAGTATTAACTTCTGAACTGATGGAACAGAGAGCATGTGAGGAAAGGTTAGAAATTTATTATATCTTAGTCAAGTTGAAGAGTCAGTGTTTCAGATATTTGGGGGTAGGGAGGAATGGTTCATTTTTTTCAACTAGTCTTACTGCTCAATGGCTGAGGTACCAGAAAAGTATAGACCACCATGAGCAAACTTGCAGTCCAGCTAGAGAATGCTAGATAAGATAGGAAAGAGTTTTAAAGCGTGATTAAACTAACCTCTTTATTTTTCTGAATCTGCCTGCAATGCAGGAGGCCCGTGTTTGATCCCTGGGTCAGGAAGATCCTCTGGAGAAGGGAATGGGAGTCCACTCCAGTATTCTTGCCTAGAGAATCCCATGGACAGAGGAGCCTGACAGGCTACAGTCTGTGGAATCACAAAGAGTCGGACATGACTGAGCGACTAACATTACTACTGCTACTACTTTATTTTTCAGATAAGGAAACTAAGATTCAGAGAAGTCAATTGATTCATGTTAAATCTCTCAACAGGTCAGTGGAAGTATTTGCAAGCAATCCTATGTGTAACACACCTGATGGTTTTACTGCTAAAAAAAGGAAACTTCCAAATGATATGGAACATCTTTATCACAGGAAGAAATGAGATAACAAGTATTAGGTTGTGTTTCAGAACTTGAATCCCCATCCCACTTTGCCTCCTAGTGAGCAGGGAAGACTGTTCACTAGAAAGAGACTGCACATAAGCATAGTCCAAGGAAATTCCACAACATTTGGGTATTAGAGCGCAGACGTAGGGCAGTCAGGTCCTCCCCTTGGTTGGGCAGGAACAACTTGGCTATTGTGTCTTTGTTGCTTCTTCAGTTATTATTGTTACCAGCCTAGTGTTCATGCGATTAGGAGGAAAACTGGCCCCAACAGTTTTTTCCATCTGTGGTGTGACTTCTTTGCAAGGGTTTTTTTCCCTAGTGCATTTGGTCCTTGTCAGTGCTGGCACCAAGAGATCGCTTTGCAGCATTGGCTGAATCAGTCCAGCCTTCCATGTCCCTTTGTGGGTCACTGAATTCTGGATACAAGTCAGGGATGTGGAACATCCACATTAAGGGGAAAGTGACCAGATTTCACTTTGGGAGTGTAAGTGGAAGGTAATCTTAGATGTCAGGTGCAGACCACACTGTTAACTTGCATGTGAGGCAAGAGATTGGAAGGCGGGGGGGCTGTCCTTGGAAGAGACTGGCTACACTGGGGCCCTGGAGGTTTATGGAAACTTTGGTAGAAAGGGGCTATATAAGATTTTCAGTAGTAAGAGTAGGCCACGCAGAGGTGCTGTCCATGGTGCCACTGGGAACTTCAGCCTTACTTTGCAGAGGTTGCAGAAACAGGGCCATTAATAGCCTAACAAGCTGGGATCCACTGATTCTGACGGGCTCCAGCAGGGATAAAGTTGGTATGGGTTAGGGATTGAAGAAAGAAAATTATTATGCACAAGAGGAGATCAGTATTGGGAGGCCATGAGATATATGCTTTGCTCTTTTTTTTTTTACTGTGATAAAACACACATAACATAGAATTATACATTTTACATATTAAAATGTATAATTCAATGGCATTCACAGTGTTGCACAGCCATCATCACCACTGGCTAGTTCCAGAACTTTTTCATCATCCCACATGTAAACCCCATACCCATTAAGCATTCAGTTCCCCCTTCTCCTTCCCTTGAAAACTGGGAGCTGCTAGTCTGTTTTCTGTCTCTGGGTTGTGTATGGCTTTTATGTTAGACAGATCCGGGTTCATCCTGGCCCTGCCATTTCCTAACAGTCTACCTTTGCCCAACTAATTTCGCTTCTCTGAGCCTTGGTTTTCCACGGTTTTAGAATGAGAGTAAAATGCTTAATTTGAAAGACTCTTGTGAGGATTGATTATATGTTAAATGTTTAGCTGAATACCTGGTTCATTCTTGAGGAGACATGCAATAAATGATTGTTACTGATTGCTTAATAAAAGCAGTAACAGTGGGGTGCCTTTAAATGTATACTGCTGCGTTTCAACTGCTTATTCACCAAAAATTCAGGTAACACAACTTAATCATCTATTCTTACAGGTGCTAAAGTAGGAAACTTGACTTCTGCCTTCCTGGCTAGTTGAAGAGGTCAGAGATAACTGTATATGCAAGGACTGATTATATGTTACAAGCTCTAAAATGCTTTTGGAATTTATAGAAGAAAAGTCATTGATGGTGGTTAGATGCTCAATGGTTATTTGAATTAGAGAATGAATGAATGAACTGTTGAACAATGAAATAATATAGCCGGCCTATGGAAGAGGTAGAACTTAAGCTGGATCAATTTCATAAGTACCACTGCCTGTCTTTCATCTGTAAAATGCTGTCTGGTCATTAGGATGCAGAAAAATTGTAGGGTAGATTTAAAAAAAACAGATTTTGATGATTGTTTTTAGATGGTCAGTCCAAAACTTTTGGAAAATAGATATAAGAGGAGAGTGAAAAGGTTGGCTTGAAGCTCAACATTCAGAAAACAAAGATCATGGCATCTGGTCCCATCACTTCATGGGAAATAGATGGAAAAACAGTGGAAACAGTGTCAGACTTTATTTTTTGGGGCTCCAAAATCACTGCAGATGCTGATTGCAGCCATGAAATTAAAAGACGCTTTCTCCTTGGAAGGAAAGTTATGACCAACCTTGATAGTATTTTAAAAAGCAGAGACATTACTTTGCCAACCAAGGTCCGTCTAGTCAAGGCAATGGTTTTTCCCGTGGTCATGTATGGATGTGAGAGTTGGACTGTGAAGAAAGCTGATCGCCGAAGAATCGATGCTTTTGAACTGTGGTGTTGGAGAAGACTCTTGAGAGTCCCTTGGACTGCAAGGAGATCCAACCAGTCCATTCTAGAGGAGATCAATCCTGGATGTTCATTGGAGGGACTGATGCTAAAGCTGAAACTGCAATACTTTGGCCACCTCATGCGACGAGTTGACTCACTGGAAAAGACTCTGATGCTGGGAAAGGTTGGGGGCAGGAGGAGAAGGGGACGACAGAGAATGAGATGGCTGGATGGCGTCACTGACTCTGTGGACATGAGTTTGAGTGTACTCCGGGAGTTGGTGATGGACAGGGAGGCCTGGCGTGCTGTGATTCATGGGGTCGCGGAGAGTCGGACACGACTGAGCGACTGAACTGAACTGAACTGAAGGACATTTAAAGAGAAGTAGATTGGAGCTCAGTCCAAGGAAGAATTTTAACTATTAATGTTGGAAGGGAGGTGACAATCCTGTTTGTGTCAAGCAGAAGTCATTCAAGTTCTTTGAGCTTTCATAGAAAAAGCTATTTGATCAATTTGAGCCAAAGGAGACTTTAAATCTTTCTACTTTGAAAAATATTTTTTCCTCTGTTCTTATCTATGCACTTAATGGTTTATTAGTTGGTGACTTGATAAGTTACTCTTAATTTCTCCCTCTTTTCACCTGGTCTTCCCCTCATCACTCTCTGTTCTTTTAAACTTGTTTTTCTTCCTAGCATTTTCACTACCTGATGTTATATATTTATTTAGTTTCTGTCCTCTCACTAGAATGAAGCAAATAATTTGTTTCCCACTATATCCTTAGAACCACGAATATGTCTCATAAATTGGCACTCAGTAAACATATGCTGCACCTTTATGTAAAAATGGATAACATTTTTGTTTGTATAAGTAACTACAGTTTTTTCTGTTCCTTCTAAGAAAATGCAGAAAAGTATTAGAAGAGAATTTAAGCATTGGAGGAATTTATCAACAACAGCATACCCTCTGAGAGAGGTGCTTGATATGAATTCATGTTAAAATTTGAAGTGCTTTGGCCCAGTAAATAATACAGATTTAGCTTCATTTGTTTTTTAGTTTTTTTGTATTGAAGATGCTGGTAAGGAGGATGGCTCCATAGGGATTACCTCTGGGAATACACAATCCAGAGCCAAACAATAGGCCCTTACGTTATCTGGGGGATCTCCTTTTTTTACCTCCTGTAATTTGTGATATCATAATTAGGCCTGCATATTATTTCTGAACACTGCCATACAATGTACCTCATTTAGTTATGGAGATTAGATCATGCACAGGAAGCTGGCTCTTTCGTTATCAGGCTCCACAGAGGAGTTGGGAGGCTTAAGGAGTATGAAAAATTACGGTTGATTTAAAGGGACAGGGTTCTCTGGAAAAGCACAGAGATTTTTCCAGCTTGTGCCTCCTTGACCCTTTAGTTTCCCATAAACATCACTGATTTCCACCTCACTCCTCTTTGTGTTAATTAGGGCCTCTTTTAAGTTTTCCTTTCTTCACCCTTTAAGATAGGTCTGCTTGTAGAAAACAGACATGTGGACACCTTGGAGGAAGGGGAGGGTGAGACAAATTGGGAGAGTGGATTGACATATATATATACTACCGTGTGTAACATAGCTAGTGGGAAGCTGCCATATAGCACAGGGAGGCTCATCTTGCTGCTCTGTGATGACCTAGAAAGGTGGGATGGGGAGGTTGTCAGAGGGAGATTCTTGAGAGGGAGGGGATATATGTAAACATATAGTTGATTCACTTGTACAGCAGAAACTAGCACAATACTGTGAAACAATTATACTAAAAAAAGTAAATCTGCTAATACAGAATTTGTGAGATTGTTATAATTTCAATGAGCCAACTCTTTAAAAGAATCTAACCTGGTACCTGGAAGATAAAAATCCTAGCATAGTTCGTGGAACACATGTCAAGTGTGTAATCATTGTCAGCCTCTTTTTTTCTTCTTTTATTATTATTACAATTGACACCATCAGGTTTTAGTTAATTTATTAGAACAGAATTAAGTACATTTTAAAATTCTATTATGCTTGATTGGAGTTTTGAATAGCATTTTAGCACTTCATAAGGTATTTAAAATTATCCACCTGAATAATAATAACAATGTTATTGGTTTAACTCATTTTATTCTTCCTGTTAGATCACAAGCAATGAAAGAGAACAATTCTTCTTCACTTTGATATTCAGAGTAGTGCAGTGCCTAGAACAGTACTTTCATTTCAGTATGTATTCAGTTTTGAATCCTTTTTGAAAGGTACAAATGAAATATTTAACATAGTTATTATATAAGCTTCAGCATCCTCACATGCTTAACCCTATAAAGCCAGTGCAGATCTCGGTGCACGTTGATTGAACTGGAGAGAATAGGACTTGCGCATGTGGCAGTCATATCTGGAGAATGACAAATCTAGGGACTTGCCTTGTTGTCCAGTTGCTGAGACTCTGTGCTTCCAGTGCAGGGGGCCTGGGGTTCAATCCCTGGTCAGGGAACTAGATCCCACATGCCACAGGTAGAAGATTCTGCATGCTGTACCTAAGACCCAGCAAAGCCAAATAAATAAAAAACAAATATTAAAAAAAAGGACAAACCTAGAGCAAACTTTTGTTTTGCTTTTTTTCTTTCAAATCTAGTCTTAAGCTTTTCTGTTTGCTTGTTAGTCCTAGTAGCAGGGCCTTTAGCAGTAAGGTAATTATTGTATAGATGAATAGTAGATGAAGAGGCCCTGAGCTAGTCAGGAGTAGGAAAGGAAGAGGTCAGAAAATGGGTCCACCTACCTGGTTCCCCAGCAGTTCTTCAGGCTGCATGCATGAAGGGTGATGCTTCACTTCAGTCTCCCTGTCTTTCAACCTGTCTGCCAATCTCAGGTGTTTTCCTTAGTCTTAAAAATGTTCACCTTAGGACTAGAGTGTTGCTTAAGGTAAGCCTTCAGCCCTTCTGATATGTGTGCGGTGTTTGACCTCCATTCCTCAGCCTCGCACTCACTGTACCGCTGTCTCCTTTTCCCTAGGTGTATGTGGTTGGGAATGAGCCTTTATCGGTTTTGGTGGATTCTCTGCTTCCTGTGCTGGGAGTCCTCTTCTCTCTCTACTGTTTTACCAAGCAGGGCGTGTCTCACATAAGGTAAACAACCTCGAGAACCTTCTTGTTTGTAAACAGTGAAGTCTTTCTTGCGTGTTCTTCTTTTGAATATGACCTATGCCCCTTTGTAGTTTTTTTTTTTTTTCTTTCAAGGTCAGAAAAACTTCTGACAGTCCTCTAGAAAAGAAAGAGTGCTTTGCAGATTGCAGGGGAATTGGATCTAGTTTCTAGAATGACTTTCCTCAGCCTCTGTTGTAGACATCAGAGAGAAAATCTGTTTACACGTATGAGCATGCCCCTGTTTGACCAGTGAACAATACTGCTACTATATGTCTGGGGAGGAGGAAATAGAGGTTAGACCATAAACCCCTTGTGAGCAGTTAGAAATCAAGTTTGGGAAACCTGGATCTGAATGTGGCATTCTTTAATTTAGGCCTGGATTTGGTGTTTGTGCACAGTGTTAATGAGAATGAAGAAGTTCCTCAGTCATCCAGAAAATAATCTTCTGTATTGGAGTTTAAGTAGGACTCATTTTGTATCCACTCTATTCTCACAGTGATTTGTGTTGTTTCTCCTTCCTTATTAGGCTTAAATTGGAAGATTGGGATTGATACATACACACTACTAGGTATAAAGTAGATAATAAGGACCTGCTGTATAGCACAGGGAACTCTACCCAATACTTGATAATGGCCTATATGGGAAAAGAACCTTAAAAAAGGGTGGATATAAAAAAAAAAAAAGGGTGGATATATATGTATGTATAACTGATTCAGTTAGCTGTACACCTGGAACTAATACAACACTGCAAATCAACTATACTCCAATAAAAATTTAAAAAAATTCTATCCTTTCCGAAGTCCTACAGAATTCTGATTTTTGGTGTTTGGAAATCTCCCCATATGTAATCTCATATACAGTAATAGTATCTTCTTCATAGGGTTATTATGAAAACTAACTATGTTGAAGTAAGTGTATAGCACTGTCCTTGGCAAATTATAAGCTCAGTAGTCATTATCATCATCATTGTTAACTGATAAAAGGAAGTACTCAGTCTGGCATATTATTCACAGCTTACATATTGCCTTTTGGTTAGGGTGTCACTGAAGCCTACAGCCATGAGGAAAGTGACAAGAGAAAGTGCATTGGAAGATGGAGGGTATAAATGTGTGAATTTGGCTTCTGAAGACCATTCCTATAATAACTCTTGTTCTAGTTTTGAAATTAAAGTCCTCACAGCACTATCATGTCCCCATCAGACTGAGAAGGAAGAATCAAACGTTTATTCCACTTCTATCCTGGTTGATTGGCACAGATAAGAGGGGATAAGGAATCAGCAAGAATTTGCTGGTGTACTATTTCTTGGTCACCAGTTATTGGTCCCATTGATGGTAGATGGTTTGATCCGTGCCAACTTTCTTTCACAATGCCTGATCCAAAGGCAGTGAGTACCCTTGGAAGTAAAAAAAAAAAAAAGCATGTGGGGCTCATGTGTCATATCAGAGCTGCTTCTACAGCCAGAGATTAGTCAGTCACTCATCAAATTTCAGGATGTTTGCTTTCTGAAACTCTTAAGCATAGTTTCCGCTCCCACACATCAGTAATACTAGGTGATTGTGCCAGCGTTTAGAATGCATGGAACCTGACAGTCAGTCATTCTTTTTCTGTGTTAACTTGTTAGACATGTAGAGTAAGATGACAAGCTCATTTATGACTGCTTTTTTCTGCCAGGTCACTTTGCCAAGAGATCTTACTATGGATTCTGGGGAGACTGGAGAGAAAGAAGGCAATTGCTAGCCTGAAAGGATTTGCAGGGTTGGACAAATCTGTGCCCTCTCTCCATTCTCTGTGCCACTTTAGAGCTGCCACTCAGGGCGGCATTATGATCACCATCAAAGAGGCCGTTTGGTGAGTCCATCCATTCTTTGCTGTCTCTTCAGATTAATTGTACCCAAAAGGCTGTTGTATGACTTGTCCACTGGGGGGTGCTGATAGAAAGGAAACCAAAAATTAGCAGCTGAGGTGCTATTTATAATCTCTAAGTGAAAGGTGAGCCTTAAATGATCCTCCAGGTTTTTCCTAGATGCTAACTAATAGGTGCAGTTACTGCAGTCTCACAGCTCTGCGTCATAACAAGCCCACTTACTTCACAGAGTCTTTGCCAGTGAATCAGAGTAATTGGCAGACACCTTTCACCCTCAACACTTTAACAATCCAGTTCTCTTTCTGACATTCAAAATGATATATGTGTGTTCAGAGTCGGACTTATTCCTAATGGAAATCCTCTCAGAGCACTCTTAAGGTAATTTTGTGATAGAGGATTGTTTCTCTTAGGGATTGTTTAGAAAGAAGCTAACTGATGTTTGTGGAATGGATAATTCATTTCTCCTATGTCTCACAAATGTATTTTACATTATTTCCGTTTTCTTGGTGATATGTGTATATGCTACCACCTCAGAACATAAATTCTTGTTGATCAGAGTCCATGTAGTATGTAACTGGTGGCAGCTGCTCTACACAAATGTCACATCACATTCAAAGTGCTGCTGTTTGTTAAAGTGTTTAAGTCTAATATTTTTATTCATGGTTAGCTTGATTAAGTGGTGTTTTTTTTTTTTTTTTGGTTAAGTTTTAAAACACTTATGCGATCAGAATGACTTAAGAAAAATAGGAAAAAAAATATTGATTGCAAATAGAACCATCAGTGTAGATTTTGCGGTTATAACTATGCCTCTGAACGAAGGGAGCTTAATATTTTTTGTCATGTTTATTTAAAACCACTTTGGAACAGTTTAGACTGGAACCAATTTAGTGACTGCATAGAGAATTTCATAGTATTTGACTTATCAGCAGTTAAAACTTACTGCTATCTTAACAAGTCTTTACTGTAAGTATGTTAAAATTAATAGTTTCTATTGAAACTATAGTTTCTCTTCTTGGCAGGAAAAAAAGTAAATAGGCAGTGACTGAATGAATATCCATTCACTGCCAGAAGCGATAGATCCTTAACCAGGGGTCTCTCCATGGACTTCTGGGACTCTGTAATCCCCTTGAAATTATACACAAGGTATTTTTTATATGCAAATACAGATTCTTT
Source organism: Moschus berezovskii (assembly GCF_049115385.1). NCBI lineage: Eukaryota > Metazoa > Chordata > Mammalia > Artiodactyla > Moschidae > Moschus > Moschus berezovskii. Next base: position 27,113,108 of record NC_142481.1, on the reverse strand, counting down.
GCTGAAAATAGGATCCATAGCTTTCATTACATATTGGAGACACTCCCTGTCTCCAGTAAGTTGACACTGTACCAGACTGGGGTGGTGGTGGTTTGTGGTGTGTGTGTGTGTTTACAGTTTCTTCTAAAAATGTTCATGGTGTTCATCCCCCAAGCCCGTGGTCTTTATCGCCACTTACCTTTCACTCCACCATTCTGCCCAGCAGTGCTAGTTATCAATAAGAAGTCTGATTAAAGAAACTCTAGAAGAGCAGCTTAGACTTTATCATCTTTGGATCCAGAATTTTTACTTTTCTGGAGCTAAATAGGACTATTTGAAATTGATTCTTCCATTGCAGTTTTAAGAATGAATAAAACAATGCTTCTTATTGTTAGCATGTCTTTTTTTATTTTTTAAAGAATATTTGAATATGGTATTTCATTTTGATAGGATGGCTCACAGAAGCTTAGACACAATTTCAGCTTCTCTTCTAACTTAAAATGTGTTGGAGATAACATGACTGATCTCTAAAAGATTCTAGGATAAAATATAGGAAATAATCCTAAACTTAACTTCTAGGTGATTCATTCTACTAAAGGAGTATATATACTATGTTACTAGTGAACCAGCAGATTGGGACAAACTGCCCAGTGAGATGGTTTGCTAAATTTACTTTAATAATTGTACTTTTAACTGAAATGAAGCAACACCTGTCATTTTTTTCCCCTCAATTTAATCTGAAAGAAGTTTTGTTCTTTCATCACAAAAGTAATAAATGTTCTTTGTATAATATAAAAAAGCATAAAGAGGAAACAAAAATTACCAACTATCCTAATCACAGTTTACATGATTTTAGTGTCTTGTTTTTAGTGTATCTTCTGTACCTTTGTATTTATTTACATGATACAGTATAAGAATATTATATGTTGACTTTTTCACTTATCTGATGAATGAAAACTAGAAGCCATAGTACCTCATGAGAATTTTCTTTAAAAATTTCTTTTTGCAGAAATCACAGCACTGTTTTTGATAATTTACCCACATTATTACTTGAAAATTCAGCCTACTCAGTTTTCTGAATCTATGGACTTTTACAAATCAACAGTTGGCTCACTGAGATTGACTGAATCTCTTCCTGTGAAGATTATGTCTTTTTTCCACTGCTCATAACCCTTAGGAGCTCATTGAAAAAAAAATCCAAGCTCCTTTGAATGGCATCCAACATTCTCTGTGGTCTGGCCTCGCTTTTCAGCCTTCTCTTGTCTCTTCTCTTTTTCAGGAACCAGAATATATGCATAAACCTATACTTTATTTCCTCCTTGCGTTTGAAGCTTATTGAAATAATATCGATAGTGATCTTTCAACATCCATCTTCAAATGAATCTTTTCCCCATTTGAGCAAATGACTATACAGGACGTGATAGCCTAGTTTCTGAGAATAAATAACTTTTTCAGCATGGAGAAACAGGAAAATAATTTAAACATTTTTGAGCTTTATAATGATTTCCTGTATGAAATTAACATGTTACTTTAGAAGATTATTAATGGGGTCTCAAAAAAAAAAATAATACCTCTGGGTGATAAATCTCCCCCTGCATTGCAGTGATGAAGATGAAGATGAAGCCCTGTACCAAAAGGTGTCCTCAGAGCAATGCCGAGTGGAGCACCTTGGGGGCTTGCTGTCCCATTGCCAGGAATGTGGTTTAGCAGGTGACTTCTTCATCTTCTGCTTGAAGGTAAGAATTGTGTATAGCTCACTGTCATTTTTATTCTAGGGTAGTATCAGGAGCTCCTTTGAATTTGCCAGGCAGTCATAATTTTAGGTTCTAAAATTAGGTCTTAATTTAGGAGAAATAAAGTCCATAGGGTAATTTATTTTTTAGTAGCATTTGGTTCAGTCAAAAAGAAATTTACCTTCAGCAGTACACACAGGATCGAACTCCTTTGTGAGGTAATCTCCACTGAATTTTTAGAGATGACCAAAGTAAAGCGATTGATCTATGAAAGGGTTAATCTTTGCTCTGTGTTGACAGTAAGAACTCTTTTGAAGTTAATAGCAGGTTTTACAGCTGTGGAATAATCCCTCATCCTTTCTGACTGTTGTTTTGTCAGGTATTTGCAAAGGAGATTTAGCAGTTCTGCCTCTCTCATTTCATTTTGTAGCCACTTGAAACCTTTTCCGGGTTTATTTCTTAGTCTGGTGGCTTTGTTTTCTTTTGCTGTAATGTCAGTAACTTACACCCTGTTACTCCTTATTTGCATTGTTAGAGACCATGAGCCAGTGTCTCTGATTCCCTGTCATTGATCTCTGCCTTCTTTGGTATTTTCCCTAAAGAAAATGTTCACTCTAAGAGAATGTCTATGGAGTTTAAGGTTGGTGTGGGTTGGGAGAATGCAAGGAGGAAATCAGGGCCAACGTTCCTAGAATTGAAGTGGGGGATACTTTTTTGAGGTTTCTCACCTCTCTTATTCACATTCATACCCCTGTCCAGCCACTTACTGTAAATAACATCCCAAGAAAATATCTCCTAATTGGATGATTTCTTTAAAATTTGTTTCAAAAAGTCAAAGGGCTTTGCATCTAAACCAAGGTTCCTCTACCTTGGTGCTATTGACATGTTGGGCTAGGTATTTGTTTCTTTGAGTGGGGGCTTCCTGTCCATCTTAGGATGTTTAGCAGTATCCCTGACCTCTACTCATAGATGTCTGTGTCATCTCCCAGTTATGACAACCAAAAATGTCCTTCAACATTGCTAAGTGCCCACTGGAGAGCAAAATTGCCCAGAAACAGTTGGGCACCACTGCTCTAAACTGTCAGTTATTAATACTGTGGTAAAGTATTCATTGTTATGGAACTTAAGGTTTTCCTTTCCAAGGAAATTTACAGATGAAAGCTAGGGAAAATCTTATAAAACCCACAGTAATGAATTACCTGTTAGTAGAAGTTCAGTTTTGAATATCCTAGGGAAAAAGAACTCTGGTGATGAAAGCATCTAATAGTCACTAAAAAGGGTTTAGAAATGTTACATGACCTCAGTTCAAGGGAGGCTAGTGGTAGAGATCATAAAAACAGTGATAAAGTAAGTAGTTTGTCAGACTAGTTCTTTGTGTGTGTTTATGATTTTTATTGTAAAGTTTAGTGTTTTCATATACTTGGCATCATGATATATGTATTACTCTGCAACTTACATTGGGATCTTCCAACTCACATATTCCATTCAGTTGTGTTTTTAAGATTATATTGATATCTGTGTAGATCTAGTTCATTTATTTCAACTGCTGCAATATAGTAAATACATTATAGCTTATTCATTCTCTTATCGAAGGACATTTGTTTCCAGTTTTTGGCTATTATAACTAATGCTGTAATGAACAGACTGGTTCTCCATATACACATTTCAAATGAGTTTTCTGTTTTTAAAGTCCTTAGTTCTGTAGGATTTTTCTTTACTTTTTCTTTTCTCCCACACTCTTAGGAGTTGACTCACGTGGCTGTGGAAGATGAAACAGAGTTAAAAATGAAATCTTTCTCCAACAAAAGCCTTTTGGAATTAGAGCAGCACCAGACTCTTCTGGTGGAAGGTCAGGAGCGGAAGCTGCTGGTTCTCCAACTGGTGGCTCTTCTGTGTGAGAAAATGTCTGAGCAGATATTCACCAACATCACTCAGGTCAGTGGCTGCCACATAACGGATCCCAGCCTGGTGGTATTTGTCTGTTTTGGTTTCTTTCATTCTTTCCCAAAGATATTTTTTAAAATGTCACTACTGAAGTGACTTAGCAGCAGCAGCAGCAGAGTGTGTTTAGAGACACTTGTATCAGTGCTACCTGGAATTCTGGTTAAAAGTAAATTACTGAGCCCACACCAGACTAAGAGAATCAGTACTTTCATAGGTCCTGGGAATCGGCATGTTTGACAAGCTCCTGAAGTGGTTCTTGTGCACATAGAACTGTTTTAAATATTTATATATCTCAGTGGTTTTCAACTTTTGGTGCAAATAAATTGCCTAGGATCTTTTTCCTTATATTGATACCCAGCCCACTTTTAGAGATTCTGATTCAGTATGTCTACATTAGAGTCTGGGCATATGTATTTATTTTTTAATCTCCATAGATAATTTTAATGTACACTAAAAGTTGAGAATGAGGGACTTCTCTGGCAGTCCAGTTGTTAGGACTCTGGCCTTTCAATGCAGAGTGCATGGGTTCAACCCCTGGTCTGGGAACTAAGATCCTGTAAGCTGTATGTCGTGGCAGAAAAAAAAAATGTTGAGAATGATTAAAACTCAAAAAATTTGAAAAAAAAATCACTAATGATAAGATCACATTGAATTTTACAGGTCCTCTTAACTCATAGCTTATCACAACCTGTGAAGTGTTTTCGTTGCCTTTTTATTTTGCCTATGAAGATTACACATTTTATTTAGTGCTTTCAGGATCAAGTAACTGTGGATTAGATCAGTGCTTGAATTTAATGGCTCAGTCTTTTTTTTAGCCAGCGTTTTTTATATATATATAAATATATATATATATATACACACGTATATATATATATATACACGTATATATATATATATACACATATATATATATATACGTGTATATATATATATATATACTTATTTATTTTTGGCTGTGCTGGATTTTTACTACTGAAGGGGCTCTTCTCTAGTTGCAGCAAGCAAGGGCTACTCTTCTTTACAGTGCAAAGGCTTCTCGTTGCGGTGACTTCTCTTGTTGTGGAGTCTGGTCTCTGGGGCCTGCAGGCTTCAGTAGTTGTGGCACTTGGACTCAGTGGTTGAGCTCAGGGGCTCGAGAGCGTGGCTTCATAGTTGTGGTGCATGGGCTTAGCTGCTCCACAGCATGAGGGGTCTTCCTGGACCAGGGAATGAACCTGTGTCTCCTGCATTGCCAAGCAGATTCTTTACCTCTGAGCCACTAGGGAAACCCTTTGCCAGCATTTTTTATAAGTAGGAATTAAAAGTACTAACGCATAGGCAGTGTAGTCATATTTTACCCTTTTACCACAGTTGGTCGTGGCTTGGTTGGTGAATAATCAGCTGCAAGATGGTCTGAGTGTCACACTTAAATCTGACACTCCAGCTCTTTGTATCGTCATTGTCCTCTGCCTTCGGGTGTTGCTAAGCAGCATTTCACTACAGCTCCTGCTGAGAAAATTTGCAGCTGCCTGTCAGCTCTGACTTATCGTGCCTGTTTAATGAGATTTATACTCATGATTTCTTTTCTGGCCTCTTATTCCTTCAGTTCATTGACCCTGTATTACTCAGTAGGGTGATTTGTTTCTCCTGTGTTTATATCAATTCGCTAAAGAATTTTTCACCCAGACCTTGTTTTTGTCTCAGAATGCCCATTGGAAAGGGAAATGGTTTAAAAACTGATATGACTTAAACTTTCCCACTTATCTCCCTTTACACCTAATTAAGGAACAATGGCATTAGGCTGATACAAAAGTGATTTGTCCCATTAAATTTTCCTTCATCTGAGGTTGAACTGTATCACGACAAAAAGGACCACACAAAACCTCACTGAACTGCATCTTGTAGACTTACTGATGGTGATAATTTTGGAATATTATTTTGAAATACATACATGCATATGGATAAATTATAAATAATAAATAAGCTATAAGTAATTTTGTTAATATCATTAGGAATGAAGACTTTCAGTATAAGAAATAAAAGAGTTTAATGAATATAAGTAGAACCCCTATCACATTAAATTTGAACTGGAAGTGAACTCATAGTTTATTTTTCTCGTTTTTAAAAACAGATATTTCCTAGCTCAGTCCATTGTCAGTGCCAAGAAGCAATGACAGTCCAGTAGCCCTAAGCATCACTAGTACCAGATTATAGTTTCTAATCACCACTTCCTACCAAAAGAACACAAAGCTCATTGGATTAAAGGTTCATTCACGTCCAGGACAGAAATTGTACAGTGTAAGCCTCAGGGCATCTTGTTGTGCCTGAAAACGAGGAAGCGATCTGAGTTTAACAGGCTCATGTCAGTAGCGTTCAGAAGTTAACTTGGAGGGCTTTCCGCTGACCACAGGTAGGACAGTTTGAGCATGAAAAAGAATAATGCCTGCAGTGGATTGAAATGCATCAAGCTCCGCCGCAAAAGGTATCTCGTAGGACATCTTTGGAGGTTCCTAGGTGATCATTTCACTACTTTGTAAATCAATAAATACAGGGAAAGAATAAGACATTTATCTTTGCTGTGGGAACTATGTTTCCATGTAATTAGTCAATGAAGAAATTATTTTCTTTGTGTAAGAGCCACAGCTGGAAAATTCAAAATGAGAACTAGAAAATTATATCAATATTTTGCAATCCCCTAATGAAATAATTGATTGAGGTAGCAATCATCAATGTCTACAGAAACCATTAGGGATACTGTATAATGAATGTGTTAGCCCAGATATACCCAAACCATCTGATCCTTTCTTCTCCCAGCATTTAATTATAAAAACTTTCAAATTTTAAAGAATTTTTAGTGATTATCTGGATATCCACCACCTAGATTCAGTCATTAGTCTTTTACTGTATTTGCTTTATCATATTTTTATCTATATCTCCATCTGACTGTCCATTTTATTTTTAGTGGATTTCAGGGTTAATGCTAATATCAGTATGTTGTTGTTCAGTTGCCCAGTCATGTCCGACTCTTTGACTCATTTCAGAGAGTCAAAGAAAGAGTGTCAGTATATGTTTCCCTGTATATTTCAGCTTATTCTGATTAATCTTTTTTGTTTGGTTGCACTGTGCGGCTTGTGGAATCTTAGGTTCCCAACCAGGGATTGAACCTGCACCCTCAGCAGTGAAAGCAAGTAGTCCCAACCACTGGACTGCCAGGGAATTCACTGGGCTGAGTAATCTTAACATCACTATAAGAAGAGAAGTAGACATTATTATGTGCCTCTCGCATAATGCAGTACAACGTATGCCATACCACCAGGAAGTGTTCTTCGTCTCCAAACCCCCAAACAATATAAAACAGCCCTCCCCCACCCCACAGGATAAAGGAGCAAATTAAGTGCAGTGAAGAAATAATTAGCCAAATTCATGATGCAGGAAATTCCATAGTATAAATGACCCAGTTTCTTCATCAGATAAATGGCATTAAGGAGGAACAGGGCTGTTGCAGCTTAAAAGGGACTTGAGTCCTATCAGGGAAGTGTAATGAGTGGTTCTTGATTCAGACAAACCAATTGTATCAAGACATTTTTGTAAAAGTCATGGACCCAGTGTTAAAGATATAAGGAATTTGTATTTTGTGTATTTGTAGTATGGTAGTTACGTAAAAGGGGCTTCCCAGGTAGCTCAGTTGAGAAAGAATCTGCCTGCAATGCAGGAGACCCCAGTTTGATTCCTGGGTCAGGAAGATTCCTGGGTCAGGAAGATCCCCTGGAGAAGGGATAGGCTGCCCACTCCAGTATTCTTGGGCTTCCCTGGTCACTCAGACAGTAAAGAAGAATCTGCCTGCAATGCAGGAGACCTCGGTTTGGTCCCTGAGTTGGGAAGATCCCCTGGAGCAGGGCATGGCAACCCACTCCAGTATTCTTGCCTGGGGAATCCCCATGGACAGAGGAGCCTGGCGGGCTGCAGTCCTTGGGGTCGCAGAGTCAGACATGACTAAGCGTCTAAACACAGCACAGTTATGTAAAAAGACACATCTCTCTGTTTGTTACAAATGCATATTGAAGGATTCCTGGATGAAAGATGAAAAATTTTAAAAACTGCGTTGGCAAATGGAATATTAGTATGTGAGATAATGCAGAGAAGAATGAGGCATGGAATGGTCTTTACTGATTGAGAGCCCTGTTCCAACTCGCAAGTTCTTTTATTCCATAAATATGTATTGAGGGCCTGCTATGTGCCACCTACTCTTCTGGGTATCAGAGACATAGCAGTGAACAAAACAGACATATCTGTGCTCTCATGGAGCTTACATTCATATATATATAGAGAGAGAGACAGTAAACAAGCAGAGATACACAACATGTTAGACGGTGATAAGCACTAGAGAGAAAAAAATCTAACAAGGGAAGGGATGGTGAAGGGAGTGTGGTAAGGTAAATAGGATGGTTGTGGAGAAACTCACTGAGAAAAGTAACTTTTGAGCAAAGATCTGAAGCAGGGAAGGAGGGAGCCATTGATATATTTAGGGGAAGAGTGTTTCAGATGAGAGGGAGTATGCCCAGAGTATGGCAGGATCAGCAAGGGGGCCAGTGTATATGGAGTGGATTCCCTTTTTCCTGCCCTTCCAGGAAATTGCCACCCTCTGCACCATTCTGTAACTGGATCACTGAAATTGGCAGAGTCAAAGGGGTTCTATTTTCATATGTTACATTTTTTAACATCAGTAACACCTGCACCTGCTCACTGTAAAAATATTTAAGCACATAGAAGTACAAATTTTTTAAAAAGTAGAAACTTCTGATGAAAGATGCTATATTGAACAAAAGATGGTGTTTATCTGTTCCCTCTGGAAACCACAGTGACCAGCAGAGCAGAAGAGGAGATACAGTGGGTCAAAGAGAGTAACAATATTTGGAAACCTGAAGATAGTAGCAACTTCAGAAAATGGAAAGCTAAGCCTCTTGATGAAAGTGAAAGAGGAGAGTGAAAAGTTTGGCTTGAAGCTCAACATTCAGAAAACGAAGATCATGGCATCTGGTCCCATCACTTCATGGGAAATAGATGGGGAAACAGTGGAAACAGTGTCAGACTTTATTTTTTTGGGCTCCAAAATCACTGCAGCTGCTGACTGAAGCCATGAAATTAAAAGACGCTTACTCCTTGGAAGGAAAGTTATGACCAACCTAGATAGCATATTAAAAAGCAGAGACGTTACTTTGCCAACCAAGGTCTGTCTAGTCAAGGCTATGGTTTTTCCCGTGGTCATGTATTGATGTGAGAGTTGGACTGTGAAGAAAGCTGATCGCGGAAGAATTGATGCTTTTGAACTGTGGTGTTGGAGAAGACTCTTGAGAGTCCCTTGGACTGCAAGGAGATCCAACCAGTCCATTCTAAAGGAGATCGATCCTGGGTGTTCATTGGAAGGACTGATGCTAAAGCTGAAACTCCAATACTTTGGCCACCTCATGCGATGAGGATGAGGAAAAGACTGGAAAAGACTCACTGGAAAAGAGTCTGATGCTGGGAGGGATTGGGGGCAGGAGGAGAAGGGGACGACAGAGAATGAGATGGCTGGATGGCATCACCGACTCGATGGACATGAGTTTGAGTGAACTCCGGGAGTTGGTGATGGACAGGGAGGCCTGGCGTGCTGTGGTTCATGGGGTCGCGGAGAGTCGGACACGACTGAGCGACTGAACTGAACTGAACTGAAGTGCTTGCATGAGAGAAGTCAGGAAGCAAAGCCATGTGCCTTGAAAGAGCTGTTAAAAGTTTTTTGAAAAAAGGGGGAAAAAAAGAAACCACTTCTTCTTGCAGAAGCCTGGAAGGACTGGGGGCACCAGACGAGCCCTAAAGATGGAGGTGAATTTGAACCATGTTGACAAGCTCCACAAGAGTCAGAAGACTATTTGACTCCTTCTTTAACTTTGTACAGTCACCTCCCCTCCCCAGCAGAAGACTGGAGGTTTATTGTTGAGACTTTGAACTTGGCTGATGCAGCACGCTGCAGAATGGGAGGATTAAGTTGAAGTCTGCAGACTCAACAGTGAGGCCTCAGCTCCCTTACAGTCGTCTGTAAGGGCAATGTTGGCAACAGGTTTATGTATCCCCAAAGGATCATTGTGACGATTTAAGTGAGTAAATACCTATAATACATTCAGAACAGTACCTGGTAAATTGTAAATGCTTACTATTATCACTAAAATAGCTAAGTAAAACCAGTTGCCTCTGTAGAATCAGATGGGGGGAAATAGGGTAGGGAACTGCCATTTTTTCATTATAAACTTGCACGAGTATTTGGCTTTTAAAATTACATAGTTTTACAAAAGTGTTCAAGTAAAAAATATAAGGTGTCTTCCGTTGTCTTCTCAATATACATAAATTCTAGAACCAACAGCAGTCACATACCTACCTATTCTCGTGGCTGGCAGTTCATAAAATCACAGGAAATGATTAGTGGGGGAGGAGGTGTTGTCAAAATGGGTATAGAGGTTTTGTTGTTACAGGAAATTTAGGGGCAAAGGTACTTCATAAATAACAACAACAGCTGGCTGTCATACCGGTTAACAGCGCCCAGGTTTTTTTTTCTTTTAATACACATACAAATGCAAAGTTTCTTTCTTAACAAAATTAGGATCATACTACTAGTTTAGCAATATTAAGCATAGTAGATAGATCCGTCTATGGGTGGGTAGATAGATCAGTAAGTAGTTAGGCAGAGAGATGGAGGAGAGGAATTTAGAAAAAGTTGGAAGGCTAGATAATTCTGTTCCAGCATTTTAACAGTGTATTTGTGCTGAAATAGAAGCTTCCTATAATCAAGGAGTTCTTTAGAAGACTCTTTGAAGGCAAAATAGGTGGAACCCAAGATGGTAGATGTACCAGTTTCTCTGGGAAAAGCCAATGTCCTTAACTTCTAGTAATCCATACGTGAAAATTGCCGTAACCCGTGTTGTTTATTCCAGTAAGTGGAACTTTTAATAACCTTTCTAGTTTCCTGCCTTAGCTCCAAAAGACAAGTGTTAACAAGCCATTCTCCTGACTTTTAAGTCTGCAGTAAGGATTGTAGCATAGCATGTGATTTGCCTAGAGAGTTGAACGTACAAGCTTGCATGTTATTTAGAGGCTTATTGTGACCTATCTCAGCCATCCCATTTTCAAATTGATTTTTCCCTTTTGAGCCATTAATCCTAAATGTAAGTGTGAGTGTGTGCACATGTATCGTGTGTGTGCACATATATGGGTATGTGTAGGTGTCTTTTATTCAAATGTGTTTCTACTTAAGATGATTAATCAAAGCACAGTTAAAATAATGCTGACCAAATTAATTCCATTTAAGGCTTAGTTGTTATCCAGATGCTGTGTAAACTCCTACATGTGAATAAACTTAATCCTTTAAAACCATTCAGTACTTTAAAAAATGACTCTGGATTGGCCGTGCAGATCATTTGGGGACATTGAATTCTAAATAAAATGAATGCCTTTTTGCATATTCTTTGCCTACTAGAACTAGACTATCAAAATGGGAGTAAGGAATATTTGAGGAGGAATCCTCATTAGGAGAAGCAGATCTAAGACTTGGAGATGGTCAGAAATTTAACAAATCATCTTTCATTTAAATTTCCCAGCAAAATTCATGAAAAGTAAAGGAAGGTAAGATGGTGTATTGAAAGATTTGAGAAAGTGTAAATGGAGTTTATCATTTATTGACTGTATGGCTTTGAGCAGATCACCTCTTTTTAAAATTTTATTTATTTACTTATTTTTGGCTGTGCTGGGTCTTCGTTGCTGCTCAGGGGCTTTCTGTAGTGCTGGCGAGCCGGGGCTACTGTCTAGTTGCGGTCCACAGGCTTCTTACTGTGGTGGATTCTCTTGTTTCAGAGCTTGGGCTCTAGAGCCCAGGCTTAGGGCTTATGCCCCACGGCATGTGGAATCTTCCCAGACCAGGGTTTGAACCCATGTCCCCTGCATTGTCAGGTGGATTCTCAACCATTGAACTATCAGGGAAGTCCCCCAAATCGCCTCTCTGAGATTCTTCATCTGAGAATGAGGACAAAAGGACATCCTAGAGTTGATATGACACTTCGGTGAACTGGAGCACCATGCCTGCTACACAGTAGCAGTTGTTCTTGAAGCTTCTCGCTATTGTGATGTTGATGAAGAAGATGAAGATGTAGACATCAGATGTAAAGAGAATTTTGAGTTGTTTCTTTTTTTTTTCTTTCTTGCTCCTTGCTGATTCTAAATTTCATTTCTGTGGTAGGTTGTGGACTTTGTAGCAGCAACCCTGCAGCGAGCATGTGCAAGCTTGGTCCACCAGGCAGAGAGCACCGTGGAGTCCCAGACACTGAGCATGTCCATGGGGCTGGTGGCCGTCATGCTGGGAGGAGCCGTTCAGGTGAGTTGGAGAAGTGATCCAAACTTGAAAGGAGGGAGAAAAGAAAAACATGTTGCTTCCCATCCATACCCTTGTGAGAAGTCAGAATGGCTGCTGCACACAGGAGAACTGGGATAAACACGTCAGGTTGTTGATAAGAATTCTCTCCAAGTAGAAGACAAGAAAATGGTACCACTTCCTCTTTGTTACCTGGATAGACTTCCCCATCAAAAGGGCAGGGCCCTTTCTGACCTGGCACAAGCTGGATTTGGAAATACCTGTTTTTCATCTGTGGTGAATACTGGATTCTCTGGCCTTCACTGTGGTGGTTCTCTGAAGCTCAGCCCTCGTCGCTGCTGCTGTTGTCAGGGAAGAATCTTTGTAATCTACTGCCTGCATAGGATTCCATGTTTTCAATAGTTCCGTTTTGGCACAGGATCCATTGTTCAACTCATATCATGTGTCATGTTAAAAGTTTTGTTTCCAGTGCATGTATCTTTTACATACTTAATTTATAATTTTTTAACTTTATTCATTCAAAAAATGTGTATTGCCTACTTGTTATGTGCCAAACACTGAGCCAGAGTGCTGGAAATGGGGCAGTAGACGAAGCAGACATGGTCCCTCCTGCCATGAAGCTTAGAACCCAAGAGGGAGTCAAGCATTAAATGACTGTGTCAAAAAATCGAATTGAGTGAGGTGCCTCAAACAAGAAGTAGAGGGTACCGAGAGAACATAACAGTTAACCTAGGCTGGGGAGACTTCCATAAGGACTGTCTGCAAGTTTAAGCTAAGACTTGATGCACAGGAGTTTGGGAGTGTGTGTAGGGCAGATGGAGGGGCCTCTTTCAGTGACGGAGCATCACGTATGAGGACTGGAAGCAGGAAGGAGCTCTGTACACTTAAGACACTGATAGAAGGCTGTGTAGCTGAACTTGGAGACCAGGAGTCTGAACAAGGTGGAAAAGTAAGTACCTGTGTGTGTGACATACCACATTAGGTTAGAAGACTGCGAGAAAGTGAAATAGGATTAGTGCAAGTATTATGAAATCTTCCCTGAAATCAAACTGGACAGAACTCTTAGCAACGAGTAGGGAACTCCTCTGGGAATGGATTTTTGAGTTTAAGGATTAAATTCTGATACTGATTCTTGATCTGTTAGAATCTGCCTCTCTCTAGCTTGTCTTTTAGGAGAAAAATTTTATTTGGGCCTGCTGTTAATGTGGAACCCATTTTTGGTAGATTTACTTAGCACTCCTAATTTTTTATTTTTTTGGAAAAAAGCACTTTTGGTTCAGTTGCAGTATTATATTCCTCCTGTTAGCACTGTCAAGGAGGAGTTCACCAATAAAACTGTTTTTCTCTTTGGCTGCGCTAAGCAGCATGCAGGAATCTTAGTTTCCCTGACCAGGGATCGAACTTGCCCCCCGCCCCCCAACCCCTGTCTTTGGAACGTTGAGTCTTTATCACTGGACCACCAGGGAAGTCCCTGGAATAATTTTTCTTAATTTGTACTGTTAATGGATTTAGTTGACCTAGTTGATGTGTATTTTTCTGGTTAAGTATTGATTTGAATAGTCTTTATTTCCATAGTTGAGAGTGTGGTTTTTTTGCTTATTTAACACTTAGAATTTCAAACCATGTCGCAAATGGAAAACAGAACACAGAAATCTCCAATTCCTGTTTGAAGTCCATCATTGTGGGGCTGGCTATGCAGATTAGTCCTGTTCTAACAGATATTCACTTGACTGATGCAGATGTAGTATAGCCTTTACCATGACCCTGCCCTTCCATGAGCCATCCTGACTCACCGACTATATCCTGAATTCCTCTGACTTTGCAGTTAAAGTGAGCATAACACGTCACCCCTGTACCTTTGCCCTAGATCTATTAATTTTTTTTCTCTTTGATTGAAGGATTTATAAGTGGCTTCTATAGTAATGCTAGGTTTTCTGTCTTTGTATTAGAAAAAAAACTCATGATCCTGAATTATGTTTTCAGATGTTCATTGTCAGTCTAGGCTAGGTTTTTGGTTCAAAGTCTAGAAGGTTGCATTGTACCTATCCCTGATCATGATTCATTGTTTTAGCTAATGAAATAGAATCTAACAGCTTTTGAACCTTTCTTTCCTTTCTAATTTATGTAAATAAGGTGATTATTAGAACATAGTGTCTAAGAAGAGGAGTTGATTTGAAGAAAGTATAGGCTTAAGGCTGCTATCTAGACAGCTGTAATCCCAAACGTATTTTCTAAATGTCAAGACTGATCATCAGTAAAAGTATGGTGTTGATGACTTCCCTGTCCCCTCAGGAAGCAGTTTATGCATGATGTTCCAGGGCCCACAGAGTGCTCTGAAGCCCTGCTGCATGGAGCAGACATGGTCTTGGAGGGCTGGAACTTGAACCCAAACCTTGAGATTTCATGCTGTTAATACTTTTCCAAGAGTATCATAGGATGAACTCATTCAGGAAATGTTTATCAAGTGTCTATTCCCTCATGGAGTTTACCTTCAAGTTCCACTTGTAAGTAAATTCAGTAACATTATAAATAAGGACCTAGACATATAAACTGCTCAGCTAGATATCTGAAGAAACAGGTGATATACAAAAATGAGAACACAAGGTAAATGTAAATATTTTTCAGAATTAGGAATTTTTCGGTCAGCATTTTATTGCTGGAAGAGACTTTTGGATTCTTCCAAAATAATAATTCTCACTGCAGCAGGTAAGGCAGAGTGAGGGTGTGTTTGTTCCCCAGGGGAGCTTTGTAAAGTCTCCTGTGGGGGGTTTTCAGGTACACTGGCTGACCACCCAAGTTCTCCTCCGTTGCAGGGGTCCCTAACCTCCAGGCCAAAGACCAGTGTCTCCTGTCAGATCATCAGTGGCATTAGGTTAGAAATAAAGTGCACAATAAATGTAATGCACTTGAATCATCCAGAAACCATCCTTCCCACCAAGTCCACGGAAAAATTGCCTTCCAGGAAAAACCAGTCCCTGATGCCAAAAAGGTTGGGGACCATGGTCTTAGAGGACGTGCCCTCTCCGACAACCCACCACCCTTAATCCCACCCCTACTGATCTAACCACCAGTTTCTAAATTTGAGAATTTGCAGAAATTTAGAACAAGTCATTAATCTAACTTCTACTCCAAGTTATTACCTAACTTCCATTCCTAAAGGAGATTATAGAAGTGGGCTGACAAAGCACTGCTCGTTCTGTTCCTGAAGCATTCCAGAAACTGGGAAAGAGGCAGCCAGATGAAGGAGTCTGTCACTGACTTGTGGGATGCTCTTTCCAGCCTCAGGGCTTTTACACAGAGTTCCGAGACCTGGATGTGCGATCTCTGCTGAGAAGCAGTGGCAGGAGGAAAAATGAGGACTGTAGTCACTTCTCAGTTGTGGTAGTGGCCCTTGGTGACCCTTGAAAAATAATTGATAATTAATGCTTCGGTTTTCTCATTTATCAATTAAGTAAATATTACTTTATACCTCAAAAACTTTTTTGAACATTTATAAACAAATAGTTGGCACTTGTAGTCTTAGATTTCCCTGGTTATTCTCATAGTGAGAAATCTGTAGCCTTGTGAAGCTGAGCGAATACATAACTTTCGTTTCGTTAGAAACTATTTGGTTCAGAATCCATGTAGCTGCCCATGGTGATTAGAGAAGTTACCTAGTGGAATAAGATGAATTGCACAGTGACCAAGTTTGAAAACAGGGAGAAAACGTGGCTATTTTTTGAAAGTAGATTTTGTATTTTAGAGCAGTTTTAGGTGCAGAGCAAAACTGAGCCGGAGGTACAGAGATTTCTTGTACATCCCCTGCCCCCACACAGGCAAAGCCTCTCCTGCTGTATCAACATCTGGCTCCCAAATGGTACCTTGGTACAATCCATGAACACACATTGACACAGCATTATCACCTGCAGTCTGTGGTTTCCATTAGGGTTCCCTTTTAGTGTTGTACACTGTGGGTTTTGACAAATGTATAATATCCACCATTATAGTGTTGTACCTAATAGCTGGTCTGACCCCAAAATCCTCTGCTTATTCATCCCTTCCTCCCCCTAACTCCTGATCTTTTACCGTCTTCCCGTTTTGCGTTTTCCAGAACATTGTGTAGTTGAAATAGTATACTCTGTAGCCTTTCCAGATTGGCTTCCTTCACTTAGAAATACATATTTAAGGTTCCTCAATGTCTTTTGTGGTTTGATAGCTCATCTCTTTTTAGTTCTGAATAATATTCCATTGTCTGGATATATCACAATCTGTTTATCCATTCACCTACTAAAGGACATCCGGTTGCTACCAGGTTTTAGAACTTATGTGTAAAGCTGCTATAAGCATCTGTGTGTAGGTTTTTGTGTAGACATAAGTTTTTAGCTCATTTGGGTAAATACCAAGGAGTTCAGTTGTTCAAGTGTATAGTAGGAATATGTTCAGTTTCGTAAGGAGCTACCAGACTGTCTTGCAAAAGTGGCTATACCATTTGGTTCCTACCAGCACTGAATGAAAGCTTCTTTTGTTCTGCATCCTCATCGGTGTTTGGTGGTGTTAGTGTTAGAGTCTAGTTATTTTAATGGTTGTGTCGTGTTATCACATTATTTTAATTTTTCAGTTTCTTGATGACATGTGATGTTGAGCGTATCTTCAGTTGCTGTCTTTGGTGAGGTGTCTGTTCAGGTCTTTCACCCATTTTTTAATCGAGTTCTTTGTTTTCTTATTGTTGAGTTTTAAGGATTCTTTGTGTATTTTAGATTATTGTCCATTATCAAATGTATCTTTTGCAGATACCTTCTCCTAGATTGTGGTTTGTCTCGTCTTTTCTCTTGACATTGTCTTTTGCAGAGCAGAAGTTTTAAATTTTAATGTAGTCCAGCTTCTCAGTTATTTCTTTCATGGATTTCTTTGGTATTTCACCTAAAAAGGCCATTACCAGATCTGAGGCCAGCTAGATATCTCTTACATTATTTTAGAGGAATTTTACAGTTTTGCATTTTACATTTAGGCCAGTGATTGATCCATTTTTAGTTGATTTTTGTGACAGTATAAGGTCTGTGCTATGAAAGTGCTGCACTCAATATGCCAGCAAAGTTGGAAAACTCAGCAGTGGCCACAGGACTGGAAAAGGTCAGTCTTCATTCCAGTCCCAAAGAAAGGCAATGCCAAAGAATGCTCAAACTACCGCACAATTGCACTCATCTCACATGCTAGTAAAGTCATGCTCAAAATTCTCCAAGCCAGGCTTCAGCAATATGTGAACCGTGAACTCCCAGATGTTCAAGCAGGTTTTAGAAAAGGCAGAGGCACCAGAGATCAAATTGCCAACATCCGCTTGATCATGGAGAAAGCAAGAGAGTTCCAGAAAAACATCTATTTCTGCTTCATTGACTATGCCAAAGCCTTTGACTGTGTGGATCACAATAAACTGTGGAACATTTTGAAAGAGATGGGAATACCAGACCACCTGATATGCCTCTTGAGAAACCTGTATGCAGGTCAGGAAGCAACAGTCAGAACTGGACATGGAACAACAGACTGGTTCCAAATAGGAAAAGGAGTATGTCAAGGCTGTATACTGTCGCCCTGCTTATTAAACTTATATGTAGAGTACATCAAGAGAAATGCTGGGCTGGAAGACGCACAAGTTGGAATCAAGATTGCCGGGAGAAATATCAATAACCACAGGTATGCAGATGACACCACCCTTATGGCAGAAAGTGAAGAGGAACTAAGAAGCCTCTTGATGAAAGTGAAAGAGGAGAGTGACAAGGTTGGCTTGAAGCTCAACATTCAGAAAACGAAGATCATGGCATCTGGTCCCATCGCTTCATGGGAAATAGATGGGAAAACAGTGGAAACAGTGTCAGACTTTATTTTTTTGGGCTCCAAAATCACCGCGGATCCTCATTGCAGCCATGAAATTAAAAGACGCTTACTCCTTGGAAGGAAAGTTATGACCTACCTAGATAGCATATTAAAAAGCAGAGACATTACTTTGCCAACCAAGGTCCGTCTAGTCAAGACTATGGTTTTTCCTGTGGTCATGTATGGCTGTGAGAGTTGGACTGTGAAGAAAGCTGATCACCGAAGAATTGATGCTTTTGAACTGTGGTGCTGGCGAAGACTCTTGAGAGTCCCTTGGACTGCAAGGAGATCCAACCAGTCCACTCTAAAGGAGATCGATCCTGGGTCTTCATTGGAAGGACCGATGCTAAAGCTGAAACTGCAATACTTTGGCCACCTCATGCGACGAGTTGACTCACTGGAAAAGACTCTGATGCTGGGAGGGATTGGGGGCAGGAGGAGAAGGGGACGACAGAGAATGAGATGGCTGGATGGCATCACCAACTCGATGGAGGTGAGTTTGAGTGAACTCCAGGATTTGGTGATGGACAGGGAGGCCTGGCGTGCTGTGATTCATGGGGTCGCGGAGAGTCGGATACGACTGAGCGACTGAACTGAACTAAAGGTCTGTGTCTAGATTCATTTGTATGCCTGTGGATGTCCAGTTGTTCTAGCACCATTTGTTAAAAAGTTGATCTTTTCTGCATTGTAGTGCCTTTGCTTCTGTCAAAGATCAGTTGACTGTATTTTTATGGGTCTATCTATGGTCTCTCTATTCTGTTTCACTGGTCTATTTGTCTTACTTTTTTTTTTTAAGAAGAAATTGTTACATATACTAGAAATGAAAAAGAAGCCATACAGTATAGGTATAAGTAGATAGTCTCATTTCAGATATTTAAAAAACAAAGACACATGATACTACAGAGGCACTGAATGAAGTCCAGCATGGTGATAATGCTAGCACAGTTATCCTAAAATATCTTTTCCAGTACCATATAGATTTTTGATAAAATGGACCTTTTTCTTAGGTGATATATATTTTTATTGTGAAATCCCAGGTACAAACCTGACATATATCTCAAGTTTTCATTTACTTGGGAAGAAAGTGATAGAGAAAATGAACAATATCAGTTCTGTGAAGCTGAAGTGTAATATGAGAATATTATGTAGGTCCTATGAAAATAGTTGGTTAATTGATTGGTTGGTTGGATAATGAAGTGTGTGATGAGTGAGTAGTAAATGCCCTGCCTTGTTCTAAAAAGGATTTAAGATGTGTAAGGTTTTCAAATGATCAGGGCTTCATGAAGCTTCATATGACAGTTTTTCCAGTATTTTCAGATGGAAAAGGATCACCACCGATTTTTCTTCACTGACTTCTCATGCACCTTTCCTAGTAAGGCTTTATTAGAACAAAGCTTCTAGAGAGAATAAAATCTTTAGTTTTCACTCTCATTTTCTAGGGGAACTTCCCTTCTGCCAGTTACCATCACAGTCCCTTCCAGGCCTGAGGCACCCTTGTATGCTGACCAGCCATTTTAGATCTTGCAGTTAAGAATAGCTTTACTCATTCAAATGAGACTGTGTATCATTTAGTTAAGAGTGTGGACTCTGGTGCCAGACTTATTAGGTTCACATCTTACCATCTTTCAGCTTTGTGACTTTAATTAAATTAAAAAAAAATTTTAGCTACACCACCCTTCATGTAGAATCTTAGTTTCCTGACCAGGGATTGAACCTGTATCCCCTGCATTGGAAGTGTGGAATCTTAACCCCTGGACCACTCATGAAGTCCCTCCCCTGTTTAACATATAGATAATAACAGTAACTGTTTTATAGGGCTGTGAATATGTGTGTGTGTGATTTGTTTGTTTATTCACAGTAAGTACATTCACATAGTACTTACTGTGTGTCAGGCACTAAGTACTTTGCTAATGTGAACTCATCTTTATATGGCAAAAGGTACATCCTAGTAAAAAATATAATAATACAATACAATTCAAAACAAAAGAATTTCACCATATGACTGGGTATTAAAATATGTCATGGTAAGAATAGCTGTAGATGTTTGACAGAAAACAACAAAATTCTGTACAGCAATTATCCTTCAATTAAAAAAAAAAAAAACTGTAGAGACAAACAGGTCTAAGAGGTAAGTGACGGGTACAAAGGATGAAAACAGGCTATTCCCAGAAGAAGAAATGTAGACAGTTAGTAAACATGGAAGGATGCTTAACAGTGTTATTAGTCTGATTAATGCAAATTAAAATAATAATAGCCATGTTTGCCCATCAGATTATAAATATTAAGAGTAATAATATGCGAGGGAGTGGGGAGGGGAAAAAAGAGTAATAATATTTGTTCCTGATGTGCTTTTTAACTTAGAAAAGTACCTGTACACAGTAAGTATTCAGTAAATGTTAATTATAAGATCATAGTGTTAGAGTGCCAGATTCAGGCTACATGCGAATTACACCAGGAACAAGGTTTGCTTCCAGCCCCTTTTTCTTAGCATCTGTTGCCTTGTGCTCCTATTAGTGTCATATTGTGCTCATATTGTGGTCATATTAGCATCTGCTATGTTAATTTGGGTTTGCATTTTTTAAATTTCACTTTGTAGTTGAAGTCAAGTGATTTTGCTGTCCTGAAGCAATTGCTGCCTCCGTTGGAGAAGGTCTCCAGCACATACCCTGACCCTGTCATCCAGGAACTTGCTGCTGATCTCCGCATTACCATCTCTACTCACGGAGCCTTTTCCACTGGGGCTGTCAGTGTGGCTGCCCAGAGTACCCTAAACAAAAAGGATCCAGAAGGTAAAAGGGAAGAGCAGCAACAAACCAGTTATAAAAAATACAGTGATATGTCCCATAGCCACCATGAACCACAGCAAAGCCATGTTGCTTCTCATGAAGGCCGTGAGCCCAGCACCATTGCAAACCAAAAATCAGGAAGTGTAACCACAGAAGAGCTCCAGGAAGCTCTTTTATCAGCTTATGATCCTCAGATTCCAACACGGGCTGCTGCCCTGCGAACTCTTTCTCGGTGGATAGAGCAGAGAGAAGCAAAAGTCCTTGATGTGCAGGAGAAGCTTCTCAAGGTGAGTAGAACACACTCAGACACATACACGTGGTGAGTAGAACACAAACACACAGTGAGTAGAACATACTCAAACACACACATACACACACACATGGTGAGGCCACTGTCCAGGAGCCTTGACTGCGTGTCAGGCCCTGTCCTGGGCCACCCTTGAGGAATTTGTAATTGTTCTACAGAAGCAAGACTGAGTTGAACATGAGCAGAAGGCCAGAGTTTTTACAGGCTGTTACTAATGTCAGTTCAAGAGCTTAAGTTTGCAAAAGATTTTTTTTAATAAATTAGAACAGATTCAAGGTTATCCCAGTAATAACATCTCTGTCTTGCCCTTGTATTTCCATATGCTTTCTTGTGTGCAAGAGAAAAGGATCAAATTATAGCAGATATGCCATTCATTGAACATAGCCCCAGACCTGGCCTCTTGTGTGTCAGGGTCTGTAGTCTGTCATATCTTTTCTAAGAATGGGCTATCTACTATGGGCTGTAGTGGAAAAAATGTGAGAATTGTTCTTCCAGATTTTGGTTTCCATGCCTACTTTTAATGTACACTAGACTCGATGGACATGAGTTTGAGTGAACTCTGGGAGTTGGTGATGGACAGGGAGGCCTGGCGTGCTGTAATTCATGGGGTCTCAAAGAGTCAGATATGACTGAGCGACTGAACTAAACTGAACTGAGACAACTTCAAGAAGTATCTTCGCCTGATCGCTACCCTTTTTTTACCATTATAAAAATGGAACTTCAAACATGTATACTATTTTCCCCACAAGATTCACAGTCAGACCAGTATCTAGCTACAGCAAAGAGGAGTACAAGCATTTATTCTTTTGAGTCTGTTCTAAAGATGTCTTAAATCTCGCTTGCTATTTGTGAATCATGTCACTGCTATATTTTGTGGTTTCAGATATTCTTGGAGAACTTGGAGCATGAAGACACCTTTGTATATCTGTCTGCTATTCAGGGTAAGTTAGTCCTGGTTAGAACTTCAAGTCTGTGGACCAAAAATTAAATCATGTGTTTTCACAAAATCTCTAAAGTCATAGAATCATAACCTGCTGGTCATTTTGTCCATTTTCCTGCCTCCTAGCCAGGACTTAATTTCAGTCATGATAGTAATATTTCTGGAGGGTGCCTAAAGGGACCCTGAAGAGTTCAGTATCTCATAATGGTGAGGAAGCCTTTATTTATGTTTACTTTTCATTCTATAGATTAAATCCTGTTTCCTCAAATTTGAGGAGGTAAAGAATGCTTCACATGTGAGCTCCCATTACGTTGACCTTTTAGGTACATGGCTGCTGTCATTGTGCACCTTTGCTCTTTTGTTAAACTAAAAGAATCTCAGAATATATTTCATTATCAAAATATTTTTTGCAGTCATTTTATTTCTCATTTATGATTCTTTGTTGTGATTCTGTCTCCTGTTAATCTGTGGATTTTAAATCTAGAGAGGGGCTTTATGAAAAGGAGTGTGGAGATGAAGCACCTTTCCCCAGAAGGGTGAGAGGCAGACCTGATAGGAAGGCAGAATTGACTCAGTCTCTGGGCTCCGTAGTGTGCTGTAGTCCTCAGGAGCTGGGGTCTGGAGATTGATCACCAGGATGCACCAACCCTCCCCCACCTCCTGCTTTTCATCTATATGAACTTTGGCAAATTACTTAATCCCTCTGGGCTTCAATTTCTTACCTGTGGAAAAGGGAGCTAAGTAGGAATGTAAAATGGTACGGTTGCTTGCTTTATTTATTTGACTACGCCAGGTCATAGTTTTGCTATGTGGGACCTAGTTCCCTGACTAGGGATTGAACCCAGGCCCCTTGTATTAGATGAGTGGAGTCTTAGCCACTGGACTACCAGGGAAGTCCCTACAGCTGCCTTAGAACAGAGTCTGGCAGTTCTTTGAAAAAAATAAATGCAGAGTTGTCACTTGACCCAGCAATTCTAAGTGTTCACCCAAGAAAAATGGAAACATATGCTCATGCAAACACTTGTTCATTAATGTTCATAGTAATCAAAAGGTAGAACCCAGATGTCTACCATTTGATGAACAGATAGACAAAATGTGGTATGTATATTTCAGCCAATGAAAATGAAGTACTGAAACATGGGTAAACCTTGAAAACAAAGATGAAGGAAACCATTCCCAGAAAACCACATTTTGTATGGTTCCTTCATGTGAAATGTCCAGTATAGGTAAAGTTATAGAGACAGAGAGTAGGTTAGTATTTGTCTAGGGCTGGAGAGAAAGGGGGAAAGGTTTGGGAGGTGATGGCCAAAAGGTACAGGATTCCCTTGAGGGGGTGATGAAAACTCACACAATTCTAAAATTGACTGTGATGATCATTGCACAACTCTGTCAGTGGTAGAAACTATTGAAATGTATATTTTAAGTTGGTGAATTTTACAGTAGGTGAATTGTGTCTCAATAAAGCTGTTGCCAAAAATATAATAGAATTTAATGAGGAGGAGAGGGATTAAACCGTCAGAGCTTGAGGAGATTAAATATAATGTGGTGAATAGGATCCTGGAACAAAAAAAGGACATTAGGGAAAAACTTAAAGAATCTGAGTAAATTACGGACTTTAGTTGATAACGAAATGTCAGTACTAGTTCATTAATTGTGATAATGTACCATGCTAAAGTGAAATAGGGGGCAACTGGGTATGCAGTATCCGGGAACTCTGTGTGTATTTTCTCAATAAATCTATAAATCGAATACTGTTCTATCAGTAAAAGTTTATTTATGAAGGGGGCTAACATTAAATGAGTTAGTACTTTGAAAGTGCTTAGTGCGTATTAAGTGTTCAATATGTGTTAGCTAAGTATGACTTTAATGTTTTCATAATCATTGTCATATCACTACTATTTCTTTTCTTTAGATTTTAGCTTTTATTTTATACTGGAGTATAGCTTATTAACAGCTGATTAACAATGTTGTGATAGTTTCAGGTGGACAGCAGAGGGATTCAGCCATACATATACATGTATCCATTCTCCCTGCAACTCCCCTCCTATCCAGACTGCCACATAGCATTGAGCAGAATTTCCTGTAGTGTACAGTAGGACCTTATTGGTTATCCATTTTAATATATCAATGCATGTCACTATTATTTCTTTTGTTAGATTGCTAGGTAATAACATGGTGATATGTGTAACTTCTCAGAGCTAAAGCTTGAGTAGGTGTATTCCATCAGGTGGCTTCTGCTGTGTAACAGAATACCTCACATTCAGTATTATTTATTTATTGTCACTCACCTGTGATCACTCACACATCTGTAGACCAGTGGGGTTCGGCTGACCTAGGCTGGGTTGGGCAGTCCTGCTCTTCCCTGTACATTTCTCTGCTGTACTTGTTCCTGGTCCTTCCTGGTCCAGGGCCTCCCCAGGTACATTCACATGGTGATGGCCGAAATGCACAAGAGCAAGAATAAACTCAAGAGGCTCTTCTTCAGAGGAGACAAAAATAACCACTCATCAAGGAAAAAGGACAGCTAGGAGAGCGCAGAAGAGTGCAGTGTGTTGAGAGAGAAAGTAATTATTGGCAGCTGAGAGGTCACAGAGGCCAAGAATTGAGATAAGCCTAAGGACTTGATGGGGATCAGGATTCCACATGACAGTGAATGGCACTTATGGAAATCAAATAAATCAAAGAGGCAAGGACCTGAAATGCTGATAATTAGTTAATTCTCAGGAACAAGTCATCCTGTACTTTTTCCAGGAAACTGTAATACTGTCAAGGAGATGTTTCTCATTGATTTTTTTTTTTGGATGGAGTTTTCGGGAAGTGGCGGTGTGTCATTCTCATAGAGCAACACTGTTGTATAAGCCTCTTAGCTGTTTAACCCACTGAGCTCATTAGCCTCTAGGGTCTGCTATAAAAATCACAACTGCTGGTTTTGTGTTTGTTTATAGTACTTTTAATTGGTGTGCTAATCAGTTAGTAGCTAATTTGGAGATGAAGGAATGTGGGAGGTAGAGGTCTAATTTCTGTTCTCAGTTCCCCACAGCAGACAAGTTTGAATTAATTGATGTTTTTGGTGTTTGTACCATGCACTTCAAGGCCAAGGCCTTAGGTGAATTTCCCATTAAGAAAGGAAAGAACTGAATTTTCCCACCTGTATGTCAGTGTCATTTGCCCAGGCCTAACACTCCAGAGCCAAGCCATTCTGGACTCCAGTCAGGCAGGCAGACAAGACCAGCCTGCATGTAAATATCCTGTAGTGCAAGGGGGCTACATTAGAAGGCGGGTGCTTAACCACTGAACCACCAGGGACCCCAGAAATTTCTGATGTACATATTATCTGTACATCACAACAGCCTGAGACCTAAATTCCCTATGAGTTAAAATTTAATTTTATGAAAGACCACATCTCTTTTTATTTCTACTGAGAAAGTGATAGTTGATTTAATTCTCATAGCAGCTGCTCCCAGACACTCAGTAGCAGCTTCTTCAGGCAGAGAATTCTATACAAGTTGCTGAGTTCCAGTTACAATCCAGAGTTTATAAATAGAACACTTAATCTTAGACTGTGTCCTTTAAGTGTCTCTCCTTTTCAGACTTCCTTGTATATTCTTTTTCTCATTGTTTTATCATTATTATAGTACAAGTTAATAGATTGTTATTATTTTAAAAAACATTTAAATGGCAAGAAGGTGTATAAGATAAAAAGTAAAAGTCTTCCTCTTTTCAAAAATAGGAGATGAAATATGTCCTTAAGAGTCCCATAATGTATATTTGATGTTTTGAGTGTTTTTCGCATTTCAGTCTTGAAATAGACGTTCCAGTAATGAATGTGATAAACACGTGATATTCTTCAAATAAGATATTATGGCCCAGTTATCTATCTTAGTATGGATCTACTCATGGGTCCTCGTGGTCACTTTTAATTATTTAAAGAACAGTTTGAAAGCAACACCAGCAGTAGATGCGTTTCACAGCTCCAAGTGATCCCCATCCGTGTCAAAAGAATCTTTGGGCGAAACTTCTTGGCTCATTGAAAAAAAGAAAGAAACTGTAGGCTCTGAGCCAAGCCTGAGAGGTGAAAGTATGCCAGTGAGTGTCTTGAAGAGAATCTAGTCATCTCAACATAACATGCCTGAACAAATTGCACTGACTCTTCCACCCTTTTCCTTTCACAGAAGAGTTTTCATTTCTGGCAGAAGAGCCAAGAGGAGGGAAAGGCAAAAAGCCTGGAAGGCAGGAAAGTAGATACAAAGTGAAATTGTTTTTACAGAGTTTCAAACTGAGCAGGATTACATGTCTTAACTTGTCAGAGACTGAACTCCCTATCTTATTCTCACATTTCTACTTCAAATAAAGTAAGTTGGGCAACCATTAACTGAAAATAATTCTACCCCTTGAAGGACCACCTAATTGAGTCGGGCATTGAAATGTGGAATGTGGTCCTGGGAAGTTTATCATGTCCACTTATTTCCTTGCAATGGGAAGATTCCTTTTGTGTTCTATACTACCTAATTAACAAATGGGCGTTTAGCGAACGTCTCTCATATATGCTAGCTCAGTAAATTCTTGAAGTTCTGGAAAATAGGCATTATCCCCATTTTTTAAACTTCTTGAGATTTAATTTACACACCTGAAATTCACCTGTCTTACAATGTGCAATTCAGTGGTTTCTAGTATTTGTACAGTCAGCACCACTAATTTCAGAACTTTTCTTCATTTCAAAAAGAAACCCTATATCCATTATCAGTCAGTTCCCATTCTTTACTCCCCTCTTCCCTGGGAACCAGTAATCTCCTTTTTGTCTCTGGATTTGCCTATTCTGATGTTTCATAATATAGAATCATACAATGTGTGGACTTTTGTGTCTGGTTCTTTTCAATTAGCATAATATTTGTGAGGTTCATCCCTGTTGTAGCATGTATCAGGGCCTCATTCTTTTTTCATGGCTGAATAATGTTACATTGTACTACTAATTAACCACATTTTGTTTATCCATTCCTCAGTTGATGGTCATTTGCATCGTTTTCACTTTTAAGCTATTATAGGTAATATTGTAATGAATATTCATATACAGGTTTTTGTGTGGACATAGGTCTTCATTGCTTCTGGGTATACACGTTGGAGCAGAATTACTGGGTCCTATAGTAATTCTATATTTAACCCTTTGAGGAGCTGTCAAACTGTTTTCCAGAGTGGCCACACCAATTTACTTTCCCAGGGACAATGTATGAGGGCTCCAGTTTCTCTGCATCCTGACCAATACTTGTTATTAGTGTCCTTTTATATAGCCATATTAGAGTGTGAAGTTGGTATCTCATTATGATTTTGATTTGCATTTCTCCAATGACTAGTGATACTGAGCATCTTTTCATGAGCTTATTGTGCATTTCTAATCTTCTTTGGAAAAATACCTAGTGTCATTTGAAGCACTAAACTTCTTACTGTTGATGAAGTCTGACTTATCAGTTTCCTGTCTTATTACTTGCACTTTCAGTGTCATTTCTAAGAAATCGTTGCTTAATCCAAAATAATTGAGATTTACTTCCGTGTTTTCTTCCAGTGATTTTATTGTTTTGGCTCTTAAATGTTTAAGTCTCTGATCCATTTTGAGTTAATTTTTGGGTGTGATGAGAGATATCCTCTTTTTATAGCTAAAGATCCTGAGACTTACACAGGTTAAGTCCCCTTTTAAAGATTACATAGCAAGTAATAATTTGAACCTTGTTGACCTTCAAATCTTGTCACTGCTTCCCCAATACACTTGGTTACTCAATAACTTTCCAAATAACGGTAGAATTTGCTCCTATTGTTGTGCTTTTAAAGATAGAAAATGGATATGATTATCAATATTTATTAAAATTGAATAATGCTTAATCATCTAGAAAGCTTTGATTCTTTGAACAGTCTTGAAATACAATAAAAACAGATATTAAAATTTTTTTATAAATGAAGAATTGACTTGCCTGCAGTCATGAAAGTTGGGAGAATAATGGAACCCAGACCCATGTCTCAGGGATTCCCAGTCCACTGTACCTGATTTTACTGTAATACAGATGAAATATGTCTTCTCCAAATCAGAGATTGTATTTTATAGCCCCAAATACTTGCATTTTATATGAGTTCATTTTTGAAATACCTGTCCAGTGATTTCCTCTATCAATTGAAGATTGATTCACTCATATTTACATCAGAATATTTAGCAATTTGGGCTTCTCAGGTGGCACTAGTGGTAAAGAACCCACCTACCAGTATAGGAGACATTAGATATGTGGGTTCCATCCCTGGGTCAGGGAGATCCCCTGGAGGAAGGAATGGCAACCTGCTTTAGTGTTCTTGCTTGGAGCATCCCATGGCCAGAGGAGCCTGGCATGTTACAATTCATAGGGTCACAAAGAGTCAAACACGACTGAAGTGACTTAGCATGCATGCACACATTTAGCAATTTAGTACTTTTACCTACAAGTAAAAGATAATTGGCTACTTTGAGTTTAGTTATTTTCATCTTCTAAGATTTCCCAGGATAACTGCCATATAAGAGAGATGGAAATAAGCATTATATAAGTCACCACTTACTATTATGTGCCTGTCATGGTAACTCTGTGAGTTAGAAATTTTTATCCCTGTTTTACAGATGCGGGAACTGAGGCTCAGGGAGGTTAAGCAGCTGGCCCAAAGTGACACAGATACCAAATGTTAATACCATGATTTGAATCTTAAGTATCTCCATCTCTGAAGACTGCTCTTGCCACAGGGAAAATAGCTAATTCTTATATAGTTGTTCCTGTTTCCGAGGCACAAGGGCTGAGTTCTCAGATGGTTGAAGGTATGGGAGAACCAGGCCTGTGTGTGAGACATGGTTTCACTACAAATGAACTCTTCCTATAGCTTAATAATATGCAGATCTCATGTTGGCTTGATTTTGTGTGTGTGTATGTGGCAGTGAGTACTGTATTTTTTCTTTTTTTTAAGATTTATTTATTTATTTTTGGCTGGGCTGGGTCTTCATTGCTGCACAGGGACTTTGTCTAGTAGTGGCGAGCAGGGGCTACTCTCTAGTAGCCAAACTTCTAGAGGGCTTCTCCTTGTTGTGGCTTCGCTTGTTGTGGAGCATGGATTCTAAGGCATGGGGGCTTCAGTGGTTGCGGGGCCTGGGCTCAGTAGTTACGGTGCACGGGCTTAGTTGCTCGGTGGCATATGGGATCTTCTAAGAGGCAGGCAGATTCTCAACCACTGGACCACCAAGGAATCCCAGTACTGTGTTATTTTTTAAGCAAACTATGTGTATCTTTGAAACTCATCTTGTGTTAGTGGCATATGTATGTTACCTCACCCTGCCAGTCCTTATTCCCACTGTTGGTCATTACTGTTTCAGCACTGGAGACACCAGTCTCATTTTAGGAGTGTCGGGAGAGAGCCTTCAGAACAATCCTGGGATATATGTAGTTTACTGAGATTGTGAATTAGAAAAACAGGTAGCTTTCTGTATAGGACTTTTGATATTTGTTACATTTCTGATGTCAATAAATTGCATTTTAAAGTTACTTACTTTAAAATAATACAACTTATGAAAGTAATGCCCATACAGTGCTGGTGAAAACATAAAATAGTCCAGCTCCTCTGAAGAACAGTCTGGCAGTTCTCAAAAGGTTAAACATAGTTACCATATGATCCACCAGTTCCACTCTTAGATATACACCCAAGAAAAATGAAAACACATGTCCACACAAAAGCTTACATATGAATCCTCATGGCAGCATTATTTGTAACAGCCAAAAAAGTAGTGTCGACTGAAAAAAATGCACAACCTACAAGTTAATTATGTTTTATTTGGCAGACTTTCTGAGGACTTAAAGCGTGGGACACAACATCTTAGATAACTCTGAAGAGGTAAGGGAGGAACCAGGATATATAGGAGTTTTTGCCACAAAGACCAGGTAGTCAGAACATCAAAAGATTACTGTTAATTAAAGAAACCAGATATGTCAAGTTAAGGAATTTAGTGCTTTTCTGTATATGGGAAGATGTAAGAGTCTGGACTCACTGAAGTGATTCCTTTGTTATGCACCTCAGCTCTCTGTTGCCTGCATCCTGTGCCTTCTCATCCTGAGTCTCCTCAGGGGGCACTGTCAGGGTGGCTGCAGTCAGGGTGTGGCTGACTGCTAGATGACAGGCATCCTATTTCATCCTGAGTTCCCTCAGAGCTCACCATCAGAGAGACTGTAATGTGATGGCTTAACAGCTGTAACATCTTTTATTTACTGGTAGGGCAGGCAATATTTTTCATTCACAGTAGAAACAACCTAAACTTCTGTCACCTGATGAATGGATAAATTAAAGATGGTATATTTAAATAGTGGAATATTATTTAGCAACAAAAAAGAACAAAGTACTGATTCATACTACAAAGTGAGTGAACCTTCAAAACGTGGTAAATGAAAGGAGCCACACACAAAAGATCACATTTTGTATGAAATGTCCAGAGTAGGCAAATCCATAGAGATAGAAGGCAGTTTCGTGGTTGCCAGAGAATGGGAAGAGGGAAACAGGGAGTGACTGATAATGAATATGAGGTTTCTTTGGGGAGGTGATGAAATGTTTTGGGCTTAGATAGTGGTGATCATTGGACAACCTTGTAATATACTGAAGATCACTGAGTTACATACTTTTATTTTTTGTTCTCAGTTTAATAGCATTATATATACTTTAAAAAATAAACTTAGAAAAATCCAAAACAGTTTTCATGGAGTTCTTAGGACTGTTAATAGGGATGAGCAGGATTTAGAATGTGGAGGTGGAGCGAGGGGACTAAGCCTGAAAGAAAAGCAAAGGTAGGAAGGTGGTCAAGAGCAGGACAAGTATAAAGGCAGGTAGTACTGTAATCAGCTCAGATTGTTAGTGGAGCAAAGTGGGAAGGATGGGGAGAAGTGGGACTAGGCTAGGATCCATAAGCTGTCAGAATGCCAAGACAAGGCAGCTGAATCTTCTTTGTCGGCTCTTGGAGGACTTTAAAGGCTTTTCGTTGTTGCCAGTCCACCAGGAATGTCTTGGTGATGGGCTGCCTGGATTTGAAAGCATCATGCTTGTTGATGGTTGTTATTTTATCTCCTTGTTTCTATTGGATTGTCCAAAAAGTTCATTCAGGTTAAGATGTTGGGCCAACCCAGTATATACTCACTCATGATTTATTGAGCACCAACCACATATCAGATGTAACTTGCATTAATTGATTTACTCATTAAAAACTCTGTAAGAGTCAATATCTTTATCTACTCATTTTTTAGACAAAGAAACCAAAGCTCAAAGATTGTTGCCAATAAAAGGCTAACCAGTGAGTGATGAAGTCTAGCATCAACTCCAGAGTCAAGGCCATAGACCTCCCTGTCCTTCCCTCCTCTCTCTCCATTCCTTTTTCTCAATCTCCAATCACCATGGCCTCTGCTCTTTCAGACAGTAGAATTAAACCATGGAACCAGTGGATCTTGACATTTTCTGCTAAGCAATTACATACATCTTAATTTCTTGGTTTCTAGGGCTCATTTCAAATCCTTTACCTCCTATTTGTGTAAACTAGCTATCACTGAGGCAGAATTTATTACCTATAAGGCACTTAGGAGACACCTAGGGATAAAAACTCAGTTGCTTCAATGTCTACAAGCTATTAAGAAGGTTGTAAATACCTTCCCTGCAGAACAGCTATTTAAATTTTGCCCTGGAGCCATCTTTTCTTTAGTCAGGTTGATATTTGAAGACAAGTTAAGAAGGATAAAAGAACCAGAGAGCTCATAACTAAAATAGCAGGTTATTCTTAAGACTTATCTTTAAGTACAGTATTCCTTTAATCTCTAAGGAATTAATTTTTTTTTACATTAAATTTTTTTTAATTGGAGTATAATTGCGTTACAGTGTTGTATGAGTTTCTGCTGTACAACAATGTGAATCAGCCATAAGTATACATATATCCACTCTCTCTTGACCCTCCCTCCCATCCCCCCATACCACCCTTCTAGGTCATCACAGAGCACCGGTTCAGCTCCCTGCACTATACTGCAGTTTCCCACTAGCTACCTGTTTTACACGTGAAGTGAAAGTTATTCAGTTGTGTCCTACTCTTTGCGACCCCATGGACTATACAGTTCATGGAATTTTCCAGGCCAGAACACTGGAGTGAGTAGCCTTTCCCTTCTCCAAAGGATCTTCCCAACCCAGGGATCGAACCCAGGTCTCCCACATTGTGGGTGAATTCTTTACCAGCTGAGCCACAAGGGAAGCCCAAGAATACTGGGAATACGGATCTTCCCAACCCGGGAATCGAAATGGGGTCTCCTGCATTGCAGGTGGATTCTTTACCAACTGAACTATCAGGGAAGCCCTTGTTTTATATGTGGTAGTGTATATATGTCAGTGCTACTCTGAATTCATCCCACCCTCTCCTTCCCTTCCCTTCCCGTGTCCACAAGTCTGTTTTCTATGTCTGTTCCATATTTTACTGGAACTTCCTTGAGGCAACAGCTGGAGGTCACCCTCTCTTGCTCTTCCCTCCCAAACTAAAGTGTTTATCTTACCCTTCATTTCAATTACAAATTAAAATTCCTAATCACACCCAGTGTGATTAAGATGATTCTTGAAGTTATTCACACACTTAATAATTCCAATTATATTTTTTATTCACCGTGACATAGTTACTTGTGTTGCTGAATCATAGGTTTAACGTTTTTAACTGATTGAAACATCTATTTCCCCCTCTGTGGTCACGTCAAGATCTTGGGCAGTGGTGGAAAAATGCACTTAAATGTGTAGTTTTGAGCAACTCATTTTTAGATATTTGCATTAGACTTTTACACTTGATTTTTTTTTCCTGACCTTGTGACATCTCTACTGTCCCCAAGGAGGCTGGAAGATAGGGAATGAACTGAGCCTCAGGGAATGCGGATCACAGACTCTGCACTACCAAAGACCTAATTAGGTCATCCTTCCATCCACCTGCCAAGGCACGATTGCTAAAGTTTTCTTTCTTAGGAGAAGGCAGTTTCTGAAGCACTTTTTTTCCTTTTCTTTTTCTTAAATTTAATTTTGCCTGTGCGGGGTCTTCACTGCTGTGAGGACTTTTCTCTAGTTGTGGCAAGCAGGGACTACTCTCTTGTTGCAGAGCACAGGTTCCGGGGCGCTCGGGCTTCAGTAGTTGCTGCACGTGGGCTCAGTAGTTGTGGCTCCTGGGCTCTGGAGCACAGGCTCAGTAGTTGTGGTGCACAGGCTTGGTTGCAGGCAGATTTCTACCCCTGAGCCACCAGGGAAGCCCCTCTGAAGCACTTGTGTATTTTGTGTTCAACATCTCTTTTCCATTATTGGTAACCTGACTTTAGACAGTGACAGAAAGACTGTAAAATATCTTTGGCTGTTGGTTTTTTCCTTAACATTTTTAAATGGTCATTCACTCAACAAATATTCATTGACCACCTGCTCTGTGTAAGGGTGCTGTGCTCAGTATACTGCTGAGGAAAAACAGTCGTGCCCTGCCTCCATGGAATCAATAGTCTGAGGCAGGGAGGAGATGGAGGGGACAAATGCTAATCAGAAAGTCACACAGATGGGACTTCCTCACAGTCCAGTGGTTGAGACTTCACCTTTCAATGCAGGGGGTGTGAGTTCGATCCTCGGTTGGGGAGCTAAGCTCCCACATGCCTCGGGGCCAAAAATCCAAAACATAAAACAGAAGCAAACTTGTAACAAATTCAATAAAGACTTTAAAAATGGTTCACATTAAAAAAAAAGTCTTTAAAAGTTAAAAAAAGTCCCACAAATGTGAAATATGGCTTTAACAGATGCTGGGAAGAAAAGTACACAGTGATATAAGAGCCTGTGTTAGGGACGTTTTACCTGACTGAAAGGGGTAGGAGGAAGTGACCCTTAAGCTGAGATCTGGTGCCTAGTGAAGAAGGGAGGGACCAGTGATCCAGACCCAGGGCACAGTGAAGTAGCAGTGCTGTACCAGGGGAGGAGCCTGCAGATCAGAAGGATCCCAAAGATGAGTAAAGAAGGGGTGGGCTGGATAGGCTCTTTTGTTTTTCTCTTTCATTGAGCCTCCTCTAAAAAATATAGGAAAACAAGATTCTGCTGCTTTAAAAACAACAACAAAAGATTCAAAAAATCACTGTCCTGGGCCACCTACGTGACCTGACAAGGAAGTTTTATAATCCGTGTCACATGTGATATGTCATGTGACACATACCTTTCATCACCTTCTCACCCCGTCAGAGATTGTCACTGAATGTTTGACTGTCTGTAGAAATCTCTCCACACAGCCCCTAACCATTACAAAAAATACTCTTATTGCAGATGACAAAGGCAAAAACATATGGAGTTATTTTAGGTCATTGGTTTTCAATTTTTTTTTTTATAGCAGCAGAATACATTTTTCAAGTGAGATCTAATATGAAGGCATCAAAAACTCAAATGACTTTTATTTTCTTTGTGCCTTTTTTCTTACAGGTTTCATGTTCTCTAGCATGAACATTTATTGCTTTTATAACCAGAAGATAATGGCCTTTAAATTATGTGGTGGTTTAGGAAAGCTGGTAACAAGTTTCAGGGACTATCCCAGATTGAAACAGATGGCTGTCTGTTGTAGTACCCTCTGTTGACCTTTTCATAACTAAGGATTACAAAGGCACAGGTGACCATGGCTCTTTCACTGTGAAATTACATGATAACAGCAGAAACCTTAGTGACAAACAGATGTTTTTCCCAAGTGGAGCTTTTCTTAATGAAATGGTTGCTTAGGAACCAGACCATAATAATAACTTTTCTATATTTAGGTTGCAGAGTGATTCAGTTTTCAGAATTACTAAGTCGAGGAATACTAATTGGATAAAATTGAATCTATTATTTCTTGTCTTGCAGTTGAGCAACCAAATGGTTAAAATGGAAGCAAAATTTTGTCCAGATATGTCTATCTAGATGCTATTCATAACAAGGACATAAAAGGAAAACTGTAGCTCATAGAGCCACCCTGCTCTGCTCTTAAATGATTCTCTGGTGGCACCATGTGTTTGGTCTTTTCATCAGTTCATATTAGAAGTTTTTGTATGTGACACTTATTAGGTTGTTGAGTGGGTCAAAAATTGTGCGTGAAAAATGTGAAAATAACTTCAGGTTAAGCTCAGTGAGACAGCAGTGTAAAGGAAAGGCACTATCACTTGTTTAGGATGACAGATTTGATAAATGGAAAATCTTGCATGCTGACTATTACTAACAACAAAGAAACCTCAACATGTACCATGTTTGTCAGGTGTGTTAAAACATTAAATCTTCTATTCAGACTAGACAAAAATCTAGAAGAAAATACATTTCTCTCTTCCATTTCCAATAATGGTGAGATGTATGCTCAGTATGTGCTCGGACTCTTTGTGACCTCCTGCACTGTAGCCACCCAGGCTCCTCCTACCTAAGGAATTTTCTAGGCAAGAAGACTGGAGTGGGTTGCCATTTCCTCCTCTAGGGGATCTTCCTGACCCAGGGATCAAACCCACATCTCTGTGTCTCCTGCATTGGCAGGTAGATTCTTTACCACTGAACAACCAGGGAAGCCAGTGATGAGATATTGTCCTTCAGTCGCTCAGTCATGTCCAACTCTGGGACTCCATGAACTGCAGTGTGCCAGGCTTCCCTGTCCTTCACTATCTCCTGGAGTTGGCTCAAACTTATGTCCATTGAGTCGATGATATCCCACAATGAGATACCTCAGCTGAAACAACTTTATGCAGGTTAACATATTTAAGACACTTTAAAAGCATAAAAGAGCTAACAAGGAAAGAGCGAATTGCCAAGCCAGCATCTGAAGAGAAAGTGAAAGTGGCTCAATCATGTCCGAGTCTTCGCAGCCCCATGCACTCTACAGTCCATGGAATCCTCCAGGCCAGAATACTGGAGTGGGTTCTTAAGAGAAAGCAAGATCCTAAAAGGTAAATGTAGCTTAAGAACCTGCATTTTCCCTCAGGGCATTTGCTAAAATTAAGTTTTAGTTTCCTGCTCTTGAAGGTCAGACCTGTAGAAATGAAAGCCTGGCTAGCCCCAACTTGAAATGGGGAGTCTGCAAGGAGATCCAACCAGTCCATTCTAAAGGAGATCAATCCTGGGTGTTTATTGGAGAGACTGATGCTAAAGCTGAAACTCCAATACTTTGGCCACCTCATGCGAAGAGTTGACTCGCTGGAAAAGACTCTGATCCTGGGAAAGATTGGGGGCAGGAGGAGAAGGGGACGACAGAGAGTGAGATGGCTGGATGGCATCACCGACTCAATGGACATGAGTTTGGGTGAACTGCGGGAGTTGGTGATGGACAGGGAGGCCTGGCGTGCTGTGATTCATGGGGTCACAAGGAGTCGGACACAACTGAGCAACTGAACTGAACTGAAGTGAATAGAAGACCTCTAGCGTTAAGCTTCGGAGAAGGCGATGGCACCCCACTCCAGTACTCTTGTCTGGAAAATCCCATGGACAGAGGAGCCTGGTAGGGTGCAGTCCATGGGGTCGCAAAGAGTCGGACACAACTGAGCGACTTCACTTTCACTTTTCACTTTCATGCATTGGAGAAGGAAATGGCAACCCACTCCAGTGTTCTTGCCTGGAGAATCCCAGGGATGGGGAGTCTGGTGGACTGCCATCTGGGGTCACACAGAGTTGGACACGACTGAAACGACTTAGCAGCAGCAGCAGCAGTGTTAAGCTTACTTAGATCCCAAAGGAATACACCTTCAGGTGAATAAAAAGTGAAAATGGTATTCCTTTACCTTATCCCCAGGGACTGGGAAGGGCATCGTCTTGTCACTGGAGAGATTGTAATCCCAGAATGGTCCACCTCTCTGGCAGAATTGTATTACTGGGATTCAGGAAAGTTCAAACTGGGAATTAGAGTTTTAAATATTTATAGACTTGTGGTATCTGTGGATGTCTTACAAAAAAGCATACCTCTATAGAAGAAGGGACCGTCACCCTAGACCCGAAAGAATCCTCATAATTTTTTAATTTTTAATAGTTAAAATTTTTATTATGGTAAATTTACTATAAAAGTTGCTATTCTAATCATCTTTAAATGTACAATTTAGTTGCATTAAATATATCTACAATGTTGTGTCACTTCTATTTCCAAAACTTTTTCATCAGCCCACCCAGCAACTCTTAACCATTAAGCAATAACTACCCACTCCTTCTCTCAAAATAATTATTGTATATTTAGTTATATATAGTAATTAGAACATAGTCACAAAATAGCCAAGCACAAGGAAACAATGTCCCAGAAGACTTTGGATGTTGGACTTCAGTTCATCTCAGTTCAGTCGCTCTGTCGTGTCCAACTCTTTTCAAACCCATGGACTGCAGCACACTAGGCTTCCCTGTCCATCATCAGCTACTGGAGCTTGCTGAAACCCATGTCCGTGAAGTCAGTGATGCCATTCAACCATCTCATCCTCTGTAATCCCCTTCTCCTTCTGCCTTCAGTCTTTGCCAGCATCAGGGTCTTTTCCAAGGAGTTAGTTCTTCGCATCAGGTGGCCAAAGCATTGGGAGTTTCAGCTTCAGCATCAGTCCTTCCAATGAATATTCAGGACTGATTTCCTTTAGGATGGACTGGTTTGATCTGCTTGCAGTCCAAGGGACTCTCAAGAGTCTTCTCCAGCACCACAGTTCAAAAGTAAATTCACTGATTAGCTCTAGTAATTTTCTGATACTATCTTTAGGGGTTTCTATGTACAGTATCATGTCGTCTGCAAACAGTGAGAGCCTTACTACTACTTTTCCAATCTGGATTCCTTTTATTTCTTTTTCTTCTCTGATTGCTGTAGCTAGGACTTCTGAAACTATACTGAGTAATAGTGGTGAAAGTGGACACCCTTGTTTTATTCCTAATCTTAGAATGCTTTCAAATGCTTTCAGTTTTTGACCATTGAGAATAATGTTTGCTATAGGCTTATCATATATGGCCTTTACTATGTTGAGGTAGGTTCCTTTTATGCCCATTTTTTGAAAAGTTTTAATCATATG
This sequence comes from Moschus berezovskii, assembly GCF_049115385.1. Lineage (NCBI taxonomy): Eukaryota > Metazoa > Chordata > Mammalia > Artiodactyla > Moschidae > Moschus > Moschus berezovskii. The sequence goes on along the minus strand of NC_142481.1, from coordinate 27,075,164 downwards.
GGTGCTGAATTTTGTCAAAGGCTTTTTGTGCATATATTGAGATTATCATATGGTTTTTATCTTTCAGTTTGTTAATATGGTATATCACTGATTGATTTGCACATATTGAAGAATCCTTGCATTCCTGTAATAAACCCAACTTGATCATGGTGTGTGAGCTTAGATGTGTTGCTGAATTCTGTTTGCCTGAATTCTGTGGAGGATTTTTGCATCTATGTTCATCAGTGATGTTGGCCTGTAGTTTTCTTTTTCGTGTTGTCTTTGTCTATTTTTGGTATCAGAGTGATGGTGGCCTCGTAGAATGAGTTTGGAAGTGTTCCTTCCTCTGCAGTTTTTTGAAAGAGTTTTAGAAGGATAGGCATCAGCTCTTCTCTAAATGTTTGATACAATTCTCCTGTGAAGCCGTCTGGTCCTGGGCTTTTGTTTTTTGGGAGATTTTTGATCACAGCTTCAATGTCAGTGCTTGTAATTGGGTTGTTCATAATTCCTATTTCCTCTTGGTTCAGTCTTGGAAGATTGAACTTTTCTAAGAATCTGTCATTTCTTCCAGGTTATCCATTTTATTGCCATATAGTTGTTTATAATAGCCTCATAATCCTTTGTATTTCTGCATTGTCTGTTGTAACCTTTCCTTTTTCATTTCTAATTTTGTTGATTTGATTCTCTTTTTTTCTTGATGAGTCTGGCTAAAGGCTTGTCAATTTTGTTTATCTTCTCAAAGAACCAGCTTTTAGTTTTATTAATCTTTACTGTTGTTTCTTTCATTTTTTTTCATTTATTTCTGCTCACATCTTTATGATTTCTTTCCTTTTGGTAATCTTGGGATTTTTTGTTCTTCTTTTTCCAGTTGTTTTAGGTGTAAAGTTAGGCTGTCTGTTTGCTGTTTTCTTGTTTCTTGAGGTAGAGTTGTATTGCTATAAACTCTCTTAGAACTGCTTTTGCTCTACGCCATAGGTTTTAAGTTGTTGTGTTTTCATTGTCATTTGCTTCTAGAAATCTTTTGATTTCCCTTTTGATTGCTTCAGTAACATGTTGGTTATTTAGAAATGTGTTGTTTAATCTCCATGTGTTTGTGTTTCTTACAGTTTTTTTCTTGTAATTGATATCTAGTGTCATAGCGTTGTGGTCAGAGAAGATGGTTGATACGATTTCAGTTTTCTTAAATTTACTGAGGTTTGATTTGCGACCCAAGATGTAGTCTATCCTGGAGAGTGTTCCACGTGCACTTGAGAAGAAAGTGTATTCTTCTGCATTTGGATGGAATATCCTGAAGATACCAATGAGATCCATCTCATCTAATGTATCATTTAAGACTTGTGTTTCCTTATTAATTTTCTGTTTTGATGATCTGTCCGTTGGTGTGAGCGGGGTGTTAAAGTCTCCTACTATTGTTGTGTTACTGTCAGTTTCTCCTTTTATGTCTGTTTGTGTTTGCATTATGTACTGACGTGCTTCTGTGTTGGGTGCATAGATCCTTAGAACTGTTGTGCCTTCCTCTTGGATTGATCCCTTGATCATTATGTAGTGTCCTTCCTTATCTCTTGTTATCTTCTTTATTTTAAGGTCTATTTTGTCTTATATGAGGATTTCTATTCCAGCTTTCTTTTGCTTCCCATTTGCATGGAATATATTTTTCCATCCTCTCGCTTTCAGTCTAATATGTGTCTTGAGGTCTGAAGTGAGTTTCTTGTAGACAGCGTATATATGGGTCATGTTTTTGTATGCAATCAGCCAGTCTGTGTCTTTTGGTTGGAGCATTTAGTCCATTTACATTTAAAGTAATTATTGATACGTATGTTCCTATTGTCATTTTCTTAATTTTTTGGGGTTGATTTTGTAGGTCTTTTTTCTTCTCTTCTATTTCTTGACTATATAAGTTCCTTTAACACTTGTTGTAAAGCTGATTTGGTGGTACTGAATTCTCTTAACTTTTGCTTGTCTGAAAAGCTTTTTATTTCTCCATCAATTTTGAATGAGATCCTTACTCGGTTCAGTATTCTTGGTTGTAGATTTTTCCCTTTCAGTACTTTAAATATATCCTGCCATTCCCTTCTGGCCTGTAGAGTTTCTGCTGAAAGATCAGCTGTTAAGCATATGGGGTTTCCCTTGTATGTTACTTGTTGCTTCTCCCTTTCTGCTTTTAATATTCTTTATGTTTAGTCTTTGTTAGTTTGATTAGTCTGTGTCTTGGCATGTTTCTCCTTGGGTTTATCCTGTATGGGACTCTTTGTGCCTCTTGGACTTGATTGACTATTTCCTTTTCCATGTTGGGAAAGAAAGAAAATAGAGTAGGATAAAATTAAATCTTCAATGAATGAGTTTTACAGTAGACACAGCTAAGAGAGAGTTAATGAACCAGAAGATAGAAAGGAAGACATTATGCAGAATGCAGCACAGAGTAATTATTTTTCTTTTTCTCTTCTTCTTCTGGGACCCCTGTAGTTCAAATGTTGGTACATTTGATATTGTCCCAGAGGTCTCTGAGACTGTCTTCTGTTCTTTCCATTCTTTTTACTTTGTTCTGCTCTTCAGAAGTTGTTTCCACCATTTTATCTTCTAGCTCACTGATTCATTCTTCTGCTTCAGATATTCTGCTATCGATTCCTTCTAGAGTATTTTTAATTTCAGTAATTGTGTTGTTTGTCTCTGTATGTTTATTCTTCAATTCTTCTAGGTCTTTCTTAGTTGATTCTTGCATTTTCTCTATTTTGTTTTCAAGGTTTTTGATCATCTTTACTATCATTATTCTGAATTCTTTTTCAGGTAGTTTGCCTATTTCCTCTTCATTTATTTGGACTTCTGTGTTTCTAGTTTGTTCCTTCATTTGTGTAGTTACCTTCCTTTTCTGTCCAGATTCCCTGCTCTAGGCAACAGCAAATCTATTTTCTGTCTTTGTTGATTTATATTTGTCCTTCTCATTGCAAATCTTTTTTCTTTAATTATACTTTGCATTTCAATTAAGGTTAAATTATTTTGACATTCAGTCAGTTCAGTTCAGTTCAGTTGCTCAGTTGTGTCCAACTCTTTGCAACCCCATGAATTGCAGCATCAATTGGAGATGTCCCATCACCAACTCCTGGAGTTAATGAGCTTTAAACTTTTACAAGATGACATCTATTAATTTTTTCTTTTTGATTTCTCCATCCACAGACTAAATACTGTCTCCTCGTGCTACATTCTGCATAATGTGTTCCTTTCTATCTTCTGGTTCATTAACTCTCTCTTAGCTGTGTCTACTGTAAAACTCATTCATTGAAGTTTTAATTTTATCCTACTCTTTATTTTTAACATTTTCTTTGGTTTATTTTTCAAATCTGCTACATCACATTTGGTTGTTTTCTATCCCTGAAGATATTTTCAAGCTCATCTTATTTTTCTTTGAGTATAGGAAGCCTTGTTACTTAATAATTTGTGTGTGTTACTTCCAACATCTTAACACACACAAAAGTCCAGCCTTTGTTCATAGGAAGCATCACTACGTTTTTCATTCCAGTCCCGAAGAAAGGCAATGCCAAAGAATGTTCAAACTACCGCACATTTGCACTCATCTCACACACTAGTAAAGTAATGCTCAAAATTTTCCAAGAGAGGTTATAGCAAACATTATTCTCATTGGTGAAAAACTGAAAGCATTCCTCCTAAGATCAGGAACAAGACAAGGGTGTCCTCTTTCACCACTATTCAACATAGTTTTAGAAGTCCTAGCTACAGCAATCCGGAGAAGGCAATGGCAAGCCACTCCAGTACTCTTGCTTGGAAAATCCCATGGATGGAGGAGCCTGGTGGGCTGCAGTCCATGGGGTCGCTAAGGGTCGGACACAACTGAGCGACTTCACTTTCACTTTTCACTTTCACACATTGGAGAAGGAAATGGCAACCCACTCCAGTGTTCTTGCCTGGACAATCCCAGGGATGGGGGAGCCTGGTGGGCTTCCATCTATGGGGTCACACAGAGTCGGACACGACTGAAGTGACTTAGCAGCAGCAGCAGCAGCTACAGCAATCAGAGAAGAAAGAGAAATAAAAGAAATCCAGATCAGAAAAGAAGTAAAGCTACTGTACATAGAAACCCCTAAAGATTGTATCAGAAAATTACTAGAGCTAATCAGTGAATTTAGCAAAGTTGCAGGATATAAAAATCAATACACAGAAACACTTGCATTTCTGTATACTAACAATGAAGGAGAAATTAAGGAATCAATCTCATTCACCATTGTAGCAAAAAAAATTCAGTATCTAGGAATAAGCTTACCTAAGGAGACAAAGAAACTGTACACAGAAAATTAGAAGACACTATTGTACTGCAAGGAGATCCAACCAGTCCATTCTAAAGGAGATCAATCTTGGGTGTTCATTGGAAGGACTGATGCTAAAACTGAAACTGCAATACTTTGGCCACCTCGTGCGACGAGTTGACTCACTGGAAAAGACTCTGATGCTAGGAAAGGTTGGGGGCGGGAGGAGAAGGGGACGACGGAGAATGAGATGGCTGGATGGCATCACCGACTCTGTGGACATGAGTTTGAGTGAACTCCGGGAGTTGGTGATGGACAGGGAGGCCTGGCGTGCTGTGATTCATGGGGTCGCGGAGAATCGGACACGACTGAGCGACTGAACTGAATGAAAGAAATCAAAGATGATATAAACAGATGGAGAGATAGTCCACATTCCTGGGTAGGAAGAATCAATATTGTGAAAATGACTATACTGCCAAACTCAATCTACAGATTCAGTGCAATCCCTGTCAATTACCAATGGCATTTTTCACAGAACTAGAACAAAAAATTTCACAATTCATATGGAAACACAAAAGACTCCGAATAGCCAAAGCAGTCTGGAGAAAGAAGAATGGAGCTGGAGGAATCAACCTTCCTGACTTCAGATTATACTACAAAGCTACAGTCATCAAGACATTATGGTGTTGGTACAAAAACAGAAACATAGACTAATGGAAGAAGATAGAAAACCCAGAAATAAACCCATGCACCTATGGGTACCTTATTTTTGACAAAGGAGGCAAGAATATACAATGGGGCAAAGACAGCCTCTTCAATAATTGGTGCTGGGAAAACTGGACAGCTACATGTAAAAGAATGAAATTAAACACTTCCTAACACCATACCAAAGATAAGCTCAAAATGGAATAGAGACCTAAATGTAAGACCAAGAACTATAAAACTCTTAGAGGAAAGCATAGAACATTCAGTGACATAAAGCAAGAACCTCTATGACTCAACGTCCTAGAGTAACAGAAATAAAAACAAAAGTAAACAAGTGGGACCTGATTAAACTTAAAAGCTTTTGTACAGCAAAGGAAACTATAAGCAAGGTGAAAAGACAACCTTCAGAATGGAAGAAAATAATGCCAATGAAACAACTGACAAAGGATTAATTTCCAAGTTATATAAGCAGCTCATGCAACTCAATACCAGAAGAACAAACAACCCAATCAAAAAGTGGGAAAAAGACCCAAACAGATATTTCTCCAAAGAAGACATACAGATGGCTAACAAACACATGAAAAGATGCTCAATGTTGCTCATTATTAGAGAAATACAAATCAAAACCACAGTGTGATACCACCTCACATCCGTCAGAATGGCCATCATCAAAAAGTCTACAAACATTAAATGCTGGAGAGGGTGTGGAGAAAAAGGAATGCTCTTGCACTGTTGGTGGGACTGTAAATTGATCCAGCAACTATGGAAGACAGTATGGAGATTCCTTAGAAAGCTAGGTATAAAACCACCATATGACCCCACCACTAGGCTTGTACTCTGAGGAAACCAAAACTGAGAAAGATGCATGTATCCCGTTGTCACTGTAGTACTATTTACAATAGCTAGAACATGGAAACAACCTAGATGTCCATCGACAGATTAATGGATAAAGAAGTAGTGGTACATGTACACAGTGGAATATTACTCAGCCATAAAAAGGAATGGATTTGTGTCAGTTCTAATGAGGGGGATGAACCTAGAACCTGTTATATAGAGTGAAGTCAGAAAGAGAAAGATTAATATCATATTCTAATGCATATATACAGAATCTAGAAAAATGGTACTGGAAAATTTATTTACAGGGCAGCAGTAGAGAAACAGACATAGAGAATAGACTTATGGATATGGGAGAGGGGAGGAGAGGGTGAGATGTATGGAAAGAGTAACATGGAAACTTACATCACCATATGTAAAATAGATAGCCAACAGGAATTTTCTGTATGGCTCAAGAAACTCAAACAGGGACTCTGTATCAACCTAGAGGGATGGGATGGGGAGGGAGATGGGAGGGAGGTTCAAAAGGGAGGGGATATATGTATACCTATGGCTGATTCATGTTGATGTTTGACAGAAAACAACAAAATTCTGTAAAGCAATTATCCTTCAATAAAAAAATAATTAAATAGGCAGTTCATGGTAGAGGAATGTGGAAGTTGCTCAATTGTGTCCCACTCTTTGAGACCCCACGGACTGTAGCATTTTGGGCTCCCCTGTCCATGGGATTCTCCAGGCAAGAACACTGGAGTGGGTTGCTATTCCCTTCTCCAGGGAATAAAGATTTAAGGAACTTTTCTAATAGGCAAAGAAATGTAGATTAAAATAATAATGAAATACAATTTTTTACACCATTAAAAAGACAGATTTTTTTAAGATGAGAATATTCAGTACTGGCCAGTTGTAGTGAAATAGGCACCCTTTAACTCTGTTGGTAGGAAAAGTAATTGGAACATTTTAGGAAGGCAGCTTTGAAAATGTTTTTATACCCTTGGAGCCAGTTCTTTATCTTTGGGGAAATCTAGCGCTGTCTCTGACAAATCGCCAGTACCTACTGCAACATCTTTTCTCCCTACACAGCGACTCCAGCTTGGGAGGGCAGGGCCAGAGTTGTCACAGCTTCCCCTGTGGTGTCTGCCTGCCAAGCACAGCTCTGGAATTAGCCCTGGGTGTGAGATTCTCTCCTGAGGCTGCATCTCGCCGGGGGCTGAGCACAGCAGAGATGCATGTGGTAGAGGCCATTCATAGAGCTGTGGAATTCAATCCTCACGTGCCAAAAGTGAGTCTGTGGAATCCCCGTAGGAGCTCGTTATGAGAGCAGAGAGTATGTGGTGACCACAATGTCATGTCTCAAATACACCCAGTTCTAAAAAGACTAAATTGCAACCAGTGAATTTTGGTTGAGGCCCTGCATAGGCTATGCTTATTAGCCTCATTTTAAGCAAAAGCTACATTCAAGAGGCTTTGGGGCCCATTCTCTGGCTTCTTATAATAAAGGTAAATTGATAGATCTAGCTTAGGCAGGCTGGAGAAGGCAATGGCAAGCCACTCCAGTACTCTTGCCTAGAAAATCCCATGGATGGAGGAGCCTGGTAGGCTGCAGTCTGTGGGGTCGCTAAGGGTTGGACACAACTGAGCGACTTCACTTTCTTTCTTTCACCCTAAGAATGCTATGCCAAAGCCTTTGACTGTGTGGATCACAATAAACTGTGGAAGATGGGAATACCAGACCACCTGACCTGCCTCTTGAGGAACCTGTATGCAGGTCAGGAAGCTACAGTTAGAACTGGACATGGAACAACAGACTGGTTCCAAATAGGAAAAGGAGTACGTCAAGGTTGTATATTGTCATCCTGCTTATTTAACTTCTATGCAGAGTACATCATGAGGAACGCTGGGGTGGAAGAAGCACAAGCTGGAATCAAGATTGCCGGGAGAAATATCAGTAACCTCAGATATGCAGATGACACCACCCTTATGGCAGAAAGTAAAGAGGAACTCAAAAGCCTCTTGATGACAGTGAAAGAGGAGAGTGAAAAGGTTGGCTTGAAGCTCAACATTCAGAAAATGAAGATCATGGCCTCTGGCCCCATCACTTCATGGGAAATAGATGGGGAAACAGTGGAAACAGTGTCAGACTTTATTTTTTTGGGCTCCAAAATCACTGCAGATGCTGATTGCAGCCATGAAATTAAAAGATGCTTACTCCTTGGAAGGAAAGGTAAAACCAACCTAGATAGCATATTAAAAAGCAGAGACATTACTTTTCCAACCAAGGTCCGTCTAGTCAAGGCTATGGTTTTTCCTGTGGTCATGTACGGCTGTGAGAGTTGGACGGTGAAGAAAGCTGATTGTCGAGGAATTGATGTTTTTGAACTGTGGTGCTGGAGAAGACTCTTGAGAGTCCCTTGGACTGCAAGGAGATCCAGCCAGTCCATTCTAAAGGAGATCAATCCTGGGTGTTCATTGGAAGGACTGATGCTAAAGCTGAAACTGCAATACTTCGGCCACCTCATGCGACGAGTTGACTCACTGGAAAAGACTCTGATCCTGGGAGGGATTGGGGGCAGGAGGAGAAGGGGACAACAGAGAATGAGATGGCTGGATGGCATCACCGACTCGATGGACATGAGTTTGAGTGAGCTCCAGGAGTTGGTGATGGACAGGGAGGCCTGGCGTGCTGTGATTCATGGGGTCGCAAAGAGTCAGTCACAACTGAGCGACTGAACTGAACTGAACTGACCCTAAGAATATAAATGGGAGTTAGGTGCTTATACTAATTCTGTCTAACAAGGTCTATGAAATGTTTTCCATTGATGAATAATTATGCAAATGGCTCTTGGTCCCAGGGACAACTCACGATTGAAGAACTCAATTGAAGAAACTTGTGCTTTCATAGCTCATTTGTCCCCTTCTCCAGGAAGCCCCACCCCTTCCTAAGCCCTTTTTTCACTTTTCTCTCCCTGTGTTCTCATTACACCCAAAAATGCTGTACTAACCATACTGTCTTGTAATCATTGTTTGATTTTTCTCTCTTTAAATAGGCGCTGTCGTATTACATTTGTAACACTTAGTACCTGGCACATAGTAGAACTCTGTTAATTTGTGAATATGTGAAAGAATGATTTCCATTGCCTTTATTCTAAAGCTGTTTTCCAAGCTTTAGTATTTATGCCATAGCAGCAGATTACTTCTGTATGTTCTTGTATAACCAATTTGTATTTTTTTAATTGACCCCTTTCCCCCTCTTTTTAAAGAAAGTAAAATTGAAAAGAATCCTTACTATTTCTCCTTGCTAAATAATAATATTGCTATTAAAGTTTTCATTATTATTGTTTAGTTCAGTTCAATCGCTCAGTCGTGTCCAACTCTTTGCGACCCCATGAATCACAGCACGCCAGGCCTCCCTGTCCATCACCAACTCCCGGAGTTCACTCAAACCCATGTCCATCGAGTCGGTGATGCCATCCAGCCATCTCATTCTCTGTAGTCCCCGTCTCCTCCTGCCCCCAATCCCTCCCAGCATCAGAGTCTTTTCCAGTAAGTCAACTCGTCGCATGAGGTGGCCAAAGTATTGGAGTTTCAGTCCTTCCAAAGAACACCCAGGATTGATCTCCTTTAGAATGGACTGGTTGGATCTCCTTGCAGTCCAAGGGACTCTCAAGAGTCTTCTCCAGCACCACAGTTTAAAAAGCATCAATTCTTCGGCGATCAGCTTTCTTCACAGTCCAACTCTCACAGCCGTACATGACCACAGGAAAAACCATAGCCTTGACTAGATGGACCTTGGTTGGCAAAGTAATGTCTCTGCTTTTTAATATGCTATCTAGGTTGGTTTTAACTTTCCTTTCAAGGAGTAAGCGTCTTTTAATTTCATGGCTGCAATCAGCATCTGCAGTGATTTTGGAGCCCAAAAAAATAAAGTCTGACACTGTTTCCACTGTTTCCCCATCTATTTCCCATGAAGTGATGGGGCCAGAGGCCATGATCTTCATTTTCTGAATGTTGAGCTTCAAGCCAACCTTTTCACTCTCCTCTTTCACTGTCATCAAGAGGCTTTTGAGTTCCTCTTCACTTTCTGCCATAAGGGTGGTTAGACAACTCCAAATAACCTACTGTGAAAGCCAAGCCATCTGGGGGAATAAACAACCCCCCCCAAATCTTCTCAGAAGAAAAGAAGACTGTTAAACAAAAAGTATGTGTGTATACGTGTGTGTGTTATTCACAAGAGTGACGTATGGATGAGAGGGCACTAACATGCTTATGTTGATTTCAGGTTTCAAGTTTTTTTTTTTTAAAGACAGCTTTATTGAGGTATAATTCACATACCATACCATTTGCTTTTTTTAGGTGTGTAATATAATAGCTTTGAGTGTATTCGGAGTTGCACATCTATCACCACAATCCATCTTAGAACATTTTCATTACCCTAAAAAGAGTCCGGTTCCCCATAGCCTTTATTCTTCAATCCTCCCATACATCCATAGGTGACTTTTTTCTTATGTTTTTCTCTAGTATTTGAATCTTTCATAGTGACCATGTATTTTTTATGTATAGTTGGGGGAAAAAGTCACGTTCTTTTGATTGTGGAAATAGTTTTTCAAGGCTTCTCCTTTTCTCCTGTGTTTATAGATTCCCTGCTTAGCAGAGTGATTTTTAACCTGAGGGCCCTGACTAAATGTCTGGTCACTTGCCAGGATTGTAGGCAGGGTGTTTAAGTATATATATATGCATTTTATCAGGGCAAATTTATAGCAGTGCTGCCTGGTTTCCATATGAAACTACCGTTTATGTCCTACGTGTCATGGTTACTGATTTCACAACAGTCACTTTTTCTAAGCCATCTTGGCCCAGAGCACCTTAAGACTTAACCTGATCATCTTATCTTATCAGGATATCTGCTATGTTCAACTGAAGGAAAAAAGGGAGTTTCTATCTTGCCTCTATCACTGCTTGGTACCCAAAGCACAGAGCAGATCTCCAAGCCTTAAGACACTGGATCATGAGAAAGATCAGCCATGTCTTGTTAGAGCTTCAGGCCAGGTGATCACTCCCCTGGGAGGCTTCGACTCTTTCAAAATTAGTGAGAACCTGACGCATCAGTCAGCTTTGCTGATTCTGCAGATTCTCTTTGCCTAAGTTTGAGGTGAAATGTCAGTAGAAAACTTAGTAAGAAATGAATCTGGAGTTCAGGTGGTACTCCCTCTACTGGGACCACCTAGCTTGAGGGTCTTCCAAGACTATTTCTTGCCTAGATTCAGCTAAAAGAGAACTATAGGCTGTTTTCTGGAAAATCAGAAGGCTCTCTCTTCATATTATCAGCAATTGTTTCTTTTGCTGGCATAAAGAGAATGTTAATGTTTGATAACTAGCGTAAAGAGAACTCAATAAATAACATCCTGCTTCTTTCTCACCTAAGATCATCTGAAATGCAAGTTTCTCTGAATGCACAGGGCAATGATTACTCTCAAAGCAGCATTGATTGCTGTTTTCTCTTCCCTCCATCCTCACTTATGCCTTCAGTCAGTATTAGGGCAGCTTTGTTTGTATTTCTGTACTTACAATAGAGCCCTTGATCATCGTGTTCTTAAGGCTCACTTTTCTCAGCTCCTTTCTGTATCGCCCAGAAGTAATTGATAGAGGCTGTCCTAACAAGGTAGATTCTAAGCTTTTTGGTGCTGACTTGGGTTTTATTTATTTGGGGAGTGGGAATAAGAGATTTAGGGGAATTGCAGTAGCCCATAAAGAAGTGACATGGAGATATTTGAGAATCACTGATTAAAAACAGAAACACTAAAATCCAAGTTTCCCTGTAGATCTCCTCTGTCATCGCTAAAGGCAGCAGCATCTCAAGTCAAAATCATTTGTGAATTTCATTAACATTGCTACTTCCCTTTTCCACATTGAGATAAATATAAATAAATAAATATACCAATTAAGAACTAAGCAGTTCCTATGAAGCCAAGTGGAACCCAAGAGGATTCTGCCTATTCATACAGGATGCAGAGTGCCTCTCCTTCCTCTGACCTTGGAGTCTAACAGAAGTCAAATCTTATGACTGAGAAACACTTGAAAATGTAAGATTTGCTGTCTTTAGGGTTAGGATTTGCAAAGCTGGTACTTTTTTGGTGGGATAGCAGGTGCGGGCTTGCAGTCCTGCTCTTGTCACATGGCAGCTCTGTGATCTGGGACCATATTTTTCACCCTTCTGTTCCTCAACTTCTCCCTCAGTAAAATTAAGAATGATAGTATTAATAGCATCTACTGCAAAGGATTGTTGGAAGGATTAAACAGATGAATGCATAAAAAGTGCTTAGGACCATGCCTGACATATTGAAAACGCTCGTTAAACGTTAAGAACTTTTACTGTCTTTGCTACAAGATTTTCATTTATTATAATAAGTAAATATTTCATAATCCAAATGGCTTCTGGCTACAGTTAACTGTCACTAAATATAGATTATAGCTTTTTTCCTTCCAAAATGGGAATTAGAGAACAATGTAAGTAAACATATTTGCCTGATTTTAGTGTTTGAGTATATTATTTAGATCTTGGTTTAAAGAGGCAGACTGTAGGGTACCATACCGCCATTCTTACAGATCTTCAACTTATTAGTCTAACCTTCTTTTTTCCTCAGGCCTGAGTAACACTCACTTTAAATCTTTATAAATGTGTTGGAGCTTGTCCATACTTAGCACAACGTTGGAGCTTTAGAGAAACTGAACATTATGTTGACATGCTAGACATTATCATTTACTCTAATTACAAAGACAACCTGGCTATTCAGTTGAGTTCCCATACTTCCTTGATTTAATAACCAACTTCCCCAGTTTGTGCAGCTTCCTGGATTCTTGGAGCTGAAATGATTGTTAATTTCCATTATAATGAGCAGTCTCTAATTTAGCAACTGAAATATCTGCTAGAGGGTAGCAGTCTCCTTCTCTCCAGGGTCAGCCTTTCTTTTTCTCTTTGTGTCCTTGAGCTGCAGCAGGAGAGGACCGTCACAGGCTGGTGATTATCTTTTTGGAATCGGAAGGAAAAGTTCCTTGTGCCTTACCTCTTCACCATCATTGTTCTTTCAAACTAGAGCTTCTTCCCAGGTTAATATACATTTTACCTTTTTTCTAGTTTTTAAAATTAATATGTGTCTGTTAATTTCTTTGAACATCCTTTGTGAAGAATGGAGAAGCTTGTCTCCTTCCCAGCTTACCCCTCACAGTTAGTCCTCAGTGATAATCATCCCCTCCACCCACCTTAAGTAGTTTGTTCTAGTATACTTATACGTAAAATGCTTTCACAGATCTCGATGTTAAAATTTCTGCACATTATCTACTCATTTCCTGTAAGTTGGATGGAGGGTTACCATCCACATGCACATGCATGCCCGGACGTGCGTACCTATACCCCTTCTCTTCCATTTCCCTTTCACAGTTTTTGGCTAAATCACTGGACAGTGTTTGCTGCTGACTCTGTGAATATTACTCATGGCTATGCCTAGTTCAGTTGTCCTTTCTTGTGTATTTGCTTAGTTTTCTATCAAATAATTGCTGTTTTCCCCAAATGATCCAACGGCTCTAGCAAATGCATGTTATTGTTTTGTCCCATCTTTGTTCTCTTTACTCATACTTCAGCCTTTGATATCTATATTCTTTTCATTCTTGTTTATCAGTTTATTCCTTTTTTACTCCTTGTCTGTTAACTGTAGAGAGATTTCAGGGGGAAGATGCTTGTGGTCATTCTGTTACATCCGATTGAAAATTATTTTTACATTTTCACCTCTAAAAGAGGCTGTTCTATTTTAAAAGACCTTGTCCCTTAGCACAGATTTTTAACTTTTGTTTATTTATGTTTGATACATGGTTCAAAATTAAAAAGGAATACAAAGATACAGAGTTAAAAAATCCCTCTTTTCTATCCTCTAGTTACTCCTTTTCCCTCCCTAGAAAGAAGCAATATCATTGCTTTCTTGTATATCTTTACAGAACTATTCATGAGTATTTCCCCTTTGTACACAAATTGTTGAATTTTTATACACATCATTTTGCACCTTGCATTTCACTTAACAATGGATCTTAGAATTTACTCCATAAAAGTTCTTTAAAAGCTTCTCATTTTCTTGTGAATATCTTTCTGTGTCTGACTTATTTTACTTGGCATAGTTAGTTCTCTCAAGGTCCATCCATGTTGAAAATTTAAGAGTTTTCCTTTTTATGGATGAGTAGCTTTGCATTGTATTTATTTACCAATGTCTTCTTTGTCCATTTACCCATTGATGGACATTTAGATTGTTTCGGTGTCTTGGCTATTGTAAACAGTGTTCATTACTCCTATGTAATGAACATAGGAGTGCACGTATCTTTTTGAGTTTGTGATTTTATATTCTTCAGATAAATGCCTAGTGGTAGAATTGCTAGGTCTTATGGTAGCTCTATTTTTACTCTTTTCATGAACCTCCGTACTGTTTTCCGTAGTAGTCATACCAGTTTACCTTCCCACCAGCAAACAGTTCATGAGAATCCCATTTTTGCCACATCTTCTCCAACGCTTGTTATTTCTTATCTGTTTGATAATAGCTTTCTGACAGGTGTGAGATGGCATCTCATTGTGGTTTTTGTTTTATATTTCCCTGGTGATTAGTGATGTTAAATATCTTTTCATGTGTCTCTTAGCCATCTCTCTGTCTTCTTTAGAAGAATCCCTGTTCAGATCATCTGCTCACTTTTCAGTCAGATTTTTTTTTTCTTTTTGCTATTGAGTTTTATGAATCTTACAGTTTTTAAATAACAGGTCTTTGAGATATAATTCATATTTCATACAATTCACCCATTTAAAGTATACAATTCAGTGCTTTTTATTATACTCACAGTGTGTGTAACCATCATGGTAATTAATTTTAGAATGTTTTTGTCTCTTCATAATGAAATTCCATATCATTAGCAGTCAGTCTCTGTTTCTTACCCAACTCCCACAGCCTTAAGCCTAAGCAACCACGAAATCTACTTTCTGTCTGCAGATTTGCCTGTATTGGACATTTTTATGTAAATAGAGTCATACAGTATGCAGGCGTTTCTGTTTCTTACAGTTTTCAGCAGAAATTCAAATGAGTAGGTGGTTTTAAAGTTGATGTGGATATTTTGGGAGGTAAGTTGTTATCTACTCAGAAGAGTAAGTCAGGTTAGTTTTAAAGTGGAGATGACTTAGCAGATTTCCAGGAGAGAGTTAGTCAGCAAAGATATTTGGGATTAGACTATCTTTCCTACATTGTAAAACCCCTATGTAAAGTGAGACCTAAACTGCCGTGACTTTCTAAGATCTGCAGATCACTGAGCAGTATGCTAAGGGATCATCTTGAAGTGAACACTGGATCAGAATACATTTCTGGTTTTGTCATGAAAGTCTTTGGGGGGAAAAACAGTTGTTTTACAAAATTGACTATCTCTATTTTGTTGCATAATTACTTTCAGTAATATTTTTTCAGTTGGTTAATTTGCCTTATCCTATGCTTTGCCCCCAAACACAGATCAGAACATTTTTATGAACTCTTGCCAGATCTGATTCACCTTTGCCTTCTGTGTATCTTATCTGTTCCACCACATCTCAAAATGCCTAGTCATTTTCCTGTGATCAGAGCAGGAACAGGTATCTCTCACACAATCATTTGGTCCTTATTGCCAAAGGGATTGATGTGTCATATTTCCTTAAACCCTGGACTGACCCAGAAATTACCCCATTTTTCAGATTACAAAGGAAGGGCCAAGGGTCATAGGAAGGTTAAGGCCAGGTTTCCTCAGTCGTCAAAATTTTAAAAATCTTATCTTTTTTTAAAAAATATTGTTCTATAGTCTTAACCATCATATGTGATTCTCTTCACTGCTTCATGTAAGAGTAAGGAAGGAACCAGTGTTCTCTAGGGATTTATAAATTCATAGGTAGCAACTGTATCCTAGAAGGTAAATTCAAACAGAGAGCCATTTGGCAGCCCTTAGTGGAGCAGGCCAGCAGGAAGATAAACAATCGCTAACCTGGAACTGTGGGAAGCAAGGAAATTGTACTGTGCGGTCGGCAACCTTTTTATGAAAGATTAGAAGAATTAAAGCTCCCTGGTAGAATTACAAGTCTAGCATTATGGGAAACTTTATTTTTTAACCTGGATTTGTTTCTTTAATCTGAACAAAGATATATATTAGGATTCCTTTGGGTGAAAAATAATCAATTTGGTGTAAATGTAAAAGGATATTTATTGGCTTATGTACCCTAAGGTTCTAATGAGTAGAAGTATAATTGGATCCAGGGGCTCAGAGCATTGATGCAGTTCTCTCTTCCTCCTTTGTCTCTTGGTTCAACCCTCCTCCTTATTGGCACTGTTGTGGGGCAGACTTTCTCCCAGTGATGGCCACTGGGAGCTCCAGGTTAATCACTTCAACAGGCAAAAACAAGAAAACAAAGAGCCAAAATAAACACAAACTCCACACAGACACATCCACACAAACTCCAGGAGATCATCTTCCCTAGTAGTTCCAAAATTGGTTTTAGGATTGAGTCTCTTTCCTCATTCCTGAACCAGACATTGTGGTGGTGATGGGATGGAATATCCTCAGGCACCCTTGATATGAGTTTGTTCACACATGAGTGGGTCATTCAGTTCAGTTCAGTCGCTCAGTCGTGTACAACTCTTTGCGACCCCGTGAATCGCAGCACACCGGGCCTCCCTGTCCATCACCAACTCCCGGAGTTCACTCAAACTCATGTCCATCATTCACCCCACCCAAACAACATAGACTGAGAATAGGGAAGGAAAATTTCCTAAAGGAACAAGAGGTGTCACTGCCAGAAGAGAGGATAGATGCTGTGTGCAACCAAAGTCTGTTTGCTGCAGAGAGAAAATCAAGAGCTCACTTGGGTTTTGTTCTGTTTTTAATTTTGGCTGCACTGGGTCTTCGTGGCAGGGCACTGACTTCTCTAGTTGTGTTGTGTGGGTTTAGTTGCTCAGTGGCATGTGGAACCTTAGTTCCCTGACCAGGGATCGTCCCTGCACCTCTTGCATTGGAAGGCAGATTCTTAACCACTAGACTACCAGGGAAGTCCTAGTTTGTTTGGTTTTGAAGTATACAGCAGAATGTGCTCACAGAAGTAAATAACTTCTCTGCTAAAGATTACTGAGAGAAAATTAGGCATAAATGACAGTAGAAGCGACTCTGGTAATACATATTTTTCAGAGACGCTAGATACAGGTCAAAGTGTTTTAGAGCAAATCCCCTTTCCCCACCGATTTTCATTATAAAGGTATAACTGTATTCCTAAAAGGAGACAGATCCACGGAGTTGCCGAGTTGGGAACTTCTGATGAAGTAGGAGTTATGGTTGCTGCAGGTCTGTAATATGTACTAGGCCTTGTGATGACATCAGTGATAGAACACCTGCGGATGTTTCTTTTTCCTCACTATTCTTTAGAAGTGCGTAACGTCTCCCCAAACCTTCCCTCACCCCAAAGTAATGGAATTTGTATTTATATAGCTTTGAGACTAGGGTTTTTATTTCTGGTCCTGTGTTAGTCTTATCTCCCTTCTTCTCTCAACCTTTGTGAAGTTTGCTTGCTGTGGGTCTAGGCTCAGATAATGTTGCCATTACTGCAGATTCCACCTCTAGGTGTGCTGTATGAAGAGAGAGGGTGTCGGCAAGTACTAGGAAGGAGGAATCAGGAGCAGGATCTTCTCTCCTTCTGATCAGGAAACTCAGCTGGAAGCATAGGTCTCTATTCCTCATCATGCCCAGAATTTGCATTCCTTATTTCCTTACGGAAATTGTTCTCATCATTGTCACTTTTACAGAGAAAACTCATTCTAGGGTAAAGAACTGCAGCAAAGATAGGAAGCACTACTGTGCTCCAGGCTGATGGATTGGCAGGAGCGATACTAGGCTTAGAACCTTACTGACTCAGACCTGAAAGACTCCCTCCAGGGCATTTGATCAAGTCTGTTCCCACTGCAGTGTGTATCCCTGCTATGTTATGTAATCATCTAGCCTCACCTTCCAGAGTCTAGAATCCATAGGTCATAGAATGTCAGTGCTGAATGTGATCTTAGAGATCATATAGGGCTGAGACCAGAAGAATCCAGCAGTGTGCACTCTAAGACCCATGTTCTTTCCACTGCCAATGTTGTCATTCCAAATGAATGGCAGCCTTTCCTTGCTGGTGAAATTACAGAGGTGGATTTAAATGTCTCTGTGTTCATCCCATCACAAGCTGTCTGGGCTTATTTTCCTTTCAGTGCTAAACAGTAATGAATCCTTTCTTTCTATTTTTAACCCTAGGGGTTGCCCTCCTCTCAGATGTGTACCCTGAGAAAATCTTACCTGGCCTGCTGGCTCAGTATGACAGCAGTAAAGACAGGCACACAACGGAGACCAGAATGAAAGTGGGGGAAATCCTGATGCGAATCGTCAGGGCATTAGGTGAGTTTTCTTGTTCCAGCCTCTGAACTGGGTTCAGGGAGTGGTGTGGCTGTGGAACCAACGTTTATGCACCTTGGAGGCTTGTTACGCTAGCAAGGGGAGGACAGTTTCGGAGCTGGGATGAGCTATTTTATGTTCAAGGATTTAGCAAATGTTCAGAGCACACCAAGAGATTGGCCCAGTAGGGCCCATGCTCCTGCAGCTGCTTAGTCTCTTCCCCTGAGCTCTGTCAGGGCCTGATTTTCCTCAGAGCTGGGATGACTGTCCATCTCAGGAAGAATGTGTCTGATACATAGATGGCGTCAGCAGAATGTATCTTTTCTTTGAAACTTCTGGTAGACCTCTACCATTGGGAAGATAAACACTGAAAATGCACACTTGTCTGTCTCCATGGGCCAGTCCAGATCACTTCCTGAGGTGAGAGTGAAAGTGGGGATGAAGGACTAGGTTGAGTGAGAGACAGGTTTTGCTCCTCCTTACGTATTCCTATAATTAGGCCAATTTCCAAAACCGCCTTCTGGCATTTCAAAGCATATTCCATCAATGCTCAAAGTTCTAATCTTCCTGATGTCTTCCAACAAGTATCCAGCTGTAAACACTGCCTTAGCTTTAACTGCTACTTTCTAATTCACTTTACCAACTTGTCCAGATGTGTAGATGAGATAGCTTATTGAAATCCTTTAAGTGAAATTAAAACCTATTTTTACAATGTAGCCAATATCCTTAGTTTCCTATTGGTGTGGAAATCCTTGTGACAGCCACTTTATAAGATTTCTTTAATAAGTACCCTAATTTCCCAGTGGTCCGGTCCTTGTGCTCTCCCCACCCTCCAGCTCTTCTTTGCAGCAGGGGCAGTTCCATGGGAGCGTGAGGCCCACAGGTAGCAGCCAGGTGCTGTACACCACCACTTCCTGTTGGCTTCAATTCTCTAACCACCCCTACTTTTCTTTCTACCACTAGACAGTGGTGAAAAGTCAGCTGGAGCTTTTATTTTATTTTTTTAACTTTCCATTAAAACAATTGAAGTATTATATACATATAAAAAAGTATATAAAGTATACTAATTTTAATAGTGTAGTTTTATTATTCTTTACATATTTGCCATCACCCAGATCAATATGGAGAAACTTCTAATAACCCATAAAGTTTCCTTTTTTCCCTTCCTAGTCTATACCTGCCCCAGAGGTAAGCACTCTTCTGACATTTTATCAGCATGTCTTGTGAATCTCATTTTAATGGAATTAAATCCCCACATTTCCAGTAAGTTGATAGATATAGGCGCTTGGGTAAATTTGGGTCAGATTTTAAGGGGCAAGAATATATCAGAGGCTTATGTTGTGCTTTCTGTTTCCTGTTGTCTCACATTTCAAGGTGTATGATGTCTGGTGTCCTCTTTTAGTGATGTGAAGATTGGTCAGTGATGTCTCCCATAGGATAAATCCATAATAAACTTCTCCGTCAACCTTCCACCTGTTGATTTTAAGTAACCACTGGTGATTGTTGCCTCGATTATTGGTGTTATTGCATAGAAGTTACCTTTCTTTACACATTAGGAAACAGGTTCGGAGAGGGTTACTAACTTGCCTAATGTTACACAGCTAATTAATGATGGATCCAAAATTTCAACCCAGGCAGTCTGTCTTACCCACTGCACGATACCATATCCTGAAAAATTTCCCATGTCAGTAAACATCTTTTTCCTGTCATTAAAATGCACATTTTCCACATCCTCTATGATTTTTAATGATTACATGATAATATATCATTTGAATGTATCATAATTTTTTTCAACTGTCCAACTTATAGTTGTTCTGATTTTTCACTATTTTGAATTACATTAAGATGAATATTCTTATAGCTAAATCTTTGTGTAGACCTATGACAATTTCCTAGGAAAA
This sequence comes from Moschus berezovskii, assembly GCF_049115385.1. NCBI lineage: Eukaryota > Metazoa > Chordata > Mammalia > Artiodactyla > Moschidae > Moschus > Moschus berezovskii. Next base: position 27,055,039 of record NC_142481.1, on the reverse strand, counting down.
TTTTCTAAAAGTAGAATTTCTTAAAAGCATGTACATATTTTTTAATGTATTTATTGCTAAATTGTCTTCCCAAGAAATTGTGCCAGTTTATATCTTAATGTTTGAGAATATTTGTACCTTCATCAGCACTATTATGCTGTGTGTTATTTTTATCAAACAGATAGATAAAGAAATGCTATTGTGTTTTTAATTTCCATTTATTCAATTGATAGGGTTAAATAGTTTTCATATTTTTATTGGCTAAATTTTTGTGTGTACGTGTGTGCATGCATATGAATTGCTTCTTCCTATCCTTCATTTTTCCATTGTGGTGTTTATTTTGTTATTTAATTTGTAAAGCTTTATATACTTATAGATCTTGAACCACTAACATTTATGTTGAAAATATTTTCTTTGGGTTTACATTTTAGTTTTGTTCGCATTTTCTGTTTAACTTGTTTTGAATTGCAGAAGCTTTTTATTTTGATGTAGGCAAATCATCTTTTCCTTTATAGTTTCTCTCTTATATAGAAAGGCTTTCTTAAAGCAACATCATATAAGTATGAATCTATATATTGTGTTGGCCGAAAAGTTGGTTTGGGGTTTTCTGTATAATCTTATGGAAAACCACAAATGAAGTTTTTGGCAAACCAATATTTTAATCTCGATTCCTTAACGTAGAAAATATGGTAGAAGAATTTTAGTTTCATTTCCTTTTTTCTCCATTTCTTCTTTTTTAGTTTCATTTCTTTTATTTAAAGAACTATTTAGTTTTTTTATTGTACTTTTAGAAATTTAATCTTAACACATTGCTAAATTACCAGTCACTCCAAATGTTTCTCCATCTGTTTCCTCTTATATGGCCCAGTGTCAGCAATAACCTGTGGGTTGTTATATGTCATTGCATTTTTTAAAACTTCTTTTAAATGTATAGAATTAAATAACTGTGCTCAAGATATTGAATTGATAATTGGGACAACGCCTGGCAAGTGCAATTAAAGCAAAAGGTATTGAGTTCATCTGTGAGGATATTTCCTTCTGAGATTGCCTAGTGTTATTCCTGATCTGTTGTAGACTACACTTTTTGCTCACATATGGCCGCTGCCGCCAAGTCGCTTCAGTCATGTCGACTCCCGTGCGACCCCATAGATGGAAGCCCACCAGGCTCCCCCGTCCCTGGGATTCTCCAGGCAAGAACACTGGAGTGGGTTGCCATTTCCTTCTCCAATGCATGAAAGTGAAAAGTAAAAGTGAAGTCGCTTAGTCATGTCCGACTCTTAGCGACCCCATGGATTGCAGCCTACCAGGCTCCTCCATCCATGGGCTTTTCCAGGCAAGAGTACTGGAGTGGGGTGCCATGCCTTCTCTGTCACATATGGCAGATACAGTGTATTCTCTCTCTTCAGCAGAGCTGGACCAACACTACTCAATTCTTTGTTCCTCTAGACCAGTGAGTCTCAAATGGGGCAGTGGAGGGAAGAATTTTGCCCCCCAGGGGACATTGGCAATGTCTGGAGACATTTTTAGTTGTTATAGCTGGGGGCAGGGAGGATGTTACTGGCATTAAGTGGGTAGACACTAGGGAAGTTTTTTAATATTCTGCAGTGCCCAGGACAGCCCCCTGCAACCAAAAATGACCTGGCCAAGAATGTCAGTAGGCCTTCTGTTGATGTGCCCTGTTCTGGAGCTCCTGTTTCTGCTTCATAACATCACAGATGCGTTAATTAAATCCAGGACTTCTACATACAATTGTGCAGGTTGTTCACAGGTTCAGAAAGTCTGAGAGACATCATTGTATTGAATGGCATGCTCTGGAGCTGTCCCCATACTCAGCTGTGCAGTCATCCTCATGGCTTTAGCTGAATTCCAGCCTATCCCCCATCTCAGTTGCAACCTAGATTGCCCTCTCACTAGAGAGAGTTGGAAGAAGTTATTCATTCATTTTTGTAATGCATTTACAAGTCCTTTTGCATATGGGAAGTTCTGCATATGGCTAATATTATGTATTTTATAGCAATCTTAGGAGCATACTTTTTAGTGGATAGCCTTTTCTGATTTTTGCTAACTATAGAAGTGTGTCCTTATTAGAGCTTGTGACCACCTTTGAAGCAATTACATATGTCTCTATTTTTGCCTTCTGTTTACATTTAATGAACCATAATAAGAACTAAAGTGCCTTTTAAAATTATCTCTTGTATTTAGGGAATATGTTATATCCTTTGTTAATATTTATTTCTCATTCTAAGGTAAAAGGGAGAAATAAATGGAACTGCTTTTTACTTACTTGTGGCTCTCATTTCAGTCTCGAGCTTGGATCAGAAGTCTTTGGTGGAAGAATAGTTTCCACCTCTGCCTGTAGTAATACCCGAACATTCTCTGAGTGCTTGTTTAATTTCCTGCTTTTGTCAAGTTCTAAATCATATACATTCCTGAGTTATTTGGTAACTCTTCCTAATGCTCGAAGTTGGTTTTGTTTATCTTGAATATGGTTATTTTTTTTTCTTAATTTGGAGCATAGAGTCATCAGTGTAGTTCAGTTTAAAAATATTTTTTGAGTATGCACTGAATGGTGGGTTCTGTGCCTAAGGCTGGAGATAGAAGCACAGAAAATCCACAGTCTCTTCCTTCAAGAAGCTTATAGTTTAGTCAGAGAGGTCAGCTTATACACCCATCATTGTGAGGTGACCTGCTAATTTATGGAGAGGCCTGTGTGGAGTGTTGTGGGAGCTCAGAGGAAACAGGCTCATCTGTTCTTTTTCTGCTCAGACCCTGCAGTTAAACGTGGCAGAGTGCTATGGGGCTACATCAGTTCCGCATTGTTATCAAACACAGCAGGTTAGTTTTTAAAAAACAGCTTTTGTCTGTCAGCTTTCCGAGATTTTCAACTAATGGCAAAGCCTGATCTAAAGTGAAAAAGTATGTTGAATGTGTGAATAATTGGATACCAGTCTGGGAGTTCAATATTCATAGATTTCAGCAGCATTGAATGACTGTCAAGTATTAGAGTTTATATACTTTGAAAGGAGAATTTTTCAGGAAAATTCAGAAAATCAAATGAAATGCTTCTTGCCAAGTTTGCCTAAGTTAGCATCAGTATAGTTCAACAAATACTTACATTAATGTGAATTAAAAATATTAATCTGGCCAAAATTAAAAGTTGGGCTCAGGCTGAATAATTTTTTTCTTCACTTCTTTCTGTTTTCTTTTCCTCATGTCAATTTTTTTTTTAGAGGTATAACTTTAAAAGTTATTTATAGACTTTTCCTTTCCTAATTGTATTAGTAGTATGTAATAATTTTGGAAAATATTAAAAAGTAAAAAAAGTAATCACTGATAGTTTCACCATTCAGAAGTAACCATTCTTTGTTTATATTTTGATGTTTCCTTTAGTTTCTTTTTCTTTCTCAGACTTATACTGTATGTATGCTGCCTTTTTCCATTTAACATTATTTATAAACACTTTTCCATTTCATTAAATATTTCTTGAAAATATAAGATTTATTGGTTATTATAATTAATCACCTGAATTTATCATAATTTTATTTAATTATCTTCTCAAAAGATATTAGTGTTTAATTAGGTGGTTCTGGTTTCTTTATGAGGAACTTTATGAGGATTATGAAAAGTGTGCTATTGATTATTCTTATACATAAATTCTTTGGTGAATCTTTGAGTCTTTCCTTAGGGTTGGTTCCTACAGGGAAATTACTTGGTCAAAATATGTGCATGCTTATACTTTAAGGCTCTTGATATTTAGTGCTAAGTTGCCCTCCAGATATGTAATCTCATGTCAGCAGTGAAAGAGACGGCCAAGATCTCACAGAGAAAAATTATTCCATGGCTTCATACCTATCCTCTAACCCTGACCTGCTGCTGCTGCTGCTAAGTCGCTTCAGGTGTGTCCAACTCAGTGAAACCCCATAAATGGCAGCCCCCTAGGCTCCTCCATCCCGGGATTCTCCAGGCAAGAACACTGGAGTGGGTTGCCATCTCCTTCTCCAATGCATGAAAGTGAAAAGTGAAAGTGAAGTCGCTCAGTCTTGTCTGACTCTTCGCTAGCTCATGGAATGCAGCCTACCAGGCTCCTCCATCCTTGGGATTTTACAGGCAAGAGTACTGGAGTGGTTTGACATTGCTTTCTCTGCTAACCCTGACCAGCCATCTCCGAAATGTGTACCTTTGCTCCCAGAATGAATGGAGGAATCTGTCAGAGAATGTTGGAGGGAGAGGGGGTGCATGAAGGGAAGGAGGTCACGGAGGGACTGATGGATGGAAGGGTGGGTTTATGACTCAGAGCTGCCCTGGAAGAGCAACTCAGATCTGGTAGTGTCATCATGACATACAAAGAACAGCACTTTATTTTTAGAGGCAGAATGTAGTCTTCTAATCAGCAAGCTTAGACAAGTTCTAGTTTACTCTAGGTCAGAAACGTCGAAAATTAAGAGCAGAGATAGAAAGTCAGATTCACGTTGTTTCATCTGAAGAGTTTACCTTCAGGGAACACTGTAAGAAAGAACAAGGAATTAATATTCGGAATGAGGAATGAGAAGAGAGAACTAAATTTCAGGTCTCTTTTAGACTGTATCATGGCAGCTGGTGACACTGAGAATACTGGGGCACAGCAGCTTGTACTTCTTGGTTAGAAAGCACCTTTTCTCAAATGACTCTATATGCCCTGAGAAGGGTGGGTCCTGGGCTTTTAAGAGATGTATATATGTGTGTATTATATATGTATATCTCTTACAGCCTGCATAACACTCATTTAATGTGTTTTGTCAACTCTTTCTGTATCATCTGGTTTTGTTTTAGTTCAGTGTTGTCACTTTACAGTTCATCTATGTGATAAGTAGCCCATCATCCCATCCAACTGCAGGATGAAGCCTATAGTGTGATTCTAGAAAACCTGACGATCCCTGCCCATAGAGGAGCAGTTTCGGCACCAGGCTCTGCTCTGATGAACACTGTCTAGTCAGTGGTAGAAGACAAAGGAAAATGGAATAATTGGATTTGTCCAGCAGGCTGCTGTGAGTTAACCCAGTTGGGTTAGCCTGGGATTTAAGATGAGGAGAGGAGCTTTTTTTAAAAAAAAAAAATTTTTTTAAATGTGAGTCAGTTTTTATTTTTTTTAACTTTATTTATTTATTTATGGCTGGGCTGGGTCTTGGTTGCTGTGTGAGGGCTTTCTCTAGTTGCGGTGAGCGGTGGCTACTCTTTATTGTGGGAGGAATTCTCATTTTGGTGGCTTCTCATTGTGGAGCACGGGCTCTAGGTGCTCGGACTTCAGTAGTTGTGGCGCACGGGCTTAGTTGCTCCGCGGCACATGGAATCATCCTGGACCATGGGACAAACATGTGTCCCCTGCGTTGGCAGGCAGATTCCTACCCACTGTACCACCAGGGAAGTCCAAAGAGAGACGCTTTTAAACAGCTGCATAGAATTTTATAGTGTAGATGCCCCACAGTTCACTTATTCAGCCGTTTGTCTGTGGCTGAAACTTCATTTTTTTTCTATTTTTTTCCTATGCCATGCTGTGCTGCAATATAAAGTCTCATTTATGTGGGCCAGTGAACATATTTATTAGATATGTATATATGCAAAGTTCATATATATGTACATATTAAAGTACTGGGCCTTTATTTCTGTGAGATTGATACTTGCCAAAGTGGATTCACTCAGTCACTGGCTGTTTTTATTTTAAATTGTTTATATACTAGCAGATTACCTCCTGGAATTGTAGGTGAGATAGGGCTTTTTGAAGCCCCCTGCTATGTCTGTTGTCAAATAGAGAAAAATATCTTTTGAAAATTGTTTTTCAAAGAGAGTGGACTAAAAATATCCTCTTTTGTGTTATTTTGTTGTTTGTCTTGACTGCGATGGGAAGAAAGGCATTTTAAGTAATAAATTCCTGGGAATTCCCTGGCTCACCAGTGGTTAGGACTCCACGGTTTCATTGCCAGGGGCGTGGGTTCAATTCCTGGTTGGGGAACTAATGTCTTACAAGCTGCACAGCAGCAGCCAAAAAAAAGTAATAAATTATTAATGTGTTTTGCTGTTAAATAACATATAATACTAGTCAAGGAATGACAAATCGCTTTTAGAAGTATCTTTCTCAACGAAACTTGTTTAAAAGTGCAGCATTATAATCAATCACCTTAAGGGCATTCTAATTAAGTAGTTTCCAGAAATATTTAGACTTTTAATTTACTAATTTTAAAATGTTAGTTTAAGGGCTTTTTGCTTCATAGCATATGTTGTGGTTCCCTTATATGTAGTAAAAGAGTTCAGAACACAATGGCTTAAAACAGCCACCATTTAGGGACTTCCCTGGAGGTCCGGTGGTTGAGACTCTCCTTTCCAATATGAGGGGCGCAGGTTCAATCCCTGGTTGGGGAGCTAGTGTCCCATTTGCTACGGGGTATGGCCAAAATTTAAGAATAAAACAAAAACTGCCACCATTTATTTGTTCAGAATTCTGTGAACCACATAATACTTGGCAGGGACATCTCATCTCTGCTGCACATGGTGGTGTCTGGGCTCAGCTGGTGGCTGTTTTACTGCCTGCGGAATTGGCTAGGCTCACCCAGGAGGTTGCATTCAGCTGGGACCTTGACTGGGGCACCCTAGTGCTCCTCCATATGGCTTCTGTCTGTTCTTCTGTGTGGATGGTCATCATTCTAAGCCAAACTTCTTTTCAGTATGGTGAATGGTTTCCCAGAGAACAGAAACAGAAACCTGCAGGCCTCTTAAGAGCTAAACCTAGCATTGGCTTAGTATGACTTCTGCCACAGTCTGCTGTCAAAGTCAGTTCCCAGACCAACCCAGGTTCAAGGGGAAGGGAAGTAGCCTCTGATTCTTGATGAGAGAAACCACGTTCAGGGATGGCATATTGGTAGACATATCTGCATATTAGTGCATGCTTATTGTGTTTGTTGACAGAAGCCTAACAATACATGGATATATATAGGTGTATAAAGAAAAATCCAGTCTCTGCCAAATATTATAGTTAATATTCTTACCTCCCAAGGTAAACAATGATAATAGTTTGGTATGTATTCTTTCACACCTCTTCCTGTGTTCCTGCAGATATATGCAAACATATGTGGGCTTTTTACATGGGCTTTCTTTTACAAAAAACAGAATCTTAACATACTATTATTTTTACTATAATTATATACTATTACATATTATTAGTCTGCAGTTCGCTTTCTTTGAAATCAACTTTACCAAGTTGTAATTTACATCCAATAAATGCCCCTGTTTCAAGTGTACATTTCAATGAGGTTTGCTGTAAACTCATGTAACCATCACCACAGTCAAAATATAGAACATTTTTGTCGCCTTAGAAAGTTCCTTTGTTCCCGCATCATCTCCCATTTCACACCCCAGCTCAGACAACCACTGATATGCATTCTGCTACTGTAGATTCTGTTCTGTTCTGTTCCGTCGCTCAGTCGTGTCCGACTCTATGCGACCCCGTGGACTGTAGCCTACCAGGCTTCTCCGTCCATGGTATTCTCCAGGCAAGAATACTGGAGTGGGTTACCGTTTCCTTCGCCAGGGGATCTTCCCGACCCAGGGATCGAACCCAGGTCTCCCGCATTGGAGGCAGACGCTTTAACCTCTGAGCCACCAGGGAAGCCCTGTAAATGGAATCATAAAGTGTGTACCCTTTTGTGTCTGAATTCTTTTGCTCAGCAAAAGTTTTTGCCATCCTTGTTGTGTCTGTTAGTAGTTCACCACTTTTTATTACTAAGTAGTAGTACTATATTTGAATGTACCACAGTCATTCATACATTTACCTGTTGTTGATGGACATTCAAGTTGTTTCCAGTTTTGAGCTATTCTGAGTGTGGTTGCTATGAATATTCTGGTACAAGTCTTCGTGTGAAGATATGTGGTGGTGGTGCATGTTGAGTCGTGTCCGACTCGACTCCGGACTGTAGCCCGCCAGGCTTCTCCATATAATTTTCCAGGCAGGAATACTGGAGCAGGTTGCTACATCCTTCTCCAGGAGATCTTCCTGACGCAGGAATCAAACCTGCGTCTACTGAGTCTCCTGCATTGCAGGCAGATTCTTTACCACCTGGGAAGCCATGTGTGTGTGTTTGTGTGTGTGTGTGTGTGTGTGCAGATTCTTTACCACCTGGGAAGCCATGTGTGTGTGTGTGTGTGTGTGTGTGTGTGTGTGTGTTTCTCTTGGGTACAGATTCTTTACCACCTGGGAAGCCGTGTGTGTGTGTGTGTGTGTGTGTGTGTTTCTCTTGGGTACAGATTCTTTACCACCTGGGAAGCCGTGTGTGTGTGTGTGTGTGTGTGTGTGTGTTGGGTACAGATTCTTTACCACCTGGGAAGCCGTGTGTGTGTGTGTGTGTGTGTGTGTGTGTGTGTGTGTGTTTCTCTTGGGTACAGATTCTTTACCACCTGGGAAGCCGTGTGTGTGTGTGTGTGTGTGTGTGCAGATTCTTTACCACCTGGGAAGCCGTGTGTGTGTGTGTGTGTGTGTGTGTGTTTCTCTTGGGTACAGATTCTTTACCACCTGGGAAGCCGTGTGTGTGTGTGTGTGTGTGTGTGTGTGTTTCTCTTGGGTACAGATTCTTTACCACCTGGGAAGCCGTGTGTGTGTGTGTGTGTGTGTGTGTGTGTGTTTCTCTTGGGTACAGATTCTTTACCACCTGGGAAGCCGTGTGTGTGTGTGTGTGTGTGTGTGTGTGTGTGTGTGTGTTTCTCTTGGGTACAGATTCTTTACCACCTGGGAAGCCTTGTGTGTGTGTGTGTGTGTGTGTGTGTGTGTGTGTTTCTCTTGGGTACAGATTCTTTACCACCTGGGAAGCCCTGTGTGTGTGTGTGTGTGTGTCTTGGGTAAGTACTAGGAGTAGAATCGCTGGATCATATAATAGGTGTATAAAAATCTACCTGAATGTTTTCCAAAGTAATTGTACCATTTTACATTATGACCAGCAAGATATAAGTGTTCCAGCTGCTCCATATCCTTACCAACACTTAATATCATTCTTTAAAAATTTTTGCCATTTTAAAAAATACGTAGTGTCATGTCATTATGGTTTTAATTTATATTTCTCTGATGACTACTTATGTTGAGCTCTTGTCTTTTCGTGTGCTTATTTTCTACTCCTATATCTCTTTCTTGAAGTAATTGTTAAGATCTTTTTCCATTTCTTAATTGGATTATTTCTCTTTATTTCTCCAAGTATTTATTGAGTTGTAAGAGTCCTTTGTATGGAGTAAATACAAGTCCTTGGTCATATATATGTATTGCTAGTAGTGTCCACCAGTGTTTTCTTTAATGGTGTCTTTTGAGGAGATACTACTTTTTCTGGTGAAAATATTTATCATAATATTAATGATGATATTAATTAAGTTAATATGAAAAAACATAAAATTATATATTTTAGCCTATTTACAGCTTAAGAACAAATTTAAAATTTTAATGTCAACCAAAAAATCAAATTAATGACATTATTTTGATATGATACATCATGTGTTGCTAAAATGAGAAATGAGATAAAGTCACTGCTCACAGTATAAATATGGTTCTTATGTTATGGTAAAGAATTTTTTTTTAGAGCAGAATGCCCAAATTTTTTTATGTTGTATGATGAATACTTACTCCCATGTTTTTCCTCTATATGAACTATTACAAAACCCTTGTTTTGAAGTCAGGCTGCCTGCATTCAAATCTGAAAGCTGCCACTTCTTGAGTCTTGAATATGTGACCACAGGCCAGTTGCTTAACATCTCTGTGTCTCAGTTTCTTCATTTGTACAATGATCATTGTAATAAGACCCATTTCATAGAGTGGATCTCCCACCTTGCAGGCAGATTCTTGACCGACTGAGCGACCAGGAAAGCCCCATTACTAAATTGTCCTATAAGAATTGCTTTAGTTGAATCCCATAATTTTTATATGTTTTCATTTCAAAATATTTTCTAACTTTGCTTGTGATCTCTTTTTCTACCATGGCTTACTTAGAAATGTGGTGTTTTTTGTTTAAACTTCATATATTTTTCCTGTTTTTTCATTCATTGTATTTTTCTTTACCTCACTGAGCACAGCTATAGTTGCTGCTTTAAAACCTGTATATGATCATTGAAATGTCTATATCATTCAATCCTGGCTTCTGTTGAGTATCTTTCTCCTTGAGAATGGGTCATATTACACGTCATTTTGGATTATGTCCTGGACATTATTAAATTATGTTGAAAAGGCTGTGGATTCTGTTATAGTCCTTCAAAGTGTTAAATTTTTGTTTTAGCAGGCAATTAAATTAGACTCAAACTTCAGATTTTGTCTTACCTGAAGAGGGCAGTAGTTCAAATCTCACTTCAATTCTTCTAGTCTTAGCTGCAAGCTGCTTTGTGTCTGGTCTACACATACTTAATTTCAGCACATTTCCCTGAGATCCAAGAGAAACTATGGGAGACTATATTCAGCCATCTGAATACTTATCTTCCTCATAATCTTTGTGCTGCTTTTTTGTTGCTTTGGGAGAAAATAACGTTAAAAAAGAAGAAGCCATCATTCTTATCCTTTTTTAAACCCAGACGGCTTAGCTCAGGAAACCAAAATCATAAAGAGCTATATGTGCTGTGTTAAGGGATTTGGATTTATGTTGACTTTAAATGGAAGTCAGTGAGAGATTTTAAGGAGGGAAGAATTGATCTTAATTACTTGTTAGCAAATCATTTTGGCTGCTATGTTAAGGATGAGGATGAGAAGACTAGAAGGGAGACTGATAGGATGTTGTTGGACAGTCTGTTAGAGATGGTGATGGATATTGAGTGAGGGTTTACTTGTGATAAAGAGGGAAAATGATGTCCCCAGATAGGAAAGAAAGTGTGAGAACAGAACAAAAGTGGGTTGCTTGTATTGCATATGGAGAATACAGACTTGACCTGTCACCCTACAGCAAATGGTGTTGCGTTGCCTTGGGGAAGTGAGGCTAGATAGAGAGGGAGGGGCAGACCGCAAAGAGCCTTGAAGACTGGGCAGAGGAGTTAGGACTTGATGTGATGGGCATTTGGGAATCACTATGGATTCTTAAGGAAGGAAGCAACGTGATGAGAGATGTATAGGTGTGGTTGGCAGGGGCATGAAACATGAGTGAAGAAAGGAGAGGTTGGAGCCAGAGAGATAGCTAAGAGGCTGTTGTGGTATTCTCTGGCATAAAGAGATGAAGACTTTGATTAGAGGGATGTCTGTGAGAATGGTGAGAAAAAGTAGATATTATAGGCAGTTCAGAGGAAGAAATCAGAGACTGTCATCTTTTTTAACATTTAGTGGAGATGAAGTTATAATCCACCCAGCAATTCTACCTAGTGTAGTCCACCCAGTTCAGTTCAGTTCAGTCGCTCAGTCGTGTCCGACTCTCCGTGACCCCATGAATCACAGCACGTCAGGCCTCCCTGTCCATCACCAACTCCCGGAGTTCACTCAAACTCATGTCCACAGAGTCGGTGATGCCATCCAGCCATCTCATTCTCTGTCGTCCCCTTCTCCCTCCCCCAACCCTTCCCAGCATCTCTCATAGAAATGTTGAGAGGCTCAAATGAAATAAAATACACACACATAAAAAATCACTTACTAACATTTGAATATCATTATAGAGATATATTTATGGCTATATTAATTCCTGTACTGAGGTTGCCAGAGACCAATGAAGAGAGGTTGGACTATCTACAGTAGCAGTCATTGGGTAGGGAAATAGGAATTTGATGTATAGATTTAACCTTTCTCTGTCAGGAGTATGCACTGCGACCTCCAGAGTCATAACTTCCTCAGTTTTGATCTTGACTCTTAACATCTAATAGCTACGAACAAGTTCCATAACCTCTCTATTCCTTTTCTGTAAAATGGCGATAATTATGGTAGCTTCCTGATAGCATGGTCATGAAATTAAAAAGGTAATATATGTAAAGTGTTTATAACAAGCATCTTTCATGGTAAGGGGTGAATAAATGTTGCTATTATTTTCTTTTTGTTATTTTTGAGTTAGTACAACGTATTCCTCCATTCTCCCACAGCCAAAGCCAACCCTGAATAAACAGCCCTTTAGACAAGTAAAATGTATGATCATCCTGTCCTATTCAAGAATACAAATCATAGTTGAATACTTATTTTATTCCAGGCTCTCCATTCATCACTTTATGTACATATTCTCACATAATCCTTGAAATGACTCTACAAAGGTGATTCCTTTTATTATCATTACCGTATTATAGAGAAAGCAGCATGTTTGGAGTACTTAGTGCTTCCCCAGGATCATAGCCAGTTGGTCCCCAGGATCATAGCCAGTTGGTGCTCAAACAGGGACTCAACGCCTGATTTTACTGATTGCAAAGATCATGCCCTTAATCACAATTGTAATAAACAGTTGTTTGCTTTAACCCAGATTTTTGTTTGAATTAATGTGAAGATTGTAAAAGCCAAATTTTAGTGTGAAATTAAAAAATCAGCTGTCTGATATCGGCATGAATTCTTAGAGGTAAAATATACCTTGGTGACTGCAGTTGCAACACAGAATTTCTGTAATAAAAAACCTTTGGGGACTTTTAAAAATTGAATTATAGTTAACTTACAATGTTATGTTATTTTCAAGTATACAGAAAAGTGATTCAGTTTTATATCTATAAATATAGTTTTAAAAATATATATATACATTCTTTTTCAAATTCTTTTCCGTCATAGATTAGTACAAGATATCGAATATCCTTTCCTGTGTTATGCAGTAGGTCCCTGTGTTCACCTGTTTTATATATAGTAGTAATAGTTGTTCAGTTGCTAAGTCATGTCTGACACTTTGCGACCCCGTGGACTGCATGCAGCATGCCAGGCTTACCTGTTCTTCACCATCTCCGGGAGTGTGCTTAAACTCATGTCTATTGAGTCGGTAATGCCATCCAACCATCTCATCTGTGGTTGTCCCCTTCTCTTGCCTTTGACCTTTCCTAACATTAGAGTCTTTTCCAGTGAGTCAGCTTTTTGCATCTGGTGGCCAAAGTATTGGAGCTTCAGCTTTAGAATCAGTTCTTCCAATGAACATTCAGGGCTGATTTCCTTTAGGATTGACTGGTTTGTTCTCCTTGCTGTCCAAGGGATTCTCAAGAGTCTTCTCCAGCACCGCAGTTCAAAAGCATCAATTCTTCAACCCTCAGCTTTCTTTATAGTCCAACTCTCACATCCATACATGACCACTGGAAAAACCCTAGCCTTGACTAGATGGACCTTTGTTGAAAAAGTAATGTCTCTGCTTTTTAATATGCTGTCTAGGTTGGTCATAACTTTCCTTCCAAGGAGTAAGCGTCTTTTAATTTCATGGCTGCAATCACTTCCACTGTATAGTCATAAGGGATTTGATTTAGCTCATACCTGAATGGTCTAGTGCTTTTCCTCACTTTCTTTGAGTCTGAATTTGGCAATAAGGAGTTCATGATCTGAGCCACAGTCAGCTCCCAGTCTTGTTTTTGCTGACTGTATAGAGCTTCTCCATCTTTGGCTGCAAAGAATATAATCAATCTGATTTCGCTGTTGACCATCTGGTGACGTCCATGTGTAGAGTCTTCTCTTGTGTTGTTGGAAGAGGGTGTTTGCTATGACCAGTGCGTTCTCTTGGCAGAACTCTATTAGCCTTTGTCCTGCTTCATTCTGTACTCCAAGGCCAAATTTGCCTGTTACTCCAGGTGTTTCTTGACTTCCTACTTTTGCATTGTAGTCCCCTATAATGAAAAGGACATCTTTTTTGGGTATTAGTTCTAGAAGGTCGTGTAGGTCTTCATAGAACCGTTCAGGTTCTTCAGCGTTACTGGTTGGGGCATAGACTTGGATTACCATGACATTGAATGGTTTGCCTTGGAAACGAACAGAGATCATTCTGTCGTTTTTGAGATTGCATCCAAGTACTGCATTTTGGACTCTTTTGTTGACTGTGATGGCTACTCCATTTCTTCTAAGGGATTCCTGCCCACAGTAGTAGATATAATGGTCATGTGAGTTGAATTCACCCATTCCAGTCCATCTTAGTTCACTGATTCCTAGAATGTCGATGTTCACTCTTGCCGTCTCCTGTGTGACCATTTCCAATTTGCCTTCATTCATGGACCTAACATTCCAGGTTCCTATGCAATATTGCACTTTACAGCATCGAACCTTTCTTCTGTCACCAGTCCCATCCACAACTGTGTGTTGTTTTTGCTTTGGCTCCATCCCTTCATTCTTTCTGGCGTTATTTCTCCAATAACTCTTTGGAGTTATTTTGCAAAGAGTTGGACACGACTGAGCGACTAAACTGAACTGAACAGTCTTCTTTATAGTTCAGTTCTCACATCTGTACATGTCTACTGGAAAAACCATAGTTTTGACTATGTGGACCTTTGTTGGCAAAGTGATGTCTCTGATTTTTTAATATGCTTAGTTTGTCGTAGCCTTTCTTCCAGGGAACAAGCATCTTTTAATTTTATGGCTATAGTCACCATCTCAGTGATTTTGGAGCTCAAGGAAATAAAGTCTGTCCCTGTTTCCATTGTTTCCCCATCTATTTACCATGAAGTGATGGGACCAGATGCCATGATCTTCGTTTTTGAATGTTGAGTTTTAAGCCAGCTTTTTCACTGTCCTCTTTCACTTTCATCAAGAGTCTCTTTAGTTCCTCTTCACTTTCTGCCATTAAGGTGGTGTCATCTGCATATATGAGGTTATTGATGTTTCTCCCGGCAATCTTGATTCCAGCTTGTGCTTCATCTAGCCTGGAATTTCGCATGATATGCTCTGCATATAAATTAAATAAACTGGGTGACAATATACAACATCGATGGACTCCTTTCCCAATTTTGAACCAGTCTGTTGTTCCACGTCCAGTTCTAACTGTTGCTTCTTGGCCTGCATAAATAGGGTGGTCTGGTATTCCCATCTCTTTAAGAATTTTCCACAATTCATTGTGATCCACACAGCGGCTTTAGTCTAGTCAATGAAGCAGAAGTAGATGTTTTTCTGGAATTCTCTTGCTTTTTCTGTGATCTAGCAGATGTTGGCAATTTGATCTCTGGCTCCTCTGCCTTTTCTAAATCCATTTTGTACATCTGAAAGTCTTGGTTCCCATACTACTGAAGGCTAGCTTGAAGGATTTTGAGCATAAGCTTATAAGCATGTGGAATGAGTACAATTGTACAGTAGCTTAAACATTCTTTGGCATTGCCTTTCTTCGGGATTGGAATGAAAACCGACCTTTTCCAGTCCTGTGGCCACTGCTGAATTTTCCAAATTTGCTGGCATATTGAGTGCAGCACTTTCACAGCATCATCTTTTAGGATTTGAAATAGCTCAGCTGGAATTCCATCACCTCTACTATTTTTGATCATAGTAATGCTTCCTAAGGCCCACTTGACTTTACATTCCAGGATGTCTGGCTCTAGGTGAGTGATCACACCATCGTGGTTATCTGGGTCATTAAGACCTTTTTTGTTCAGTTCTTCTGTGTATTCTTGCCATTTTTTTCTTAATCTCTTCTGCTTCTGTTAGGTCCTTAGCATTTCTGTCCTTTTATTGTGTACATCTTTGTATGAATTGTTCCCTTGATATCTCCAATTTTCTTGAAGAGATCTCTAGTCTTTCCCATTCTGTTGTTTTCCTGTATTTCTTTCCTTTGTTCACTTAAGAAGGCTTTCTTATCTCTCCTGTCTATTCTTTGGAGCTCTGCATTCAGTTGGGTATATCTTTCCCTTTCTGCTTTTTAGTAGTGTGTGTGTGTGTTAATCCTAAACTCGTAATTTATCTTTCCCACTCCCCTTACTGTCTACATTGATAACTACAAGTCTGTTTTCTATTTCTGTGAGTCTCTTTCTGTTTTGCGAATAAGTTCATTTGTATCATTTTTTAAGATTCCACATAGAAGTGACATCATATAATATTTGTCTTTTGCTTTCTGATTTCATTTATTATGATTATATCTGTCGTTCATTCACAAAGTCAGATTCTTTTGCAACTCCATGGACTATAGTGCTCCAGGCTCCTCTGTCCATCGGATTTCTCAGGCAAGATTACTGGAACAGGTTGCCATTTCCTTCTCAAAGACTCGAACCCACGTTTCCTGCATTGGCAGGCGGATTCTTTACCATTGAGCCACCTGGGAAGCCCATGATAATCTCTAGGTCCATTCATGTTGCTGCAAATGGTATTATTTCATTCTTTTTATGACTGAGTACTATTCCATTGTATGTGTGTATATGTATAAACATAACATATGTGTGTGTGTGTGTATATATATCACACATAACATGCCATGTCTTCTTAATCCATTCCTCTGTTGATAGACATTTAGGTTGCTTCCATATCTTGGCTATTGTAAATAGTGCTACTGTGAACATAGAAGTACATGTATCTTTTCAAATTATTGAAGGATCATATGGTAGCTCTATTTTTTGTTTTCTAAGGAACCTCCATACTGTACTTTGTAGTGGCTACACCAGTTTACATTCCATGGGACTTTTATGTTAGGAAATTATTCAGTTCAGTTCAGTCGCTCAGTCGTGTCCGACTCTTTGCGACCCCATGAATCACAGCACGTCAGGCCTCCCTGTCCATCACCAACTCCCGGAGTTCACTCAAACTCATGTCCACAGAGTCGGTGATGCCATCCAGCCATCTCATTCTCTGTCGTCCCCTTCTCCTCCCGCCCCCAACCCTTCCCAGCATCAGAGTCTTTTCCAGTGAGTCAACTCGTCGCATGAGGTGGCCAAAGTATTGCAGTTTCAGCTTTAGCATCAGTCCTTCCAGTGAACACCCAGGATCGATCTCCCTCAGAATGGACTGGTTGGATCTCCTTGCAGTACAAGGGACTCTCAAGAGTCTACAATTGTAGGGGTTGACAAATCCCTGCCCTTCAGCCAAATCTTACCTTCTGCCTGTTTTATATAGCCCATGAGCTGCTAATGGTTTTTACATTTTTAAAATGGTTTGGGGGAGGGGGAGGTAAAAGAATAATAATGTTTTGTGACATGTGAAATGCAAATTTTAATGTCCATAGAAAGTTTTATTAAAGCAGTCATGCTTATTTATATATTGTCTATGGCTATTTTTGCCCTCCATTGGCAAAATTCAGTAGTTACAGTGACAAAGATAAATTGGTCCTTGAAGCCAAAAGTATAGAAAAAGTCTGCTGATACTTTTCTAAGGTAACCATTATTCAAGTAAATACATATGTATATATTTCTTTGGCAGCCCTCCATTGCTTGCTCATCAGTGAAGTTTCTTTGGAAGAATAACTCATCTTTCAAAATCATTCTTAAGTTTTTCTTCCTGCTACATCAAGCTTTGTGTCTTACTTTAAACAGCAGAAACCTTATCCTTTATAATTAGAGCTCTTTAAATAGATTTGGATAGATACTACATTTCTTTTCTAAAATCACCAGCTACAGTTATTAGCTCAGGAGATAGAAGATGTCATTGGCAAAGAGTCCTTGCTTTAAGGATGACACAGTTAAAACTGGCCCTGCTTCTGTAAACCTGCAGCTATGAAGGGCCAGCTAAGAAACTTGAGCATCCATGGATTTTTATATTCTCAGGGAGTCCTGGGACAAACTTCAGTATTCCTACAGATATTGAAGGACACTGTATACTTGAATGTTTCAGTTTTTTATTCTGCTGTTATTTTTATTTTCCCTGTCTTCATACTTTTGTTTTCTCATCTCACACCCCTAATTCCAATTTTGTTGTTGTTGTTGTTTAGTCACTAAGTCATATCCAACTGTTTGTGACCCCATGGACTGTAGACCACCAGGCTCCTCTGTCCATGGTATTTCCCAGTCAAGAATACTGGAGTGGGTTGCCATTTCCTTCTCCAGGGGACGTTTCTGACCTAGGGTTTGAACCCTTCTCCTGCTTAGCAGGCAGATTCTTTCCCATTGAGCCACTTTAGAGTAATTAATTCCCACTAATTCCACTTTAGAGTAAATTAAAGCATTAATTTGGTTTCTTTCTTATGGTTATGAAACAAAGGACAGTGAAACATCTCATCTTTTATTTACAAGTTTTAAAATAGATTCTTGGATTCAAAATAGATTCTTGCGTTCACTTTTACTTACGGACCTGCAAGAGAGTAAGCTAGCAATCTGATTGGAATATTCCCTTTAGAAAGAAGTTTTAACTTAGTTTTCTTTTCGCTGGACCTGATGTGGTAAAGACTGATTTCATAGCACTTGAGGGATTTTCTGTTAAGAATTTATGCATGAAGTTTTATTCTTAGGCCACAGGCTTCCTGATTTCTGTTTGTCAATATTATGAGGCTCACTAACTCTTGGGCATGCTTTAACGAGTTCAGACATTTAGGTAGCAAATTAAATTAATTAAGTCACTGGAGTGGTTTTAATACTTTCATCATTACAAAATCATAGAGTTTACTTCACTTAAAATATCTAGGTTTTTTTTCTTCTTTCATCTTTTAAAATAACTTACCATAAACCTGGGACTTTTCCTCCCTTGTGATCACATTTCTGGCTTTACTTTATTAACTCCGCCCTTCAAGAAAATTTCACCATGTTTCTGAAGTTTGTTACTGTCTCAGCACAGGTTTCAGAAGAATTAGTCTCTGTCTTGTCAGTAACCTGGGGTAGAGTCATTTGTTGTATATTTTCCTTGTAGGGTAACTGTGTAAACTGAAAGTTTATACACTGGTTAAACCAATCTTGGAATTCAGTGACCTGTTGAGATGGAATGAGTAGCCTGGTTAATACACAGCTACAGAAATCTTGGCATCCTCTGTTTCAAGCTGTCTTTCTTTTTATACTACCTTAGTTCATTCGGTTGCCAAAAATCCAGTGGTGCAAAGCATTTCCTGTCCATTGTTTTACCTTGTCCAGAAGATATTTATCTATGGTTCTTACTTGCACATTGCTCTTACTTGAAGACATGGGGAGAATCAGAGTGTAAAGTACAGTCTTTCCCTCTCCTTTCAGTGCCCATCATTCACCTTTTTCTTCTCCCCTGTCACTTAAAACTTTCTTCTTGCCCATCACCAGAAAGTCATTAAATTTCAGAAATCATTTCAAGTCATTCTTGTTTTTCCCAGCTTGTTAAAACAAGGTAGCAGGTATATTAATATTTACTAAGGTGTGAATGATACCCTCCTATGGTGTTGGCTTCTTGGAGTGGTTTGCATTTTGAATAAGGACGTGTTTTAAGCTAAAGAAACATAGTTCTAATGATTAAACAGACTCTGACGCAGTACCGTTTGCAAATAGAGATATTTGGAGACAAGACGGTTTCTGTATCTCTCTAAAGCACACTTGTTAAGTCACTTGCATCAACAATAGTCCTACCAACAAGTTTATTTGTTTGTTTGTTTTAAATAACTTGTCCCACAGAAATCTTCCCTTGGTTACATCTAAGTCTGTCAAAGTCTGTCTCCCTACAACTTATATCCAGATCATCCAGTCCTATGTAGTCTGTGTGATGAGGTACAATGAAACTAGCCCCTCAGATCTTTGCTAATCTATTTCTAGCTCAGGGTTACATTACCTTAAAAAGGATAACAGTATGAATGGAAAAAATAAAAACAGCAAATCAACAATTACCCTGAGGGAGAAAAGGGGTCCTGACATGTAGACACCAGTAAGGGAGAATCTATCCAGGGACTACCCAGCATTCTTGCCCAGTGACTCCTGCGACCTGCCTCCCTGGCAAGCCCCATCAAGACCAGAAGATGGCTTTGGCTCCAGCCCTCTAATGCCCTAATATGTGCATCGAGCATAGGGCTTTAGCAGCTTTCACAAGGCCATTTACCAGTCATCTCCTACTGTTAGGAAGCCGGAAGTGTTACCACTTTGAAGATAGTAAAGAAGAGGGGAATTTTTTTTTGTTTTCCTCTTCAGGCTAGAATTAGGAAATTATTCCCATTATGCCCCGTTGCTTATGCCCTTTTATAAGACATAAATCCCTGGCTACTCTTCCACTCATGCCTTATGAGGTTAAACAAAAATGAAAATTGGTGATGACCGTGAAATGTCAGAGGTGTCAGGGAATCAGCGGGCCACATTGATATCCTTTGTTTTAGAGCGGAAGTTCCTGCTGTTGTCAATGAGCCAAGTAAATGTCCTGATGGCAGTAGAAAGAGCCCTCTGCCCAGGAGGCTAGAGAATGTATCTGTCTTTCTGTAGCTGTATGACCTGGGATCAACCTGCTAAAATTCTTTCTTTCCTTAGTACAGAGTTATGAACATTTTTTTTTATAGGCACACAGGTGTTTTGCAAATAAAAAGGCTTACAAATGCACACACCATTTTTTTTCCCCACTGTACTGTAGCTGCACATTTTATCATAACTAAAATCTCTTCTGTGTTTGTAAAGGGCTGTGTGGAGAAGGGGAACTAAAATCAGCAAAGAAGTGATTTCCCCAGAGCTGTAGGGAAAATTCCTGGCAGAAAAGTAATTGTTGTTAATAGATCAGAATTTACCTATGAATTTTTTTAATGATGAATTTCATAAAAAATTAATTGCATTTAAATTATTTAATTCTCTAAACGGCTTTAGGATCTGCTGTGTCAATCTAATTTCCTTCTGACCTTGATTGAAATTATTGTCTCTGTTGACTCTGGTCCACATGTGGCAATAATTTGTAATCATGAAATGTTAAAAGAAACCAGTAATAATTCTACTATATTTCTTTCAGTAGTGAAATAGAATTCTAGGCCCTGAAATGCAGGAAAAATTAATAGATGTTATGAAGGACATAAAAGGGTCCATGAAGAGAGTCAGATCTGTATTTTGTCTCCTGTTTCCTCACTGACTGGGTCAGCAGGAATATTTCTGTGAGCGCATGTGGCTCTCCACCATGTACTTACCCCAAGAATCTAGTCACTTTAGTTCCCAAATAAATGGGAGAAAAGGTAGTTTTTCTGGATCCCTTTTTCCAGTAAGAGATTTAGTGAGGTCAAGTGTGTGTTGTGACATTTGACCTCTTTATGCCTTTATTCTTATTTTCTCCCCAGAATATCTAATATCAAATCTAAAAGTACTGTCTTGGAAAAGGAAGAGACTGCTTGAACTGGTTAGATTACAAAGAGGAATCAAACAATGTAATTGAGATGCTGGAACCTGGAAAGATAAGATTGAAAGATATGCACACAAAGACCCCAGTTCTCCAGCTCCACTTGAGTCTTGTCCCTGAGAGGAAATGAAATAAAAAGAAGCTATTGGGACAGACTTAATAAAAAGGCTGGAGCACAAAAGCTTTAAAACACTGGCAGGAGGTCTTACCTGTCCCTTGGTTAATGTTTGTCAAATGTGGTTTGGCATACCCAGAGATGGAGTATTGGTCCAAATGGCTATAACAATATGTAAGAACCTCTGAGTCTATCTCTTCAATATTTTCCTTGCCTCTTTTAAGAGACTTTTATATTATACTAATTTTTTTAAACTGATGCAGTAAAAATTAAAAGGTTTTAAAAAATGTTACCCGTTAAACTGCCATCCATGAGGTAGTAAAGACTGAAACTGTATTGGCACCATCTTTTACTGACAAATAAGGAAGCATAGAGCTAGCAGAAGCGATGGGAAAGCAGTGGGAAAGCTCTGGGTTCTGCTTGACTGGCTGTCAAGGGCAGGATTTGGTTCCTGTAGTGGGCATACCATCAAATAATCCAGATCTCCCACTTCATGTTTGAAGGGAGCCACTATTGTGAATTGTCCGTGAGATTTGCCTCAAGCCTTTGATCTCTGAGCTTTTGGAGTACAGAGTTATGTTTCATTATCAGATTCTGCTTACACACATACACCTCTTCTCTTCTAATATGTAGAGATTTTTCTGTTATATATTTTTCCAGCTTCAACATAAACTAGATTCTACAGCCCTACTTTTATCCCTCTTATTCAAAAACTTACTTTAAAAAAAAGCTTTATTGCGGTATACTTCATCCTTACAGTTCAGCAGTTTACAGTGCACAAATCAAAATTTTTGTATGTTCACAAGGGTGTACAACCATCACCGCCACAATCAATTTTGGAACATTTTACTACCCCTAGAAAAACCTATACCCGTTACCAGTCACTCAGTCACTAACCTACTCTCTTTCTTTGAGGATTTTCTTATTGTGGATATTTCCTATAAATGAAGTCATACAACATGTGCCTTTTTTTTGAACTGGCTTTTTTTTTTTTGGCTTTTTATTTCTTATTTTATTATTTGAGTATAATGTGTTAGTTTCTGCTCTACAACAAAGTGAATCAGCTAAGTGCATGTGAATCTGACTTATTTATGTCTTTTTTAATTGTGTTGTCAGAGTTCTTTGTATCTTTCCCTGGTGGCTCAGATGGTAAAGACTCTGGCTGCAGTGCAGGAGACCTGGATTTGATCCCTGGGTCAAGAAGATTCCCTGGAAGAGAGCATGGCAACCCACTCCAGTATTCTTGCCTGGGAAACCCCATGGACAGAGGAGTCTGGCAGGCTGTGGTCCATGAGGTCTCAAAGAGTCGGACGTGACTGGAAAACACACACACACAGAAAAACACACACCCATCCTACATTGAGAGTGAAGGAGGTATTAGCACTTCTGAGCTGATGAGGCCACACCATGCATTGATTGTGTTAATGACCTGATTCATCTGTGACTATCATAGAAAGACTTTCTCTTGCTAAAGAATATAAAAGTTTCAATCATTCCATGTGTCTTAATATTTTGTTTACTATCCTTATTATTAAAAAGCAGAGATATTACTTTGCCAACCAAGCTACGTCTAGTCAAGGTTATGGTTTTTCCCGTGGTCATGTATGGCTGTGAGAGTTGGACTGTGAAGAAAGCTAATTGCCAAAGAATTGATGCTTTTGAACTGTGGTGCTGGAGAAGACTCTTGAGAGTCCCTTGGACTGCAAGGAGATCCAACCAGTCCATTCTAAAGGAGATCAGTCCTGGGTGTTCATTGGAAGGACTGATGCTAAAGCTGAAACTGCAATACTTTGGCCACCTCATGCGACGAGTTGACTCACTGGAAAAGACTCTGATCCTGGGAGGGATTGGGGGCAGGAGGAGAAGGGCACGACTGAGCGACTGAACTGACCCTTATTATGTAGAGAAACCCCTTACTATTTGAATCACTGTTCAATTTGGGGGGAAAAAAGTTGATTCCTAAAAGATTATCATATCCTTTTTCTGACTGTGACTTTACAACCAGTTAACAGAGTAAGAGTACACTGAAGGCATTGCAGTTCAGTTCAGTCACTCAGTCGTGTCCAACTCTTTGCGACCCCATGAACCATAGCGCTGCCAGGCCTCCCTGTCCATCACCAACTTCCGGAGTTCACCCAAACCCATGTCCATTGAGTCAGTGATACCATCCAACCATCTCATCCTCTGTCATAGAAGTGATCTATCTGGAGATAAATTCAGTTCAGTTCAGTCTCTCACTATGTCTGACTCTGCAACCCCATGAACTGCAGCACGCCAGGCTTCCCTGTCCATGACCAGCTCTTGGAGTTTACCCAGACTCATGTCCATTGAGTCGGTGATGCCATCTAACCGTCTCATCCTCTGTCATTCCCTTCTCCTCCTGCCTTCAATCTTTCCCAGCATCAGGATCTTTTCAAATGAGTCAGCTCTTCACATCAGGTGGCCAAAGTATTGGAGTTTCAGCTTCAACATCAGTCCTTCCAATGAATACCCAGGACTGATCTCCTTTAGGATGGACTGGTTGGATCTCCTTGCAGTCCAAGGGACTCTCAAAAGTCTTCTCCAACACCACAGTTCAAAAGCATCCATTCTTCAGCGCTCAGCTTTCTTTATAGTCCAATTCTCACATCCATACATGACCACTGGAAAAACCATAGCCTTGACTACATGGACCTTTGTTGACAAAGTAATGTCTCTGATTTTTAATATGCTGTCTAGGTTGGTCATAGCTTTCCTTCCAAGGAGTAAGTGTCTTTTAATTTCATGGCTGCAGTCACCATCTGCAGTGATTTTGGAGCCCAGAAAAACAAAGTCAGCCACTGTTTCCCCATCTGTTTGCCATGAAGTGATGGGACCGGATGCCATGATCTTAGTTTTCTGAATGTTGAGCTTTAAGCCAACTTTTTCACTCTCCTCTTTCACTTTCATCAAGAGACTGTTTAGTTCTTTCACTTTCTACCATAAGGGTGGTATCATCTGCATATCTGAGATTATTGATGTTTCTCCTGGCAACCTTGAATCCAGCTTGTGCTTCCTCCAGTGCAGCGTTTCTCATGATGTACTCTGCATATAAGTTATTGCAATGCAAACCTTACTCTTCATCATAGAACAAAGACTTTTGTTCTTTGTGAACACACATATACAATCAGATTCTCCAGTTAAACCATTCCTTTCCTCAAAAAAGCATTATCAATCTTTTCAACAAATGGTACTGAAACAACTGGACATGTATATGCAAAATTTCCTTCACCCTTAAATCTCTTTCCTGGTGACTCAGCTGGTAAAGAAATTGTCTGCAATGTGGGAGACCTGGGTTACACCCCTGGATTGGGACGATCCCCTGGAGAAGAGCACAGCTACCCACTCCAGTATTCTGGCCTGGAGAATTCCATGGGCTGTATAGTCCATGGTGTCGCAAAGAGTCACACACAACTGAGCGGCTTTCACGTTCACTAAATCTCTAGTGCCCTGCAGAGTCCCTTGTGTGTAGCAGTACACATTAAATGTTTTCATTGACTTGGCTAGATGGAAGGGCTGGAGTATGGAGATTAAATTCTGATATAATTCAGGGATCTGTGAATTCTTTAAAAGAATTTTTTAAATGCAGTGTTTTCATTTTAATGATAATTCTGAATCACCTGGATACACACTATAATAAAGTTGCACTGCACAATTTCAGTGCCCATGTTTGTGTTTGACAAACATTAAACATTACTCAGAATGTATGTAAACTTCTGATTACAGAGGAGTGCTGGCTGTATGTGATTATTCAATCTTTGGAAAATATATAATTGCTTTTACCCAGCAGCACCTTCACTAGCAGGATATGATATTTCTTAGTTACTTCCTCTTGGTAGACAGAGAGAGTAGTTAGGAATGATTTTGTCTGTACTCACTTCTATGTCTCAAAAAAAAAATGGGGAGGGAGAGAGAAAGTAAGAGAGAGGCAAGAACGAAGGAATTGAGGCCCTCCAGACCTTCCCAGGTGGCACAGTGGTAAAGAATCCACCTTCCAGTGTAGGAGACTTGGGAGACACAGGCTCGATCCCTGGTTTAATAAGATCCCTTGGAGTAGAAAGTGATATTCAGTGTTCTGAATGACTTCAGTATTCTTGCCTGAAAAATCCCATGGACAGAGGAGCCTGGCAGGCTACAATCCATGGGGTCACAAAGAGTCAGACACGACTGAGCACACACACAGACATTAATAATAGAGTTTTGAAAGGATGTTGTAAAGATTTGACCAAGGATGGGATCTTCTTTCTCACTTAATTCTTCCCAATATCACTTTTATGATGTGCTTCAGTGAACTAGAAGAGTAGGTGAGCCCTTGAAATCAGCATATCCCCCGACTACAGAAGTTGGCTGTGTCAGTTGAGATCTGATGGTGCTCTTTCACTGTGTAATGTCTCTTGTTGCAGATGATCATCTCAGATCCTTTATGAGAGAAGGGAGGATCTGATAGGCATAAATGAATCCATTAATCTAGACTTCAAAGGACCATAGCAAAACTTGATTAAAAAAAAAAACTTATGAATCCTAATTTATTGAAGGAATCTTTTCATATAGATGATAATTGATACACACAAGTCATCAGTTCAGTTCAGTCGCTCAGTCGTGTCCGACTCTTTGCGACCCCATGAATCACAGCACGCCAGGCCTCCCTGTCCATCACCAACTCCCGGAGTTCACTCAAACTCATGTCCACAGAATTGGTGATGCCATCCAGCCATCTCAAGTCATAGGCAGGTGAAAATTCTTTCAACTCTCTCTTTTCACTATGCACTTGATTTTTCACCTTCCAAAGAAACTTGTTTTTTAATCGTTTTGTTCAAACAAATCTAGATCCTCATTTACTCCCTTGAACGCACAGCTGTTTGCTTTAAAATAAAGTTGATTATTGCTGACTTCCTGAGAAGAATACAAAGATGCAAATAGCCAGGTGTTATCATTGTCATTGCACAAAGTAATATCCATTAGAGCTGAACTAGGATAAACTCAACAAAAAGCAACTTGAGAAAGTTTCTAAAAGTTGGTCTTGAGTTTACTGTGTTCATTTCCCTGAAGCTGTTGCTAAACGCCTAAGGAAAAGATGATGGTTTCTCCAACTTCAGTTCCATGGGTAGGTATATCTTAGTCTAAATATTGTAGTCTATGGCGAATACTTTCTGAAAATGGGGATTAGGGAGTTCAGAAATCTATATTATTTTTTGTAAAAGCCATACAGTGTGCATACTTAGGAGATAGCAGGATAGTCACAAATACTTGCCCTTGTCAGGGGGCAAGTGTATGCCACCTTTTCTAACAAAAGGTGAATTAGGATCTTAGAACCTTGTGGTTTGGGTTAAGTTCAAACTGAAGAAATACAAGCATCTCATCTGGGTAAAGAAGAGCAGAAAAAGAACCCAAAAATATATATTAACTAACACCCTCCCAGATGGGATAAGTGAGATTTTGTTGCTTAATCAGAAACTAGGGAATAGCAGTGAGTGTCCCAGAGCCAGAGGTTTTAGTTCGTAATGACATGGGTGGTTAGTCAGTAGTTGTGAAATACACTCAGCATGTAACCCCTTTACATGAGCTCCTAATCACTTTTCTTTATTTAATAAGTTGGCAGATGTATAAAGATGACTCTGCTCTTTGGTAAAGCTGTATATATTGGGTTGGCCAAAAGGTTTAATCAAATTTATGGACTCGTGGACACGGCGGGGGAACGAGAGTGAGGGAGGAACTGGGAGAGTAGCACTGACATATATACACTATCATGTGTGAAAGAGCTAGTGGGAAGCTTCTGTACAGCACAGGGGGGTGCAGCCTGGCTCTCTGTGATGACCTGGAGGGATGGGGTGAGGGGGGAGGAGGAATGCTCAAGAAGGAGGGGATAAATATATATCATGACTAATGTGCGTTGTTGTACGGCAGAAACCAACTCAACACGGTAAGGCAACTTTCCCCCAATTAAAAAAATTAACAGAAAAAGATGTTGTGGAAAAAAAGCCCAGATGAACCTTTTGGTCAACCCAGAATGTATATACATTGATATTTTGAGTCATGCTGTATACTAGGCTATTGTCCCAATTAAAATTGTAATTAGAAGAAAGAAAATTATTGGGCTTATTTTTTTCTCTTATTTGTTATAAAATTGACTTCTGAATCCTTTTAAAAACATACACTGTCTTAAGTTTCTTTATTTTGGCAAATGTAACTTTTTTGACTTTGTGCTGATAGACATAGAACTGATATAGAAGACCTCTACACCGTTAAATTTTCGTATGTCAAGTCAGTTAGAATACTTTTGGCTGCAGGTAACAAATTCTCAACTGGCTTAAACAGTAAGGAATAAATCATTACACATGACAGCCCTGAATTGGTTTATTCTTTGCCTCCATTACATCATTCAAGACCCGAAATCTCTTCATCTTTCTACTCTGCCAACCTCATCTCCTAGTCCCTCATAGTTTCCATTGGCTGCAGCAACTCTGAGGTGTTATGTTCTTAAAATCATTTGTTGTTGTTTAGTCGCTAAGTCATGTCCAACTTTTTGCAACCCCATGGACTGTAGCCCACCAGGCTACACATAAGCAAAGTATTTTCTTAGGGTCTTCCATCAGATTTTCCTTCACATCTCTTTGTTCACACTGGATCACATGCCCAGAGCAATTAAGACAAGAGGATATGTCCACCATGATTCATTTAGAGCAATAAAGACCTTAGCCTGAATCAGATAAGTGGTGGCTGGACAGGGAGAAGATGCATATTTGAGCGGTTTTACAAGGAGGAATGGGAGAATGCCAGTGAGATGTACACAAGAAAATTTGACACATAGGGATCCCTTAAGCTAAAATTAAGAACCCTTTTTGTAGGATCTTTGAATTCTGTGCTGGTGTCACATGTAGCCCTGGAAGCTGTGTTCTCTGTTCACATGCATTAATTTTGTTCTGCATAGAAACCTGGTCAGGGCTAACTGGCGACTGGGATCCAGTACAATCTTAAGAAACCAACCACACAGCACGATAGGAGCAAGGGAGAGCGAAGACCGTCAGAGGTGGGGACAGAGCTGTAAATCCCCAAAGAAGACCAGGTTTGAGCAAGGTGTGACACGTCCTGGCTGTGTATATGAGGTCTAAGGGAGGTCAGGTTGCGGAAAACATGACGGCGCGGCACTTTGAGAAATGCAGAGTGGGTGCAGGGAGTGTTCCAGCTCGTCCAGTCCAATACCCGGAAAACAAGATAGCAGGTGGGCCCAGAGCCAGCTGACTGGATTCAGTGTGGGGCTCTCAAGATTCCGAGTCTCCACTAGCTCCTCTTGGTTCTTAGGTACGCTTGAGAGTGGTGTTGGTGGAACATGAAGTTAAATGGATGCTCATTTGGAAAGTTGTGATGAAGCTCAGGCAAGGCAGGAATTTATGTAAATGGAATGTTAAATTTTGATTTTGTTAATGTAATGGTATGCCCTTAACTTTTATGGTGAGAAAGTGTAAGAAGCAACCATATGATTTCTACATTGAATATAAAACTTCTGTGTCCGTTCTGTTCTTTAGTTTCCCCTAGGTCTTCACATGACTTTTTCCTTCAGCTCTTCTCCTCTGATACCTTTTCCCTGAGCCCTCACCCCTGACTCTTAACTGCTTCCCCTTCCTTATTTTTCTTCATAGCTCTTATGCTGCTGGAAAGTTTATTTACTATTTGTCTTTCTCCTCCAGTAGAAGTAGGCTTCGTAAAGATGGGAACTTTGCTTTCTTGTTCATGCTATGTATTATCTCCAGTATTGAGATCATACTTGGAGCGTTTTAGGGACTCAATTAAGATTTGCTGAATGAATGAGATACCTTTTGGTATTCTTCCTAAAGAACGAAATGGATGTACCTTCTTTTATTGACTAATGGAAACTATGTTTTGTTTCCTTTTTTGCCTTAGCTATTAGAATTGCTAAACTAAATTTGGGGTTCATTTGCAATAACCATTCTTAGCATGGAATATCGGTACTTCCTCACTATAGAGCTTTTAAAAAATATTCATTTCAGTTTCAGTATTATTTATTGAAAGTTGCCTCAAATCCCATAGGGAAGTAAATGAGGGTTGAAGAATAATAAATGAACTGCCTGACTGACTGAAGGGTTGACAGGGAGAAGTCAAAAAAGAACACCGGGCTTTTGAGTCTGGATGAATAAGAATACTGGAGCTGTTGTTAATGGAAATTGGAACCAAATCAAAACATTACTCATAAAAGTATCTTTCTCTGACACCATTTTGGGGACATCTCACTCCAGTGTCGTTGCTTGGTCAGTATTTTTCCTTTTCCTCAGTATGCTTTGAATACCATGAGAGGAGGGACTCTGTACCTGACACATAGTACCTTTTCTTTACCACTTATTTTTTAATCCATTTTTAAATTGAAATATAACTAATTTACAATGCTGTGTTAGTTTTCCACTTATTATTTTTTAATTGAGGTATGTAGTTGCTGTACAGTTTACCTCTTATTTTTAACTTTAAATCCCTACGTTAATAAATAATAACTAGTTTGTCATCTGCTCTTACCTTTTCAACCTGCAATTTCCCCTCCTTATGGATTCCAGACTTCTATCATTTCTCAGTGACTTCCTTCCCAACAGAGACCTTCATTCCTTTAACCACAGCAGCCTCCCACTCCAGGGCTCATGAATAGACGCTTTTTCTTCCCTTCCTGCTCTCCTGAATCTCATTCCCCTGATGTCTAAGCCAAAGGTGACTCATCACCTCATAGACTTCCAACTGAAGGGGCCAGAGAGACTGTCTCGTCTAATTGACTCATCTCCAGTTGGTCTGAGGAGGTGAAGAGATTTGCCCTAAGTCACACTGCTAGTTGGCTTCAGGGAAGAAATTAGAACACAGAGGGACTCCCCCAGCAGTCCAGTGGTTAAGACTCCACGTTTCTACTGCAAGGAGGTACCTATTCGATCCCTGGTTGGGTGAACTAAGATCCTGCATGCTGAGTGGTACTGAGAAAAAATAAAAATTAAGTAAAATTAGAATGTAGAGCTCTTAACTCTAGATGCACATCTCACTGCAGAACAAGCAAGCTCCTTTCTGACTCCAGAAAAGGACAGTGTTATACCAAAAGTAGAGAAATGTTTTTCTTTTAGTTGGAAATATCTTAAATGCATTGTATCATAGGAGTTAAGTGTAAGACTACCTACATTTGATCTTGGTTGTTTTGGACAAGTTATCTAACCTTTCTATTTCAGTATATCCTTTTTCTCTTCTTTCTATGCATTTGTATACTTAATATACATATTTAAATCTGTATATGTGGTTTGTTAATATTGAGAGAAATTATGTGTGTGCATTTTTATGTACATACATGGAATGATACTGGTTCTATTAGTTTCTTTCACTGAATATCGTCTTAAAATATTTCTTTAGTAGTTTTTCTCTTTCTTTTTTTGGCCAAGGGGCCTGTGGAATGAAACTCAAGCCCCCTGCAGTGGAAGCACGGAGTCTTAACCACTGGATCACCAGGACAGTCCCAGGGATACCTTTCCAATTCTGTCTTGTTCCTTTTAATGACCATGTAGTATTCCACAGTGTGTATAGTTATTTAACCACTTTCACGCTAATTCATTTTAATTTATATCTTCTCATTTTTCACTATTACAACTCTACAGAGAAGCCTTTATGCAAATTCTTGTGCATAACATGTGATTGCATTCACTAGGCCTGGTATTCAGAAATGCAAATACTAGGTCTAAGTAGGCACAGAGTCCCCTCTTTTCTGTTCTGAAAACAGGGTATGACTAAGTCATCACTGGTTCAATTTCTGCATTATATGTTGATGTTAACTGGGCAGGGTGGTGAGTCTCATGCTGAGTGTATTGTATTAGGAACTGGGAGCATTTTAGAGAAATTACCCCTCATCTTTTTTTTACATTGTAAGGAAAGTACATTGTGTTCCTGACTTTGAGGGAAAGCAAAAAATAAACTTTCTCTTCTTCCCCCTTCCAAGTGACTAAAATTAGTGAAATTATACTAAGCAACCCCTGCTTGACTCTATGACGGCATTAACCACACAGGACTATAATTGTTGGTACTTATCTGTTTATACCCACCCCCTAAACTTTGGGCTTTTTAAAGGGTAAAGATTATGTTTTATCAATTTTTGTATCCCTCGAACATGAGCATAATACCAGCACATAATTATCTTTAGTTGAAGAAATGAGTGAATTCAAGTCAACATTGGCATTTGTTGAGTATCTAGTATGTGCAAAGATTATTAAGAACTGATAACAACAGAGATGAAGCAGTCAAAGTTCTCCCTCAAGGAATTTAGAGTCTAATGTGAGAAATAGATATAGGCTGAAAACATATAGGAATCAAGGTATTAGTAACAAATGTGATTTAAACCAAAGTATTGTGGGGCTTCCAAGGAGGACTAATTAAGGCTAAGAGAATATTAAAGAAGGTTTTCACAAAGGAAGTAGAATATGAGGCATTTGAGCTAGGCCTGGAGCTTCCCTTATGGCTCAGATGGTAAAGAATCTGCCTTACTCTTTGGGCTTCCCTGGTGGCTCAGACGGTAAAGAATCTGCCCGCAATGCAGGAGACCTGGGTTCAATCCCTGAATTGGGAAGATCCCCTGGAGAAGGGAATGGCTACCCAGTCTAGTATTATTGCCTGGAGAAATCCATGGACAGAGGAGCTTGGTGGGCTACAGTCCATGAGGTCACAGACGGTCGGACATGACTGAGCGGCTAAGCATAGGACAGCACAGAGCTGGGCCTGATAGAGCAGGTTGTTGATTTTTCTGTGTAATTATCATTTTGGTGACTTTAAACATATGTTTCAGAAACAGTTGTCACTGTTTAGATGTCTTGTAACCTTAGGGCTACAAATAGACTGGAAGTGAATTGTTACACTTGGGTTCTGGAACTAGGGCCTCATACCCAAGATCAAGCCAAACAGCTTTAGTTCTCAGCATGTCCATGAGGAAGAAGTTGTTTCTGTTTTGTTTTTAAAGTCAATTCAGAGCGCTTTAGCATTCTATTTCTCCTCTCTTTAAAAATGAAACAGAAATTTTTCTTTGTTTGTTTTGGCTGCATGGCATGTGGGATCTTAGTTCCCTGAGTAGGGATTGAACTCACACCCCCTGCATTGGAAGCGCAGAGTCTCAACCCCTGGACCCCCAGGGAAGTCCCCCCAAACTTTTCTTGACTTTACTTCCTTGACCAGCTATCACCCCATTTCTTTGATCTACTTTGCAGAAAAACTCCTTAAATGATCCAATTCTTTTTCTCTTTTCTATCTTAAACCCACTTCTGTCGTGTGCTCACCCCTACCAGTCCATCAGAACTGTTCTTGTCAAGGTCAACAGTGACCTCAGTGTTGCTCAGTCTCATCGTCAGGTTTTAGTCTTCTTTTACCTTACTTATTAGCAGCATTTAATGCAGACCATTGTTTCCTCTCTGATAGACTTTCTTCTCTTAATTTCTAGGATACCATGCTAATTTTCCTTCTTCGTGGCTAGTTATTTCTTTTCAGTCTCCTTTGCTGGTTCTTCCCTTCCCAGACTCATCCCAGACTTAAGATTGAAGGAAGCATATGGATTTGGTCCTTGGTCTACTTCCCTTCCCTGCCTAAACTCACTCCCTTGATTATATATCTAGTTTCAAGGTTTTAAGTATCATCTACATTCCCCCGACTCAAAAATGCATATCTTCAACCCAGACTTCTCTTTTCTGAACACTCTGTGTATCTTCTACTACTTGCTCAACACACTGAAACTGAATTCTGACTTTTCCTTCTGCCCCAAACTTGATTTACTTGGAGCCTTTCCCATCTTAGTTGGTAGTAACTTCATCCTACCACGCAAAAGCAAAAATCCTAGGAGTCATCATTGGAGTCATCCGAAAGTCATGTTGGTACAATCTTTAGAAAATATGTAGACTCTTTCTCACCCCCTCTACTCAAGTTACCATTCTCTCTCAAACAGCTTCCTGATTTGTACCGTTTCCACAAGACATACACACTCACATACGCTATGATGTGTTCTTAGCACTGCAGCCAGAGTGATCTTTTTGTACTTTTTTGCTCAAAATCCTCCAAAATCCTCTCATTTTACTCTGAAAAAGTCCAAGTCCTTACAGAGGTCTATAAAGCCCTGCAAGATCTGTACCACAACCCACTCGCCCTTGCCATCTCCCCTCTAGCCTCCTCTTGGGCTTTCTCTTTTTAAAAAAAAAAAAATTATTTATTTGGCTGGTTGAAACATGCAGGATCTAGTTTCCTGACCAGGCCTCTTGTATTAGGAGTGCACAGTCTTAGCCAGGATTTCCAGGGGAGTCTCATCTTGGGCTCCTTGATGCTCCTCCACGGGATTTTTATACTGGCTGTTCCCTCTTCCTGATGTGCTCCTCCCCACCATATCCATATGGGGACAGCCTCACCTTCTAGCTGTCTCTAGAATAAATGTCTCAACCATCTCAACGAAGAAGTCTGGGACTTCCCTGGTGGTCCAGTGGTTATGACTTTGTGCTTCCACCACAGGAGGCAGAGGTTCAATCCTTGCTTGGGGAACTAAGATCCTGCCTGCCAAAAAATAGTAATAATAAAATAAAAACAAATCTGCCACCACCCTCATTCCTTCTGATATTTTTACCCTGCTTTTCTCCTGCTGCCCGTTATGGCATTTATTACCTTTATGACCAACCTAGATAGTATATTAAAAAGCAGAGACATTACTTTGCCAACAAAGGTCCGTCTAGTCAAGGCTATGGTTTTTCCAGTGGTCATGTATGGATGTGAGAGTTGGACTGTGAAGAACGCTGATCGCCGAAGAATTGATGCTTTTGAACTGTGGTGCTGGAGAAGACTCTTGAGAGTCCCTTGGACTGCAAGGAGATCCAACCAATCCACTCTAAAGGAGATCGATCCTGGGTGTTCATTGGAAGGACCGATGCTAAACCTGAAACTCCAATACTTTGGCCACCTCATGCGACGAGTTGACTCACTGGAAAAGACTGTGATACTGGGAGGGATTGGGGGCGGGAGGAGAAGGGGACGACAGAGAATGAGATGGCTGGATGGCATCACTGACTCGATGGACATGAGTTTGAGTGAACTCCAGGAGTTGGTGATGGACAGGGAGGCCTGGCATGCTGTGATTCATGGGGTCGCGGAGAGTCGAACACGACTGAGCGACTGAACTGAACTGAACTGAACTGAACCTACTGTATAAGTTTACTGCAATGGAAACTCCAAGAGGGCAAGGCTCTTTGTTTCTTTTGTTCACAGGTGTATCCCAAGTATCAGCAACTGTGCTTAGCATATTGTAGGTCTCTCAATAAATAAATCATCGCGCTTTCCTTGACAAGGATCTAACATGCCTTGATTGTCTTTCACTCACTTTGCTAGAGTAGGTAGGGTGATAGTGTAGGAAAAGTACTAGGCTGATGACCGGGGTCTAGCCTAGGACCAAACTTGCTATTTGTGTGACTGTGAGAGTTATATTGAATTTGTGAAAGTTTATATACTTTTGTGAAAGCTATATACTTATGATATATACATTTTTTTCATATATATGAATTACTTTTTCACAAAATAATTCATCATGCATGTTTTCCCTAACATTATTCTTCAATATGATTTTTTAATGGTTATACAAGTAATTTGAAAAGCATAAAACCCCATACACTGTTCAATGGTGATATATTATTCCTTCTTTAAGAAGTTGAAAGTTTGTTTTAAAAGACTGTGATTTCTTCCCTTTTGCTACAGGGGACATGGTCTCAAAGTACCGAGAACCTTTAATCCACACCTTCCTCAGAGGAACAAGAGATCCGGATAGTGCTCACAGGGCCAGCAGCCTGTCCAACCTTGGAGAGCTGTGCCAAAGGCTGGACTTCATGCTGGGCTCCGTGGTCCATGAGGTATTGTAGATTGATTCCTTTCTCTATAGCTTGTTTTCACCTGGACCTATAATGTAGCTTGGCCCTGGGAGTTAGGAGACTTGTGTTCTTTTTCTAGATCCAGAAAGTCATTTAACCTCCCTCAGCCTTGAAAGTCTCATATGTATGTTGAAAGTTGTATTAGTAAGAATTTTTTAATTGCAAGTGACAGGAAGTCATCTTAAACTACTTTAAGCCATAAAAGGGGTTATACTGTAAAGAGTCCAAGGAAACAGAACAGAAGAAACTTTGAGGAAGGGCAAACAGAACTTTGCCCTAGATATCTAGGCCATCTTTGAGTGTCATCTCTGTTCACAGAAACATCTCAGGCAAATACATATTCTAATTGGCCCCCACTGGTCGGAAATATCCTGTGTTTGGGGAGACAGGGTCTTACTGCTGCTGCTGCTAAGTCATTTCAGTCGTGTCCGACTCTGTGTGACCCCATAGATGGAAGCCCACCAGGCTCCCCCATCCCTGGGATTCTCCAGGCAAGAACACTGGAGTGGGTTGCCATTTCCTTCTCCAATGTGTGAAAGTGAAAAGGGAAAGTGAAGTCGCTCAGTCATGTCCGACGCTTAGCGACCCCACGGACTGCAGCCTACCAGGCTGCTCCATCCATGGGATTTTCCAGGCAAGAGTACTGGAGTGGCTTGCCATTGCCTTCTCCGGGGTCTTACTAGGAGAGACTAATTAAGTTCCATGTTTTGGTCACCACTTTATACTTAGTGCCTAGTACATAGTAGGTAAAGGATAAATGAGCAGCAAAAAATAATAGTCATACAAGACATCAGCACTGAATGCTTGCTTCTCCAGTGTTTGGAGTTTAAAAGACTGTTGTTAGAGTTTCAGATTTAGTGAAAGGTACATCACACTGATGTCTTCTATGAATATCTTTCTTTAGCCTCTTAAATTTTGTCTTTGCCTTTGTGTTTACTTAGTCATCAGTATATTAACATGTATCTTGAACACCTACTATGTATTAGACATTCTGCTATTTGAGGATGGTGGGCAAAAAGAAGACTAATTAATATGTGACCAGGAGTCTTTTTACTACTAATGGGCTTCACCATCTTCAATCTTTTATGGAAGAAGATGGCTTATAAATTATAAATACGTAAATAGAATGCAGTTTATATTACCTTTTTATTTATGAGAGACTAGATTTTTCATACGGAGCACATGACTTTACAAGAACAGACACTTAGAAAATTTGTAATACTGGCTTCTTTCACATTACTCAGTGTCCTCGGACTGACCATATTGAACATCAGATCTTAAGAAGTACCTCCTGAGAAGGAATTTTCTTCAGTGTCTGGTGATTAGGTCTTATTAACAGGTTGCAAAGCACACTTGTGGATGTTTACATACAGTTGAATTTATGGTATTTCCTGATTCCTCAGCTTATATGCTTTGTTGAATTGATTGTAAAGGCTCCTCTTGTTGTTAAATTCCAACTTAGGATTTTTAGGAAGTTATACATCAGTTGTTTCCTTTAACTAACTCAAGAGGCATAGCCCTATGCCCAACTTTCTGTGTTTGTTTGTTTGCTTTAAATCTAATTGTTTATGTTTCGGCTGTGTGGGGTCTTTGTTGCTGCGTGTGGGCTCTTCTCTAGTTATGCTGAGCAGGGACTACTCTCTAGTGGCAGTGTGCGGGCTTCTTGTTGCAGTGGCTTCTCTTGTGGAGCATGGCCTCTAGGTGCACAGGTTTCAGTAGTTGTGGCTCACGGGCTTAGTTGCCCCACAGGATGTGGGGTCTTCTCAGACCAGGGATCAAAATGATGTCCCCTGCATTGCCAGGCGGATTCTTAATTACTGGATCACCAGGGAAGACCCTTTGTATTTAAGTTTTTAATAACTTAAAAACAATGATTTTTACCAACTTAAAACCTTTCAGTGTGCTAATACACATGAACCATTGGGCATCTGATTTTTACCTTTTTTAGATGGCACTTTACACTCTCTTACTGTTTAGTCTATTAACTTGTAACAGTTAAGGACTTTGCAGGTCTGTTTTGTTATATCAGCTAAAGATTTCAATCTGTTATAAATATTCTGAGTCCAGTATTGAAATGGCTCCCATATTTTTTCCTCTGTTTATTTGATCTGATCATGTGACTCAGCCCAAACTGAATCATAAACCATGAACTAAAAAAAACTCCTGGACCATGATCTGAACCAAACCCAAATACTATTATTCCTAATAACAGAGATAGAGTTCACATACTATACATAATTCACCTGCTTAAAGAGTACAATTCAATGGTTTTTAGTATATTCAGAGTTGAGGGAGCATCCCCCAGTTTTGTTGAACATAGCCATGAGCTGAATAGGTACTTCCCTGTAGCTCACACAGTAAAGAATTTTCCTGCAGTGCAGAAGAACCAGGTTTGATCGCTGGGTCGGGAAGATCCTCTGGAGCGGGGCATGACAACCCACTCCATGGGGAATGGAGTATTCCCTTTCTTGCCTGGAGAATCCCATGAACAGAGGAGCCCACAGGAGCCTGGTGGGCTACAGTCCATGGAGTTGCAAAGAGTCAGACGTGACTGAACGACTAACAGTACATGACTTGAATAAAAATTTCATCCAGATCTCCAAGTGAATCAGTTCAGATTTGACCATATCCCATACATTTTCTAAAGCCAAAGAACTCAAACTATGCTTGACATCATGATCTTCTCTGAACCCAGAAACTGAGACCATTTGTCTTTCCTTTCTTCTCTTAAGGAAACTGTAACATGCTGATGGCATATGATTTCCTGTTGAAAGTGTTAGAGAAGTTTCTTGGTTTGGTTAATTAGAAAGATTGTGCCAAAGCAGGTTTTGCAACATTTAAGAAGTGTCCAAAAAAAAGAAGACGTGTCATCTTTCTGGAGACCCACCTGGCCCACCCACCTCTTCTCTGTTGGAAGAAAACCAAATTTCCAAGCATACTTGGAGATGGAAATAAATGAGGCCCCACCCTACCACCCACTTACCTGTGTGTTCACTTGGTCAGATGACTTAGATTCTGAGCTTGGTTTCCTGACCTAGAAAATGGGATTAAAATATCTATAATGCAGGATTGTTACAAGGATCTAGGGATAATGTATATGCCTGGATACAGTGTATAGTGATTCATTCAACAATTGCTATTGAGAGCCAAACAGCATATATGCCAAACAGCATTCTGGATATCTTATCATTCTTCGAAATAGACATTGACTTCCATCATCTTGGTTGGGATGTTCTAGTGAGAGGAGACAGACAATAAATGATATATTTGTTAAAATATATAGTATGTTAGGGACTTCCCTGGTGGTCCAGTGGTTAAGAATCCACCTTTCAATGCAGGGGACGCAGTTTCAATCCCTGATCAGAGATCTAAGACCCCATGTGCTGTGGGGCAGCTGGGCCAGCGTGCCACAATGAAGAGCTCATGCACTGCAGCTAAGACCCGACACAGCCTAAGTAAATAAATAAGAGAGATTAAATTCATTGCCAAGGTCATGCCAGGCTGGGATTTGAATGCAGGCAGACGGTTCCTGAATCTGTGCTCTTAACGACTCCTCTGTATTGTCTCTCAGTGGATGTTTTAATTTTGTTTATAAGATTGCTTTTGTGCCCTTGAAAAAGAAGGAGAGTTGCCATATGAGAAAAGCTCCTGACAGGAAGGGTCATGCAGTTTTGTTTTAACAGCACTTGCTTTTGGCAATGAAACTTCAGAAGACAATGTATTCCCTCTGATTTGAAAAACCAGGTGTTTCCATCCCACATAATTCCTGTCTCTTCTTTTTAGATGCTTCTTCTTAGGTAGTACCCCGCGCTTGCTGTGTCATCAGTGCCAAACCAGCTGCCTTGGGTGGACTGCAAGTTTGAACATGACTGGACACCTGACAGTCTTAGTATTTCAGCCACTGAGTCCTCCTGTAGTCAGGCTACTCTTGTCCATTCGCATCAAATAAGTGGGAGATTTGGCCTGGGTTTTTTTGTAGTTGTTCATTCATTTGTTTTTCATTTGACAAATACTTCCTGAGCACTTAGTCTGTGCCAGTTATGAGACTGGAGCCAAGCCACATGCTTGGGATCCAGCTCTGAACAGAACGGAGTTTCTGTCCTCATGAAGCTGACACTCTACAGAGGACAGTTGGGTGACAAGCAAGCAAGTGAGCAAACAATGTGTCCTGTGTCAGATGGAGTGAGTGCTGAGGAAATGAATCTAGTCGGGCAAGGGCATGGAGGGAGTTTGCTGTTGTATGTGAATCTGTGAACCAGGGTGAACAGGGAAAGCTTCAGTGATGAGTGACTTAACCACACATGAAGGAGCAGGGGCAGGAGCAGATCCTGGCATTTACATGGGGAGAGGGCCTTCTGTGCTTTAACTTTTACTGTGAGTGAGATGGGTAACCAGAGCAGAGGAATGAAATTTTCTAACTTGTTGTTTTTTTTATTTCTGTATTTGTGGCTGTGCTGAGTCTTCATTGCTGCATATGGACTTTCTCTAGTTGTGTTAAGCAGGGGCTGCTCTCCATTGCAGCGCACAGGCTTCTCATTGCAGTGACTTCTGTTGTTGTAGCCACAGGCTCTAGAGTGTGGCTGTGGCGCACAGGCTTCAGTTGCTTTGCGGCATGTCGGATCTTCCCAGCCAGGGATTGAGCCAGCCTCCCCTTATTGGCAGACAGATTTTGATCCACTGGACCACCAGGGAAGTCCTATCTAATTTATTTTAAAAGTTTATTGTGTCTTCTTCTACAGGTTTTTTCACTGTCTCAGTGTAAAAGCTCAGTGAAAGCTCTTGAAGTCTTTTGTAGTCTCAGAAATGCTTGACCCCAGCATGTACTAGTGGAGAAGGAGCTTTAACTCTGGGGAAATGTGTCTTTGGCTGCAAGCTGAAGGATTTCTTCTTCATGGGTGTTTGTCATGTGTCAGGTATATGAAAGGACACAAAGGACCCAATCTCTTCTCCCCAAGGAAATCTCAGTAGACTGTGGCACACAGGAATAAATAGACAGTGGAATAGAGTGATATCCCGTCACAAGCCCAAGGTCCTGAGGGAACACAGAGCTGGGACCCTCAGGTAGGCCTGACAGGGCAGTGAGGAAGTCACATTGACTAAGCATTAGGCAGGCAGGGGAAAGGGGAAGTGTAACCTGTTTTGATATAAAATTGAACAAACCAGCCTCCATAGGCGCTTCTAACGTGATCTTATCCAGGGGTCATAGCTATGGCTCTTGGGCTTCTGAACAAAGCTGTCCACCCTGTTGGGTAGTCCAGACTTGGATACTGTCTGTGCCGTGACACTGCTTACAGGTAGGGAAGGAACATAAAAGGATATGAAAGGACCAGCCCTTTCTCAGCCTCTACTGGGAATTCAGGTTTTTCCTCTTTGTTGATGTCAAGATTTAACCTGTCTGGAAACCATTATTATTTTTCCCCAATTTCTCCTTGTTCTTGTCAAGAACTGTGTTGCTTGAAACCAAATCTTGATAGTCTCTTTCATCTTTATCGTTCTCCATGAAAAGTAAATATGATTTAAGCGAACTGCAGTGAGAGGCCCATCCTCAGAACAGCAAATAAGATATGCCCCAGGTGACAAGTGCAGGAGCAAGCCATTTGTAAGGTGGTGCCCAGAATTCCACAAACCCGGGCTTTGAAGGCTGATGCAGAGCTGTCACCTCTGATTCCACTGAATGATTTGATTTGATGACCAGATTTGTCACCATCAGTGCAGTTTCCTCGATAACAGCTCATGCACTGAGATGAGGCCTGTGTAGATGTCCTGGGAAACCTCAGGGAAGCGAACGGAGCCACCACGGTTCTGTTTCTCATCAGGTTAAGTGAGCAAGCAGAACACGTGGGAATTAGAGGCATCCTGCCTGGCCGTTAAAGTTTCTTTTTTTTTTTTCAATTGCAAGATTATTTTTATTTATTTTTAATTAGAGAATAATTGCTTTACAGTGTTGTGTTGGCTTCTGCCATACAACAACGTGAGTCAGCTGTATGTACACATATGTCTCTTCCCTCTTGAGCCTCCCTCCCACGCTCACCTCCATCCCATCCATCCCTCTTGGTCATCACAGAGCACTAGGTTGAGATCCCTGTACTATACAGTAGCTTCCTGTTAGCTGTTTTATATATGATAGTATATATATATATGTCAGTGCTACTCTCTCAATTTGTCCCACCTTAAAGTTTCTTAGTTGAGAGAAAGACAAATGATTTAGTATTGAACAAGTTAGCAGACTGACTGGATTTTAACAGAGGAAGTTTTGGGAAAGGGGAGGAAGGTGCCGTTGGAAAATTGAAATCATGCTTTCTTGATACCTGAACCCTGCTACCTCTCTTCTGAAATTTTCCAAAGTTGATTTTTGGCCCTCTTGCCATTTGTTTTATCTTTATTTATATAGTTCTGATTATGCTTGGTGTGTGCCAGCTATTTGGGGAGTGATATTTTTCCATATTTCTGTTGGCTCCTATCAAGTGTCAAATTGGTTAAACTGACCTTTAGCATTTCCAAAGCAGTCGTCGTTTTTCTCTCTGCATGGCTTTCAGAAGTGGAGATGATTTGCATAGTTTAGCCAATAAAAAAATAGCCATCCATAGTTTGGTTTATTAGATAGTTTATTTATTATTAGAATTAGGTGCATTGGCCCTTAGGGCAGGTGACATGAAGATACCATGGAATGGGTTTCTGCCCTTTGGGAAGACTTAGAAGAGAAATACTATCCCAATTCATAAATTAGTAAAGACCTTACATCATCTGTCTGTTCTCCAAAGCTTTTAGGGGGGTGGAAGGCAGTGTTGAGTATGTCCTTGGGGCTGGAGGTAAGAGCGACCAGCCATGAGAGTGACTTGTTCAGACTGACCAGATGGAAGAGAGCGGCCAGGCGTCTTCCTGGCTTGTAGTGTTTGACGAGGAGTCTACCCCACTGGCCTCCCGAAGGGCAGCATTCCGAGTTGGTTATGGGAGCTTGACCTGAACGGAAGAAGCTGTTTGTATCTTTTGATGGTATGTGCAAAACCATATTAAAATTCTGATACTTTAAAAAGCAGTTTGTACAACCGAACATGTATAATGTCATGGGATTTGGTACTGTGATGAAGGTGTTGAGGAAGGTCCAGAAACACTTCTGGTCACAGACCTCTGCCTGGCTGTCCTGAGTGGCTGGTTGCAGATGGGCTTGGTACAGTCTGGTCATAAGTCACCAAGAGCAGGAGGCCATTACAGCTGATCTCAGCAAGGTGTGGAATAACTGGTTCCTCCCAGTCACATCTTTAAGGTGGCACAGGGATTCAGGGGCTGGCCTTACAGTCAAGATGCTGTTGCCTGTCCTGACTGTGGAATAAATGCCTGACAGTCAGAGCTGATTATACACTGAGGCTTGAGGCAGAAGCATTGGATCAGGCGGGGTTCCAGGCCAGGAGGCTTTTGTCCACCAAATGTAGAAACGTGGGCCAAAACTAAACCTTGAAGTAAGCAGGCAAAAGGCTTTGGAGAGTATGTGTATTACATGGG
Organism: Moschus berezovskii; assembly: GCF_049115385.1. Taxonomy (NCBI): domain Eukaryota; kingdom Metazoa; phylum Chordata; class Mammalia; order Artiodactyla; family Moschidae; genus Moschus; species Moschus berezovskii. The sequence goes on along the minus strand of NC_142481.1, from coordinate 27,012,471 downwards.
CCTGGGCTGGCTTTCATACTTCAGTTATCAGACTGAATAAGCTAAACTTTTATGTGTCAGGAAGGCCTCGGACCTAGCTCCAACTTGTTCTCTGATTTCAGCTCTTACCTCATAAATACTAAGCCTGCAAGTGGAGGTACCTATTATACTGTTGCCTTTTTGGAGGTCACCCAAGGGACTCCTCTGAGGACTGAATTGCTTCTACCGTTAATGCCAGAGGCATGGAAGCCACTGATGGCATTGGGTTGGGGTCCCAAGTCAAAAGCAGAACCAGTTTGCTGAGTCTTATTGAAAAACAGTCCCCAGAGAGTTGAGTTTTTCTGGGATTTCCCTTCACTTGTAAGCGTCAGGCTTGTCTAATAGATGTACAACTTGATTAAATGCCAGTGCATCACAGATGCAATTATATTTAAGAACAAGCTACTTCTTCTAATCCCTTTGCCATCGCTGATTAATTAGACACTTTGAACTATGCCCAACTGTTTGAAAGCTGTGAAAAATACAACCTGCATAGTTAAAATTTCTGCACAAGCTATTTCCTCATTTGTGCCTACATGCTTTTTTTAAACCTTTTTAAAAAACCATTCTTTAAATGTAATATGTATTTATACATGTTCCCAAGCACACAATCTGGCTATTTTCTTATCATGGTTAGCAATCCTTCCAGTTGGCCAAGATATACACTCACACAGTAAATCACATAACAAAGTATGTAAGAAACCAAGTGAATAATTTAGACTTACCTTCAGATTTTTGCTGTCATTGGTGTCACTTCAAAATGTTTGTTTTTTCCTTCTCGATCTTGCACAAATACCTCATAAAGGATCATTGCTGCTGTTTCTAGTGGTATCTTTTTACGGAGGTTTTAGAATATTTTTGTTGTGCCTACCAGGAGCAGGGTGGGAGCAGGATGGCTGGTACAAGATACAGAAATTTTTCATTTCATGACGTATAATTATTACTATATATCTTGCACCATGTTTTGCAAATAATTCCCAAGTCTTTTCTGTTATAGAACTGTTCTTTAAAGTAAATGAACACTAAAAGATCCATTCCACAAGTGAAGATGCCCAGGCAGGGAGTCTCAGAAACTGACCCCTGGTGACTCCCATGGGCCCTACACTGGATTTGTAGGATGGGGTATCTGGACACACTAGAATATCAGTTTGAATATTTGTGTGTTTCCCTATCCCTGGACTGAAAATTTCATCAGTTGGCACATTGATCCTCATGCCAGGCCTTGAACTCGAAAGCCTGCTTGGCTCAATCTTCAAGGGCCTCAAGTCCCTATACCCCACTGTGTTTCAGACCAGTTTTTCTTTCTTCGTCTTGATGTCCCCAAAGTGGGGCAGGTAACAGTTCCTCCCACTTTGGAGGAGATATTTACCTCTGACCATGCCTTTATTATATGCACATATATTTCCTTCCCATTCCCTAACCTCCCTCTTGAATTCCAAACCAGATTTTGCCCCTTTCCAGAAAAGCCAGACTAAATCAAGGTCTCCACCGCTAGATCTCTCTCTCTTCATGGAGAATGAGGAAGCAGTCCATCCCTGGCTAAGCCAGATTGTTTGCAATGAATGTGTAGAAAGGGGAACACAGTTGAAAGGCTTTAGGTAATTGTGCAACTCTGATTTTTATTGACTTCGTCTTCCCTCACCCTCCTAGGTAACAGCTTGTCTGATTGCTGTGGCGAAAACAGACCATGAAGTTCAAGTGCGGAGAGCTGCCATCCACGTGATTGTGCTGCTGCTTCGGGGACTCAGCCAGAAGGCCACTGAGGTAAGTCAGTCTTTTACCATTTGCAAATTTCCTCCCTCTTTGTTCTTTATCTCTTCATCAGACTTCCTTTCACCAGGACAGGCCTGGAACCTTTTTCCTGGGTGAATTCATACAGATGAATCAGTCATCAGGGATTTTTATAGCAGGAAAATTCTATTGTTTGCATCTTCAGTGAGAGTCTCTATTTTCTCTGTATCACATTGGCAAACTGCACACTAACCTCCAGAAAAAGGACACAGGTTTATAGGTTGAGGTCCTGGGCCCCAGCGTTCCCTTCAGAGGGACAGGTTCCAGGGTGAGCTATGGACCGCACCAAGCCTGCTTTTTATAGCGTGAACTTGAGTGATTTGTCTTCCTGACTCGTTTCATTGTTCATATGTAATCACTAAAGGGCTTCATTTCAAATGTCTCCTTTCTAGCTGTGAGTGCAATCCATGAGATTTTAGTTGTTGCATAAATTAAACTTTTATTCCTCCTCCAAGTGGGTTTGGCTGGATTTCTCCCCAGTGTGTGGCCAGTCTAGGAAGAAAGTATATCTATTCACGTGTGTGCTGAGAATGAATGACCTCTAAATTAATTTTCTGCTTGATTTTATTGGAAACACATTCCCAGTTGACTTTATAAAGAGAGTTTGCATTAATAATTCACTTCTTGGCATCCACAATGCTTGTCTACGGCTGGCACATCAGTGTTTAACCAAGTGTCAGTGAAGCCATTAGGAAAGTGTTTTGTTAGACATTTGGCTTTGTTCATGCTAGAATTTTGCCAAATCGAGTTCCTGACACCATTTTTGTACAAGCATTAGTTATCTCCCAGTTATTTTATCTAGGACCTTGATTGGAGTGGGGTACAGAGAGATCATAACTTCACATTTCAGATAATGGTTTTAGGGTACTCACTGCTCTTGTTGAGAATCTGCTGTACAAAATGGAATTTAAAAAGTCAGTGGTTTTTTTTTTTACCCACTGTCAAAATCTACAAAACCCTTGACAAATATAGCATTGTTACGTAAGTTGTTAACAACAGAGGGTAAGGAGTATACAGGAATCTTCTGTTTTGTCCTTGCAGCTTTTCTGTAAGTCTAAAATTATGTCAAAATAAAAATTTATTTTAAAAATTGAGTTACAACACTATTAAGCTAAATCTTTAAAACTCTGTAAGTGCACACACCCTTACTCAGTGAGAGAGAGAGAGAAAGTGTGTGTGTATGTGTGTAGCATAGCAAATGTCTGGTTAGTAAAATGCAAGAAGAAATAGAAACGCTATCCAGATTTTTTCACATCTGTACGTAGCCACTGAAAGCAACACTGCTTGTCTCACCAGTACTGAAATAATTTGTAGCCATGGAAGGTTTGTGTCACTTTCAAAAAGCCATGTGAATGAAAAACCTGTTCTCCAAACTGTCTCCAGTCTGTACTCACTGAAATTTATAAATTGTGCTTACTCAGTGAATAAAGAAAAGGAAATGAGATGGGATGAGTGTATGATTTCTCTTCCTGTTGCACCCTTGAGACCAGGTGTGTTAAGTCTTGTCATCGTAGGTGTGATTATCATCAGGGACACTTTAATGAGAAGCGGAGATAACCACAGAGCTTTCAATGTAAGATTTTCTTCACTGCTCTGTTTTGCCCCCAGGAACAGCTGAAATGAAAATGCCACTTTGTTGGTGAAGTTTTGTTTTGTTTCCTCTTAATCACTGTCTCTCAAGCTGCAGAGTGCCAAAAGATAATCCTAGGTTTCAGTGAATTCTCTGTTTCTTGTGGATGTGCTGGCCTACAAACTGTGGTCCCGGCAGCTTGAAAGGAAAGCAAAGAGTCCAGTAAGAAGTAGAGTTACAGAAAATCAGGAGATAGATTAAAATCAGAGAGGGAAGACGTTACCACCCCCACCGATGTGGTAGCTTTTACCTCTTTCCCATTTGTACATAGCTAAAATAGCCACTTTGGAGGGAAATATAGCCTTCTCTTTCTTAATGAAACACTTTCTCTGCTTAGCCTTGTTTTGGCCTTATGATCATATCTGTTTATTTACTCATTCCCAAGTATAACCTGCAGTCAGAAGGGAACCCCCTTTATAAGCTAATTCTGCCTTACCTTTGCTGAAAATTGAATTTACAAGGAATACCCAGGAGAGGAGATAAGTTTAGACCTGTGCTTTCTGTTGGCCTCAGAGTTAAGAATACCCCTCCTTATCATGGAGATTATGAGATGGGAGACAGCATGGGAAAATTGTGCCTAATTCTCCAGTTCTTCCTAAGTTAAGTCTTTGCAAGGTGACTTGTTTATTCTAAGAATTGTAAATGTTTAAAACATCCATATTATTAGAACATTCATTCATTCCAAAGACAGTAATGAATAATTGGAACAGTAATGGCTGAGCAACAGCCTACCAGTTGTATCTGGGAGGCATGCAGTGCATTAGGGGTGCATGCATGCTCAATTGCTAAATCGTGTTCAGTTCTTTTGCGACCCCATGGACTGAAGCCCACCAGGCTCCACTGTCCATGGAATTTTCCAGACAAGAATACTGGAGTGGGTTGCCATTTCCTTCTCCAGGGGATCTTCCCTCAGGGATCATACCCTCATCTCATACATTGGCTGTTGGCTTCTTTACCACTGAGCCATCAGGAAAGCCCTTTTAAAGATTTTTGAATGAGTGATTTGCTGTGACCAGAGGCTCTCAGAATCTCTTAGGAGCAATAGTTCAGGATCCATTAATTCAGTGTTCACACAATTTTATAGAACATAACTATTAATATTACGAATAACAAGAATCAACTATATATACACTGGGGGAAAAGTTGAGTATCTTAAGAAAAAGAACGAATGATTTGGGGTTGACCACAGTTCTAGATTTATGTGGGTAACTAATACCTCAGTCCTCTGCATAGTTAACTGAAAGTTGACTTAGAAGAACTGTGAGGGACTTCCCTGGCAGTCCAGTAGTTAAGACACTGCACTACCACTGCAGGGGGCATGGGTTCCAGCCCATGGGTTTGATCCCTGGTCAGGAAACTAAGATCCTGCATGGTGTGGTCAAAAAAAAAAAAAAACTGTGAAATACTTTAAAACTTTGCACACAGGTTTGTACTGACTAAGTATTGTGGCATTTTAATATTGAAACTTTCTCCCTTGTTTTTTAACATTAAAAAGTAATTACAGCACATATCATTTCTTCCTTCTAATCCCTAATTTTAAGTGACAGAAGAATATAATGGGAGATAAGTAAGTCGGCTTTAGAATTTATTCCTTCAAGATGACAACCAACCCTCAACACCATCTTGTATCTTCAAAAATAAGCAAAATCTGGAAGCATCTTCAGGGAGAAGAGTTTGAGATTAATTATTAATTGATGGTTGAGTCAGGTTAAGAGCCAAATCCAGGCCTCCACCTAGGAATTTTTTTTTAATATTTATTTATTTATTTGGTTGTGCTGGGTCTTAGTTGCAGCTTGTGGGACCTAGCTCCCCAACCAGGGATTGAATCCAGGCCCCCTGCATTGGGAGCACAGAGTGTTAGCCAGTGGACCACCAGAGAAGTCCCAGGAATGGTTTTTAATTCCTTTTTTTGAGTCCAGTGTTGGACTCTGATACTAGAAGTCTGTTCCCAGTAACATTAGGAATAGTGGGTTCACTAACTTTTGTGCAGTTGGAAGTTGTTCTCCTACTTTTCTGTGAGAGAGAAGGCAAAAACCAAAGAAAAAGAAAAGATTTGTGTATGATGTTATGTTTTTTTTAATGACAGCAGTCACACATGTTTCATCCAAAAGATTAGCGAATGCATCCTGGGTTCATCTTGTGCCTGTCTGCCCAGACTGAGAACTAGAACCCAAGGGGGATGTGACAATCTCTGATGCGTCAGGTTATAAGTGAACTGACAGACTACATGGAATCTTTTCTTCATTTTATTGGCTTTGCTTTACCCCCAAAGTTATTTTGACATTTGTTGTGGGGCTTTTTGGTGCTATGGGTGCAGTTAAACGAGCCCAGTTTCCTCCTCAGAGCTGGTTCCACAGACACTACTCCTTTTAACAGATCAGAGGTTCCATATGACGAGCAAATGAAAAGAACATTTATTTAAAAAATGACTGCAGTCCAGGTAATAATTACTCCTTTGTAAACTTTGAAAAAGAGCTAGGGAGAGCCCTTTTAAGACTGAAATTAAGGAGCATCACCCCTTCCTGGGAGCATAAAGCCACTGCCAGTTGAGCAAGGCAGGAGTTCTGTCTATCATCCACTACTGGCCCGGGCTTAGGTGTTTACCTATTGATAGTATTAATAAAAGGCATTTAATAGGAATTCAGCATTTTGGGACATTGTTTATGATGCCCTGGAGACAGAGGCACAGAGGGGTTTTAAAGTATGTTGTATCCCCCACAGACAGTTCCCTCTGAGTCACTCTTAGAGATTCTTCTTGCTGTTGCTCCATTTCAGTCTTAGAGAAAAAATCCTCTTAGGCCCTGAATCAGTTTCCTAGGGCTACCATAACAAGTACCTCAAATGGGGTGGCTTAAAACAACAAAACTTTACTGCCTTGGGACTCCCCAGGGTGGTTCAATGGTTGGAACTCTGTGCTTCCATTGCAGGGGGGCATGGGTTTGATCCCTAGTGAGAGAACTAGGATCCCACATGCCACATCAAAAAAATATAAAATGAAATGAAATAATTTAAAAACAATATAATAAAGTAAAATATTTACTGTCCTACAGTTCTGGAGGCCAGAAGTGTATAATAAAGTGGACTATGTTCTCTCTGAGGTCAATTGGGAAATTCTTCCTTGCTACTCCTCAACTTACAGTGGTTTGCCGGCAATCCTTAGTGTTTATTGGCTTGACACTGCTTTCTTCCAGTCTCTGCTTCTATGGTGATCTGCATGCTCCCTCTACGTCTGTCATTACATGGCTTTCTTCCTGTAAGGACACCAGTCATATTGGGTCAGGAGCCAACCCTGCTCCAGCATGACCTTATCTTAACTAACTGTATCACTCCAACTCTGTTTCCAAGTAACGTGAGGTCATATTCTGAGGTACTGGGCATTAGGACCTAAACATAGGGGGAGTAGAAGACAAAATTTAACTCATAACAGGCCCTTAGGATTCCATAGTCCTTTCTGTCTTGTGCTTATGCTTCTCCACCTGTTCGTTATTGTTGCATCTTGAGAAGAGCCTGTTCTGTGTGGAGTATCTCAAATATCAAAGACAACAATGATGAGGATTATAGTGGGGATATTGTTATTATTATCATTACCACCATAACCACCACTCATGTCTGATCCATAGATTTGCTGGGTTGTTGAATGACTGTTGAAAACCCACCAAAGATCATTTTATATCCAATCCAAATGAATAGGAAATTTCTTTCATGACTGGAACTTTAGAACCTTATACTTTCTGTCATGTCAGCCCCTCACCCTCAGCCATCTCAGATTTTGCAGTTGAGCCTTTCAACTCTGCAAGCATCTCACAATTGCATACATCACCTCATTCCTCCTCATGATTGGTACCAACTTGACTGGGAAAATGCACAAGAGCCTAGAAGCTTTGTAGTTATTGAACCAAAAGGACTTATATGTTTGGACTTGATTTAACCTCCAACACTGTTTTTTCACCCTTTCTTGCCTACCACAAGGAAGCAGTGGATATAGCACCACAAAATAAGAGGAATCGTGTTATCTGATCTCATAAAGCAGGTACTGAGCTAGTATGTTGCTGTATTGTCTCACTTGATTCTCTCAGGACCGCTGAGGGGTAGGTGTTGTTACCTCCATTTTACAGATCGCTAAAGGAAGCCCTTCAGAAGTTAAACAAACCAGTCAAGCTCACACAGCTAGTATTGAGTGATAGAGGTTTAAGCCCTGGCTGCATTTCTCTAAGGCCTGTGCTCTAGCTGGCTTTACTGTTCTGAACCTTAAACTGCTTATTTTTTAAAAAACAAAGAGTGGATAAAGATTGTTTTTTAATGCAAAGAATTATACCAATAATATGTGAAAATATACAATAAGCAGTCACTGGTTTAATTTCCCATGCTGAGAATGTTTAAAGCAATGTTGCGGTTTATTGAGTGAAGACTCGGTACCAAGTTTCAGTTCCTGTTTAGTCATATACTTTCTCTGTCAATAGCAAGTTCTCATCCCTTCCCTCTAGCGAGGTATTGCCAAGAAATTGTGATGACTTTCTTTACTTCCTAAGACCCAGTCAGACTAGAAGCGCAACTTTTCAAAAGTTCATTCCCACACATTAAAAATTAAATAAATGTTTAGTCAGTAATGAATGCTTGTTTTTCCAAGGATCTCTACCATCTCTCAAATATAAGATTTCTATATGGGATAGTGATTCAGAAGTCATGCCTCGAAACGCCTGAGTTAAATAGGGTTTGCAGCTAGATAACCCTGGAGATTGTCAGGGGCATTTTTCAGCTGTGTATTTGTTCCAGGCTCTGAGCCAGGGTCTGAGAGAGCCACTGGAAAGTTGTCAGGAGAGGAGCAGAACCAGGCTGGAGACAGACCCAGCCTGAGGGAAGCTGGTGAACAGAGGTCCAGGTCCAGGTCCAGGCAGACAAAGATGCTTCTGCAAGGCCACTGCTGCTGACCCAAAGGAAGGTAAAATGACCGTGCTCTGTCCATCAATAGCACAGTACCCCTTCTCCCCTCACCTTGTAGGTTTTTCTGACCTAATTTCTAAAATTGAGATATAACTGACATAACTCGTATCTATAAAATTAGTCTGCAATTCAAAGGTTTTAGTTTATTCATTAAGTTGTGCAGGCATCACCACCATTTACTCCAGAGCGTTTCATTACTCCCAGAAAGCAGCTTTGTACTCATTAGCATTTATTCCCCCACGACCCCCTCCAACCCATGGTGACCACTACTTCCTATGGATATCTAATATGGATACCCTACTTTCTGCCTGTGGGTTTGCCTTTTCTAGATAGTTCATATAAAAGAGAACCATAATATGCACCCTTTTGTGTCTGGCTCCTTTCACTTAGAATAATGTGGTCAAGATCATCCATATTGTAGCGTGTATCAGGTTTCATTACTTTGTATGGCTGAATAATATTCCACTGTGTGGATCTAGCATATTTGTTCATTCATTCATTGATGGACATTTGGGTTATTTCCACTTTTCGGCTATTTTAAATAATGTTGCTATGAGCATTTGTGTACAGGATTTTGTGCAACATATGTTTGCAGTTTTCTTGGATATATACCTGGGAGTGGAATTGCTGGGTTGTATGGTGCCTCTATGTTTAGCTTTTTGAGGAACTGCCAGACTGTTCTCCTGCTGCACCATTTTTTATTTCTACCAGCAGCTCATGAGGGTTCCAAATGTTCCACATTCTCATTAGCTCTTGTTATTGTCTATCATTTACCAGATTTACAGCCATCCTACTGGGTGTAAAGTGGTGTACTTTATTTATTTTAGATTTTATTGTAGTTGATTTACAATGTTACGTTAGTTTCTAATATACAGCACAGTGATTCAGTTACATGTATTATTTTTCATTGTAGGTTATTACATGACACTGAATATAGTTCCCTGTGCTATTCATATTCAGTAGGACCTTATTGTTTATCTGTTTGTATAAAGTAGTTTGTATCTGCAAATCCCAGACTCCTCATTTATCCTTCCTCCCCTTTGTCCATTTTGGCAACCATATGTTTGTTTTCTGTGTCTGTGAGTGTTTCTGATTCATAAATATTTTAGATCCCACATGTCAGTGGTATCATATGATACTTGTCTTTCTCTCTCTGGCTTACTGCACTTAATAGAATCTCTAAGTCTATCCATGTTGCTGCAAGTGGCATTATTTCATTCTTTTTATAGTTGTGTAGTATTCCATTGTATATATGTGACCATATCTTCTTTATTGATTTATCTGTTGATGGACATTTAAATTGCTTCTGTGTCTTGGCTATTGTAAATAGTGCTGCAATGAACATACATCTTTTTGAATTATGGTTTTGTCCAGGTATATGCACATAAATGGGATTACATGATCATATGGCAACTTTATTTTTAGTTTTTTAGGAACTTCCATACTGTTATCCATAATGGCTATACCAGCTTACATTCCCATCAGCAGTTTAGGAGGGTTCCCTTTTCTCCACACCCTTTCTATCATTTATTGTTTGTGGAGATTTTACTGATGGCCATTAATGATGGCCATTCTGACTGGTATGTATTTTTTTAACTTAGTAATTTTTATTTGATTTCTCTGATAATTAACGTTGTTGAGCATCTTTTCCTATGTCTATTGGCCATCTGTATGTCTTCTTTGAAGAAATATCTATTTACATTTTCTGCCTATTTTCTTTATTCTAAAATTTTTATTTAATAAATGGTACAAAGCACAATGCCAAAAACATTAACAGTTAAAATTTCACCAAAAGAAAAAATACTATAGAATACATAGTTGTAAAAAGCTACATTAAGTTATTTTACAACTGCCTCAGGCTGCAAAAAGAAAAAAAACCTAATGCCATACCTAAGTTATCCGTCTCTCAAAATAATGCCATTTATGTTATAAACCATGAGCACCCCATCAAAAGATGGGAACTGCTTTTGTTCTCATATATATATATGACTGTATCACTTTGCTATACACCTGAAACAAACACAACACTGTAAATGAAACATAGTACAATATAAAATAAAAATAAGTAACAGACCTTTGGGGCTTTACACAGAGTTAGAATTCCTATCAGAGGGATAACAGCACCACAGCCGCACTGAATCCTCATGAAGGAGGCACACGAATGACTGAATTACAGGAGTTACAGGAATGAGAGCTGCTCACTTCCCAGAAACTACAGCTCACAGAAAGCCAACAAAGGCACGAGATACAGACCATTTACTTACGAATGTGTAAAACTCAAGAAAGTCCACATTATTCCTACAACATGTTGACAGTGCTTCAGAATTCACACAATACTAATTTTCTTTTGGCTCTGGTTAAATTATATATACCAGTTTATAACAAATGGTAAAATCTGTAACTCTGTTCAAAGTTGTAAAAGATTACTTAAGAATGGTTTCTTGTATTTTTATGCCACCTTTATAGTTCTGGTTTCTCATTTCTTAATTAGTAAATTCAGCGTGCAGGTTCTATCCCAGGCTAATTTATACACTTCAGGAAGGAACGGCCTCTTGAATCCACAGAGTGTTGAGGTGGGGAGCCCCCAACCACGTCAGATTCATTTCACATATGATAATATACATGTTTCAATGCCATTCTCCCAAATCATCCCACCCTCTCCCTCTCCCACAGAGTCCAAAAGACTGTTCTATACATCTGTGTTTCTTTTGCTGTCTTGTATACAGGATTATCATTATCCTCTTGCTATATTCCATATATATGTGTTAATATACTGTATTGGTGTTTTTCTTTCTGGCTTACTTCCCTCTGTATAATAGGCCATTTTCTGCCTAATTTTTGATTGGGTTATTTGTCTTATTGAGTTGCATGAGCTATTTGTATATTTGGGAAATAAAGCTCTTGTTGGTTCCATTGTTTGAAAATATTTTCTCCCTTTCTGTAGGTTGTTTTTTTTTTGTTTATGGTTTCCTTTGCTATTCAAAAACTTATTAGTTTGATTAGTGCTCATTTGTTGTTGTTGTTTGCTTTTTTTTCTATTGCCTTGGAAGATTGACGTAAGAAATATATGCATTCCTTTTCCCCATTCTCTTTATACAACCACATTACAGGTTTTACTATATAGCATTTAGTGTTTATATTATTATGACTGTAACTATTATCTATAGCTGAGCCATGTAATACGATTATGTGATTTATGTCAGATTTATGATTTATGTTCTCTTTTAAGAGTTTTGTGGTGCCATGTCTTATATTTGCCTTTAAGTCATTTTGAATTTATTTTTGTGTTCGTATTAAGTGTTCTGACTTGCATGCCACTGTCCTGCTTTCCCAGCATTACTTGTCAAAGAGACTGTATTTTCTCCACTGTATACTCTTGCCTCCTTGTCAAAGATTAATTGACCATAGGATTTGGGTTTATTTCTAGGCTGTATTTGGAGAAGGCAGTGGCACCCCACTCTTGCCTGGAAAATCCTATGAACGGAGGAGCCTGGTAGGCTGCAGTCCATGGGGTCATGAAGAGTTGGACACAACTGAGCGACTTCACTTTCACTTTTCACTTTCATTCATTGGAGGAGGAAATGCCAACCCACTCCAGTATTCTTGCCTGGAGAATCCCAGGGATGGGGGAGCCTGGTGGGCTGCCGTCTGTGGGCTTACACAGAGTCAGACACGACTGAAGCAACTTAGTATCAGCAGCAGCAGCTAGGCTGTATTATGTTCCATTGATCCATATGTTTGTTTTTATGCCAATGCCATGTTGTTTTGATTACTGTAGCTTTGCAGTAATGTCTGAAGTCTGGAAGGATTTTGCCTCCATCTTTGTTCTTTTTCCTCAGAATTGGAACCATATAAATGGTTTTGGATTCCATATAAATTTTAAGGTTATTTGTTCTAGTTCTATGAAAAATGTGGGTAATTTGATATGGGTCACATTAAATCTGTAGATTGCTTATTATGGTCATTTTAACAATATTAACATTTCTATTCCAAGAGCGGGGATTATCTTTCTGAATCATTTTCAGTTTCCTTTTTCTATGTTTTATAAAGTTCTCAGCATATAAGTCTTTCACCTCCTTTGTCAGGTTTATTTCCAAGTATTTTTTTTTCAATACTATATTAGAGGTGATTGGGTTTTTACTTTCCTTTTCTGATATTTCACTATTAGTGTAAAGAAATGCAACAGGTTTCTGTATATTAATCTTGTGTCCTGCTGATTAGATGCTTTTTAAAATGTTTACTCTTACATTTCTAAGTAGCATGCTTATACATTTATTTCTTGATTTTTCAGTTCATTTAATGACTTCTGACTAGATCTAATATGTGCAAGTGGGATGTAGTCATTGTGTTCCTCAGGTATAAAAAACTGGCCTGCAGTGAGAAGGAATGAAACAGCAGAGTATATGTGGCTTAGACTTAGAGCATGAACTCTAGGACTAGAATGTCTAAGATTGAGTCCCCTTGGTTTCCTCATCTGTAAAATGGGGATAATAATAGTTCCATTTTTTAGGGTTGTTGTGAGAATTAAATGAACTTCTTTATATAAAGTATTTGGAATGTGTAGGTTCTAAAAACTCAATATGTATTAGTTATTATTAGTGTGCCCCCCACAAATATATGCATTCCTCTTCCCCATTCTCCCTATACAACTACATTACAGTTTTTACTGTGCAGCATTTAATGTTTATATTATTCTGACCATAACCGTTAGCCATAGCTGAGCCATGTAATATGATTATATTTCCTTTCTTATATGAATTCCACCTTTCTCTGAGGTTAATAAATGTCTCAGGTTTACAGTTGTTCCTTTTGTATAAATCTACTATGAATTCATCCCCAGGCTCTGCTAAAAGTTTATGAATCTCTTAAAACTTTCAAATACATCAAGTACTCTAATATCTTCATATGACTTCTACAACCCTTCATCCGCTGGCTCTTCTCTGGACCCATTACTTTCTAAACCTGTTGCAAGATTTAAGAATAGAACACTTAAAAGCTCATGATGCTCTGTGTGCATGGGCAATACTTATGAACAGGTGGACTTTATAGGAGGGTGATCTGGCCAATTCATTGGGAGATTCTGACTTATTTTGAAGTCTTGTCTTTGAGTCTGGTTAGAGAAGAACTGTCTTGTCTCCTTCCTAGAGGATGTGAGCCTGGCTGCCATTCTGAAAGATAGGTGGAAGGAGGAGGAGGGCAGTCTCACCATTCATTGTGTGGACTTTCACATAATTGTTCTTTTTTCAACATGGCAACCTCATCCTTATCTATATCTGACGTCCATCTATCCAGAGTCTCTCTAATTGGACCTCAAAATGATAAAACTCTAGACTTATGCTGTGGTTGGGGAGGGGCAGCCACCTGGATACACAGAGTGGAGGGCATTAGGGGACCTAATACTACTCATACACACTTCTAACCAGGGCTTCTGTTCATCTCCATGTTAAGAAGTATAGCTCATCAACTCCTGAAGTTTTTTGCATTTCTGTGGTGCATTAGACTTGCTTCTGGGCTTCTTAGATTTAAGAATCAACTTACCATCCAAATCAAGATACTTCTGAGAGGACATTATTAATAATTATAGCATCACAGTAGATGTAATCCATACTAACCTGGGCAAATCAGAACCATGACCTTAGGATTCATCCAGCTGCTTTCTAGCATCTAAACTTTTGTTGCCATGGCCTTGTTAGTTCTTTTTGTTCTGACAGCAGCTTGACCAGTGATGGTAGCCCAGTGTGGCATCTTACGTCTAACACTGAGATATTCTCTCTCTGGCCTCAAATGCAAAAATTCCAGGCAGGAAACATAATGTGCCAGCTAAGATCAGATACCCATCCCAGGTCAGCCAGCGTGGCTGGGCCAAGTGGGGCATGTGGAGTTGCTGATTTGTATAAAACCAGGTTCAGCCTCCCCCTTAGCCATTTATGAGAGAAGAGGCTGGAGCCAGCGCCTGGGAGTAGGGGATAGTCCCATAGATTTCCTCAACAGTAACTTGGCCAAATCAATATGACATTAGTGATGGATTTAAGAAGTAAAACTGAAAAGATTGGGACTCAGTACTGTACTGTTTCTGCTAAAATATAAGTGTACAACATTTTCTAGTGATAACATAAGTGACAGTTTGGAAGACCTAACATTTAAAGACTGCTCCCTTTCTGCCTCTTCTGCATAATCATTTACATAGATTTGCATATGTTAGAACCTGAGTTGTCTTCCTCTTCTGCATCACACTTAAGCTATTTTATTTTCTGTAAGATAGCTTTATCCTTACCCTTCCTAATCTGATCTAAAATCGCCAAGAAGATACTGTCATTTAAGCACAGAATTTTGAAATGTTCATGGTGGAAAAGGCCTTAGAGACTATTTCATTTACAATTCACAAAAAATTTCACTTTGCTTATTAGCTCCATGAGTTGCTCCTTCAACGTGAGGTGTCCATGGTCAAATAACTTTGGAAAATGCAGTGTAGTGCTGTATACTCCCCTCTTGGAGATTCTGTGTACATTTGCCTGTTAAGGGGTTTGAGAAGTCCTGCAACAAAGAAAACTAGCAGCTTCCTCAGCTCCTCAGCCATTTACCAAGGAACCCTGTTTTCATTATAAGCTTGCCAAGTAATAATGTTCCATGGGATATACTTTGGAAAATAATCCAACCATCCTATTTTATGAATGAAGAAACGAAGTTCATGAAGAGACTGCAGTTACGATTTTCCAAAGGTAATGCCAGGAAGGATTAGCACTGTTTCCAGTTATTCTTGGGAGCTTACGTTGGTCAAGGGCTCACAAGAATATAGTATCTCTGCCTCTTCCTCTTGCTTAATTCTCTCATCTACTTGAACAAGGTTCACCTTTTTATGCACAGTGTCTTAGGTCACGTCATGAAGGTGAATTGGAGTACAAGGTAACCATCATGTGTGGAAACATCAATGTCAGCTCCCTTTCTCTAGATCAGAACCAACATACTTTGATTACAACAAGTTATTTTAACAAATATTTTTGAGTTCCCCTTTTTATCCTCCTGAAATGAAACGTTTAGCTCCATAACCTACCTGTATTTTAAAATCAATGTAATATTTAACTATAATATAAAGAAGGAATGAAAGAATAGTATTTTATAACAACATATATTTTAATATAGAAATATATAGGCCAACTCTAAAGATACAATGAACTGTTTAATTCCTCTTCTATGTAGAATCACCATGAATGTAACGGCTACAAATACAAATCAATAATAAATATCTTATACCAGCTACTGAGAAGTAAGTTGAATAGCCTGATTTTCCAAACTGGTAAACTGCTCTCTGTAAAATTCCAAACAAATAAACATATTATCTTCTCTCAATTTATATAGTTCTTGCATTCTTAAAAAATTCAGTGTATAATACAACCTAGTGAAAATACTTTTATTGAACATTTATTATATGGTAGCACATATATTTAAGTGCTTTAAATTAATCCATTTAATTTTCATAATGATCCCACTTAGGTATGATTAATATCCCCATTTTATACATGGGGAAACTAAGACAGAAGATAAGTAACTTGTTCAGCAACTATTTAATAGTAAGTTACAGCTCAGTCAGTGAACCCTGGCAGTGCAGCTCCTGAACTTGTGCTCACAGGTTCTGTGACTATCATCTGAAGGACTCAGAAACTGAGTCACTTGGGCATTTCCTACATAGAACACAGCTAGTGGAAGGCGGCTTTGGATCCTGGAAACCAAAAGGAAAACGGACCGGAGTCTCTCTTTAGTGTTGGTTTACTGTCTGCCCTGGAGAATGACAGAGAGGGAGAGGAGAGTGTTGGGACCAGCCTCGGACCCAGACGCCCTGCTCCTGGGAACTGCCAGAATGAACTGTTCAGAGAGCAGAGACAGGAAACAGCCCAGGCTTCATTTTTATTCTTCCTCGTGTTCCTCTGCTGCTGCTGCTAAGTCACTTCAGTCGTGTCTTGACTCTGTGCGACCCCATAGATGGAAGCCCACCAGGTTCCCCCGTCCCTGGGATTCTCCAGGCAAGAACACTGGAGTGGGTTGCCATTTCCTTCTCCAATGCATGAAAATGAAAAGTGAAAGTCATGTCGCTCAGTCGTGTCCGACCCTTAGCGACCCCACGGACTGCAGCCTACCAGGCTCCCCCGTCCATGGGATTTTCTATGCAAGAGTACTGGAGTGGCTTGCCATTGCCTTCTCCGCTCGTGTTCCTCTAGCCCTTGCCCAGAGCATAAGCCAACCATGGACTATGCCATCTAGCAACTTCTCATAATGGACCCAGAACTGAAAAGAAAGGGAGCTGAAAAAAACTGAAAGAGACACAGTACCTCTGGGGCTGCAGGCTGGGAAGTGAGAGGCTTGGGACTTACCTCCTACCATGCAGCCTGATTGAGAATCTGCTCTTCCTCTAAGAGTGATTGTGATAGGCCTCTGGGTTGCAAAACCCACTTATCTTTGCTCCATCCTCTGAAAGGGCGAGGTTCTGACTAAGGGTAGTCTCCTTGGAGTAACTTAAAAAGACAATTTGGATTAATGCTCTGTGGTCTGTTCCAGCTCATTGCTCATCATCCCAGAGTGTGTTTGCTCTTAGCAAATCTGCTCCAAACAAATTGTGTGTTCTCTGAGGTTTAGTATTTAATAATGATGTAACTAACATTGTATTAAGGGCCTACTGTATGCCAGGCAAAGCAGTAAGTTCTTTTGTTTTTTGACTGTGTCAGGTCAGGTCTTAGTTGCAGAACGCGGGCTTAGTTGCTCTGTGGCATGTGGGATCTTAGTTCCCTGACCAGGGATTGAATCTGCATCCCCTGGATTGGAAGGTGATTCTTAATCACTGGACCCACCAGGGAAATCCCAAGCACTGAGTTCTTCGCATGCTTTATCTCATTGAATCCTGACAACCCTGTGAGATAATTACGCTCATAACCCTATTTATGGGTAAGAAAATTGAAGTCCGAAAAGCTTACATTTAGATGCCCAGGTCAGACAGAAGAGAGCTGAGTCAAACCCAGGCTGCTTCATTGCCAGCTTGGCTGTTCTGAAGGAACTAAGAATAGGCCTGAGATTATACTTGAGGAAGAGGTAAACTGTTACAAGTGTACTGGGACAAACCTGGATCCCTAGGACTTCTTTCCTTCACCGCAGGACTTCTGCTCTTTAATTCTTCTGATTAGCAGATATTCAGTTACTCAGTGTGGTAAGAGAGCAGCCAAAGAGATCTTTCTGAAATGCAAATCTGAAGACCTGTCCTCAGCTAACATTTTTTTCAAAGGTTCCCTGTGGTCCCTAAGATAAAGGCTAGGCTCCCTAGCATGCTGGGCAGGTCCTTTATAATCTGGACCCCTCTGGACTTCATAACTCTCTCTCCTATACTTCCCCCCAGCAGCCCTGAGAACCTCGCACCAGCCCCACATAGTCAGTGTACTATTTCTTGCCTCCAGATATTGGTCCATACTGTTTCTTATGCCTCAAAGGCCTTCTCCTGCCCCAACCTGTCCATCTGATAAACTTGTATTCATCTTTTAGAACTCTAAATGTTCAATGTTCTGGTCTTTGTAAAAAGCCTATCCTGATTTCTCAGGCAAATTTAGTCCTCCTTTCTCCAGGCTCTGCAGTAGTTTATGTATCAGCTCAGGACCACAGTAGATATTGCATTTCTTTGTTCACCTCTGTTGTCAACAGGGGGCAGCCCCTGAACACACCGATCATATATTTTTTTTTTTTAAAGAAAATGTGGTAAAGGGACTTCCCTGGTGGCCCAGTGGCTAAGAATATGTGCTTCCAATGCAGGGGGCCTGGTCAGGGAATTAGATCTCACTTACCGCAACTAAAGACTAAAGGTCGCACATGTCACCGCAAAGATCAAAAATGCCACAACTAAGACCCAGTGCAACAAATAACTAATTTTTTAAATGCAGTAAATATACATGACACAGCACATCAGTAGCATTTACATTCACGTTTTTGTACTGCAATCACTGGCGTCCCTCTGCGGGACTCTTCGTCTCATAAAATGGAAAACCTGTACCCGTTAAATACTAATTCTCCCCCTCCTTCAGCTCCTTCCAACCCAGGGATCGAACCCAGGATCTTCCCAACCCAGGGATCAAACCAAGGTCTCCTGCATTGCAGGTGGATTCTTTACCAGCTGAGCCACCAGGGAAGCCCAACAATAGTGGAGTTGGTAGCCTATCCCTTCTCCAGGAGATCGTCCCAACTCGAGGAATCGAACCGGGGTTTCCTACATTGCAGGCGGATTCTTTACCAGCTGAACTACCAGGGAAGCCCACCCTTCAGCCCCTAGCAATCTCTGTCCTGTCCGACTCTGTGAATCTGACTACTTTTCCACTCACTCTTATATTCCCCAAATCTGGCACATTGCTTTGCACAGAATAACACTTAATAAATGTCTGTTGAGAGAGTGCGTGGACTCTTTTGTCTAAGATGCATGGAGCAATACATGTCTTAAATTTCTTTGTACCCACCTTTGCAACAAATAGACTGCTTAGATCTTAAACTGGAAATTCTGGGGCTTCCTAACTTTTCCAGTGTTCACCTTTCCCGAGATCAGAAGTTGCCCAAATAGGTGTTCTCGTTAGGAGGGAGTTTTACCTTCCTTACTCAGAAATGCCTACAGTTTTCATTGCAGTTGAGTTGTAGACGTGCTTTCCCCAGATCAGCTGGGAGGAGTCCTGAGGCATGGTGACAGAAAGAATACTGACAAGCAGCCAGAACTCGCTGCTTTTCAAAACTTGGCTTCACACACTCACACACACTTGGGTGTGTGTGTGTGTGTGTGTGTGTGTACGTTGCTGTCAAAATTGTAGCATATGTATTTTCCTTAATTCCTCCCATCTGAGCAGAGGTTTTTTGCTGTAATTACAGCTAACCTAGTAATGGAGGCAGCTGCATGCATTTTTGGGGAGCCTATAACTTTCTCTGTCTTCAGAGTTGCACTCAAAAAATAAAAAAGAATTGTATTCCAATGTACATGTTTAAGAACAAATTTTTTAAATATTTCAGGAAAAAAGATATTAATTTGTGGATCAAAATGTTTTTGACCCAGTCTCCTTGCTAGAAAATGCAAAATCTAGTAGTTGATAGTTAAGAAAATTCTATAAAGTGCAACAGGTCATGTCTTGATCCCATCACCCTTGCTCTTGGCACTTGGATTTTTCATGGCCAAAGTTGTCATAGTGAGGCTTCTTTGGAAACCATGACATGTCTCTTATGGAAATAGCAACCCACTCCTGGAAATGGATTGCCTGGGAAAATTTCATGGGATGCCTGGGAAATCCCGTGGACAGAGGAACCTGGCAGCCTGCTCCTTGGGGTTACAAAGTTGGACATGATTTAATGACTAAACAACAATGGCAACACCCAGTATTTCTGCCTAAAATGTTGCTTCGCTATATCCTGGCTGCTCATTAGAGTCACCTGGAGAGCATAAAAAGAAATAAAAAAATTCTTTTAAGCCTTTAACCCCATACCCCTAGTATTCTGATTCTTAGGTGTGAAGTGGGGGCCCACACATTTTAATAGTTCTCCAGGGGATTGTAATCTGCAGCAGAGGTAGAGAATCACTATGTTAGAATGATGGTGTTGCTCAGAGGCAGAGTCTGGGCTGTGTAGCAATACTTAAGCACTGGTGGGCAGGTTGCTTTTTCTGCTCTAGTGCATGCCATGTATATATGAACACATACTACCAACCCCGCCAGGACTTCAGTCACTATGGTTTTCTCTGACCTTTTGGTGTAACTCTGTAACCTTTTCTTCCTGAGGCATCTTGCACAGAGCGCTGAATTCCACTAGTGTGTGTGCATGCGTGCTCAGTCATCCAGTCGTGTCCAGCTCTTTGCTACCCCGTGGGCTGTAGCCCACCAGGCTCCTCAGTCCTTGGAATTTTCCAGGCAAGAATACTGGAGTGCCATTTCCTCCTCTAGGGGATTTCCCAACCCGGGGATTGAACTCACATCTTCTGCATTGACAGATAGCTCCTTTACCTCTGAGCCATCTAGGAAGCCTGAATTCCACCAGGCAGACCCTCTAAGCAGGGGTCCCCAACCTCCAGAATCTAATGCCTGATGATCTGAGGTGGAGCTGATGTAGTAATAATAGAAATAAAGTGCATAATAAATGTGGTGCACTTGACTCATCCTGAAACCATCCCCCAACACCCCAGTCCATGGAAAAACTGTCTTCCACGAAACCGGTCCCTGGTGCCGAAAAGGTTGAGGACTGCTACCTTAAGGGGAGTGGCCTGCACTTCCCTGATGGCCAGTCAAGCTGGACATGAGACTGTGTGAGCCACAGGAGCCTGGGGTGCTATGAGATGCCCCAAGCTAAGCAGTGCCCCAGAGGAAACCCACCACCTGCAGTCTGCCAGTAACCCAGCTGCTGTTCCTCCTCCTCCCTAGCCAGGCATCATCCAAGTCAGCTACTTTCAAAGTGCAGGAAAAAGGTCAGATTCTCTCCAGAGCATCCGCCTGTGTGTTGGATTTCCTAGTAAGAGCAGGGTTTGTAGTGAGACCTGATGGACGCAGGTTTGAATTCTAGCTATGTCCTTGAGCAAATCACTAAACCTCTGTAAATCCCCTTTCCCTATTTTGTCAACTGGGCCTCATAACACCTACCTCATAGGATTAAATGAGATAATGTGCATGAATGGCTTAGCAGTGACTGAAGCTAGTAAACACTCAGTGAATGGTAGTAGTGAGCCTTCACAGACGCTGTCTAATCCCATGTGGGAGGCATGAGTGTTGCTCGGCAGGGTGTCTGCATGGGAAGCTTCGAGGGCCAAGGAAAATGAAGCCCTTTTCCCCCCAGATGTGGTAATTGAGTACAGTTTGAAAGCTGGGGTTGTAATCCCCTTCCACAGACAAAGCGCCCCATCTCCTCTCCTGCGAGCAGCAGCCTGCTGCCTCTGCACATCCTCCGGCCATTTTTTCCTGCCTTCTTTGTTCTATTTCCGTGCCTGTGGGGATGTAGGAAAACTGCTGCCTTCCTCAGGTTGCTATTTAAAGACATTCTGAGAGATGCTGCCACTGCTGCTCCTAGCGCCACGTCGGCAGCTGCTCCAGTCCCTGCCACAGCAAGTGAACAGCCCCAGTGCCTACTTTTGTTTGGGATCCCTGAGCTGTTACCTTTCCCAGGGATTCACTGTAAAGCCCATCTTAGTCTTTGCCCCTCAACTGCCCAGCATCCCTGTAGCATTTTGAGTACATCACTAGTTACAAATTTCCCCTTATTCTTCAATGGAAATCATGCCTGATACCCCTTCATCCCCTCCTCACCCATCTCCACCTCGCACTTGAGATGCCCTTCTTATTTAATAGCCAGACACAACCCAGAAAGGGTAAAAATGCCATTTATCTCTGGGCCTAGCAGAGAAAAATACTTTAAGAATAAAAGGTTTTGAAAAGCTCAGTAACCTCCAGCATTAAGAATGCTGCCCTGAACTTCAGCATGTTTGAGATGATCTGTCAGGCACAGATAGGAATCTCTCAGCCATTAGTAATCCTGTCTTTCTCTGCTGACCCACCCAGCGCTTTTCAATGAAGTGTCTCAAAAGCCAGGTCTTTCTGTTTGAATTGGGCCTGATTTCTTTTTCACAGAGCCATCAAAGTGAAGTTTTAGGTTTTAACAGTAAAGCATTTATCCTTCTCTGGACCGAACTTCCTCAGTGAGGTTCAGATTGTCTGCCTCCATCCTGCTTCCCCAGTTTATTTTGTTTCCTGCCCGTTATCCAAGGGAGACCTCGGAGCTGGGCTGCTCTCTGCTTGCCCAGAAGAGCCCTTGCTGGTACTCTCAGCTCTGTGCAGGGTGCACACTGTGTCCCCGACCACCAGAACTCGACTCTGGCCCCGATCCCATGCTCAGACTGCATCAGACCTGTTTCCCCTCTCTTACAGCCGTCCCCTTGTCTTCTGACTCTCCTCCATTCATTCATCTTCCTGACTGCTCCTTCTTTGGCCCCTGCTCTCTATTTTTCACTTTCAGAGCTGAGCCTTTCCCCTTATTTTCTTAGCCCCTGGGTGGTAAATCCAATTACCTCAATGTCAGAATAATAGTACCACTAGTACTTTGAACTATTGATCACCACACTGTGACAGCAAAGCACCCTCACCTGCATTATCTCTTTGGCTGTCACAGTAAACTTGTAAGGCAGGCAATATATGTGCTTATGTTCCCCACTCCGTGATAGTGAAAGTAATAACCACTTGGAGAGGCAGGATAATCTAGTGGTTAATAAAGAGCATTGACTCAGATCCAGACAGCCAGGGTGTGACTCCTGCCTCCTGCTGTCACCAGCTGTGTGGACAAATTGGAGATGATAGTACCTCTCTCGTGGTGTTGCGAGGATTCAGTGAGTTACTAGAGATAAATTGCCTGGAACCACATCTGGCACATAATAGATATTATGTGGAGATTAGCTGTTGTTATCACATGTTCATTCATTCTTATGTTTGTCAAAGATTATTACCTGCCAGGCTCTGCTTGCCGTTTCAGGGATGCCAGAGCAGCAAGATGGACACAATCTGGCCTCAGAGCGGTTGCAGTATTTTTTAAAATATTTATTTATTTGGATGCACCTGGTCTTAGTTGGACAGCACATGGGATCTTCAGACTTCATTGCAACATGCAGAAACTTTAGTTGAGGCAAGCAGGATCTAGTTCGCTGACGGTGGATGGAACCTGGGCCGCCTGCATTGGGAGCTCAGAGTCTTAGTCACTGGATCACCAGGGAAGTCCCGAGATCACAGTATTAGTGCCACCTGTGCAGCTGCCACCACGTGCCAATCCTTGCGCTTGGATCTTTACAGATAGTAATTCTCACAACAGCTTTAAAAGGAAGCAGTGTTATTCCCATCCCGAGAGGAAATCTTTGGTGTTCCAAAAGCCCAAGTGGTTTGCTCAGGATTCCCCAGCTGGTAATTGGGTGCCAGGATTCACTTCACCCAGTTCACCTGCCAGCAGACCATTAGGTTCAACTCTGCATGTCTGTCTCCCCCAGTCAGTGGTGAGCTCCTGAGGGTTGGAGCTGGCCCTCAGCACCCAGCTTGCTGAGCTCAGTCTCCTGCACACATTTCGGGAAATGTTGGCCAGCTTGTACTCTGTTGTTGATGCTTGACTCTGTCCCATAACTAGTCTCTTCTGATCTCGCTCACTTCCTTCAGACATCAAGCTGACATTGGTTTTTGGTTTTAATTTATTTGGCCGCACCAGGTCTTAGTTGCAGCATGTGGGATCTTTAATCTTAGTTTTGGCATGCAGAATCTTTAGTTGTGGCATTCAAACCCTTAATTATGGCAAGTGGATTCTAGTTCCTTCACCAGCGGTCGACCTTGGGCCCCCTGCATTGGGAGCATGCAGTCTTAGCCACTGGACACCAGGAAAGTCCCCATATGTTGGTTTTAACATGGAAGCACAGGGGTCAAGATGAGGATTCTCAAAGGTTGACCTAACTTCCTCATGCCACACCTGATGCTTATTTCAGCCTATCTTTAAACAGAACTAGTTGGGTTCTGGGGTTGCCTCCTCTTCTGGGCCCCAGTCAGAGAATTTTTTTGTCTGCCAGGTCAGTATCCAGCCACCAACTCCAGTTCACTTATTTCTCATGTCAGATCCTGCCTTTTATTTCAGGGTCTGACTTCCCTGTTCTTTCTCTGCTTTTGTCTTTGTGCCCAGCACTTATTTCTTAAGCACAAATGGAATCACAATTCTTCTAGCTCTATAGAAGACTGAATTTCTCAATAGTTAGTGTGTGCTAACATTTAACTTTTTAACCCTTTCATATTTACTAATCCATTTTTTCCTTAAATATTACAGAAATACAGGTGGAAAGTCCTCCTCTAGATCCCGCTTTCTGGAATTCGTATTTCTGTAAATGTCTCATCTTTGGCCATTTTTATGTCTTATTGATCTCACATAATAATACAAAAGAATAGCAATTTCACTTACTTTAGTTTCATTTGTAAAATCACCTGGAAGTGTGACTTTTAAAATAATTTTTAAATATAAATGAATACTAATTGCTAAATGTATTTACTCATGGAGTTTGTGTTAGAGAGGTAGTTTGACTAGAGACTTTTTTTTTCCTTCCTCAGTTTCCCAGATATTCTGGATTGTGGTTATATTGTCTTTATAATCAAATATATAGATAAGCTTAGGAATTAAAGTGAAGAAAGCTATTCGCCATGTATTTCTTCTTTTGATCTTAACACAGTGATATAACCACCACTCTGGGCGTGTTTGGGGTCAAGCTCATTGAAAGAGTCAAACAGTCTTCTTGGTTTTCCATTGAAAAGGCACCTGTGCGCCCAAGGCAGTCTTTCGCTCACACAGTCCCTTTTCAGTGGGTCGTGCCTCATCTGGCTTTTCTAAGCCATGTCTAACCCGAAAGACTGCCTGTGTCCCTGAAGCGTCAGCTTTGTGTGTTCCAGGGAACTGGCCCCTGGAAGGGCGAGGGTGGAGGGGGAGGAGAGGAAGTGTGTGTTGCACCCACACTCTTTTCTTAAAAGCACCTGACCCCCATCCCTTTCCAAAGAGCTTTTAGACTAGGAATCTGGGTTCTTCTTGAAACCCTCCCTGGCCCACCCCACTCGCACCCTCCACCACCTCTCCCTAGAGTCCTGGGGCCTTGCTGCGTGCGGGGATGAAGAGCAGGTGTGTTGAACTCTTAATGAGAGGTTTCCTCTGTGGGATTGCCTATATCCTGCCCACCACAGAGGCTCCTGTGAGTAACTTTACCTTTGAACTCTCCTTGTTTTCAGCCCCTGATCCATGGGATTTGGTGACAATCCCTGGCTGGCGGAAAGCTTTGATCCTTGGGGAGTCCAGAGGAAGTCCTGTGATGTGTGGGATCCTCAGCGCTATAGGGATTGGGGAGAAGTCTCAGGGTGGGTTGCTAAGACAGACCCATTAATTAAGAAGGAGCCTTTTTCCTAACACTCAGTTACCTAAAAAAGGAGCTCCGGTAACTGATAACAAGGGACTCAGCACCCCTCAAGTATGAAGTGGTGTTTGCACAAGCATTATTGTTGTTTTAAGGACACAGCAGTGCCAAGAAAAAATTCCTGCCCACACGAGCAAACAAAAAACACCTTAGCAACCAGAATACCTTAGAACTCTCCTTTTTAACAAAGAAAAGCTCATCTTACTTTGTTTTTGTCTTCTTTTTTTAAATTGGAATACAATTGCTTTACAGTGTTGTTTTAGTTTTCTCATGTACAGTGAAGTAAATCAGCCGTGTGCATACATATATGCCCTTCCTCTTGGACTTCCCTCCCACGTGACACCCCTCTCGGTCGTGACACAGCAGTGAGCTGAGCTCCCTGTGCTATATCACAGCTTCTCACTATCTGTTTTACACATGGTCGTGTATATATGTCAATCCAGATCTCCCATTAGGAGGCTCTAGCGAAAGATCTTTAAGGTATTTCTGACTAGGTGAAAGAAGAAGAAAAAGAGATGACCTTATAATAAACAATGGGAGCACTAGAATTTCTGTATAAGAGACACTGGGCTATAATCCATTGAAGAGAGTGTTGGGAGATTTGTCTTTAAGTGTTATTCACAAACAGGCATGCTGGTTTGCTTAGACTTTGCATTTATTTGAGGTGGTTTGAGGGTGAGGGGACAGACAGTAAAACTTCCCCTGGCCACTCTACTGTGCCAGCCATTGGCTACAAATAAAAGTCAGAGTGAAGGCCTTTTCGCATGGCAGGGAAGTGTTCCTCCTCACCTCCACAGGCAGAAATCACTTCCTTTGCTTCCGTGAAATCACATACACTTATCTCTTAGACTGAGGATCACACTGTCCGGTGTGCGTGTCTGCCTCCCTGCTGGGCTGTAGCTGCCAGAGGGTAGGGTTTGTATGTTATTCACCTTTTATCACCAGCACACTGCCTGGGCACGAAGTAGGCCCTCAGTAACGATTATTGAATGAGTGAGTAAGCATGAGGCAGTCGCTGTGGGGAGTCATCCTCTTTCCAGAATTGTTTCTCCTTTTCACACTGGCAGCCTTGGGGAAGGAGAAAGCTAGGTTATGAAAGGGCAGCAAGTGATAGTGCCAGAGTCAGACACCTACCTGTGCGTCATGACCCAGCAGCTCCGGAGAACATCAGGAGACAGCCGCACGGCAGAGGTGAGGTGGCATCTTTGTGGACTTTGCCTGTAGGATTCAGGCATTTAATGCTGAGACATTGGGCAAAGAGCAGAGAATTGTCTGTAGGGCCAAGTGCATAATATGTGGGGCCCAGTGCAAAATGAAAATGCAGGGTCACTTGTTAAAAAACAAACAAACAAGGAGAAAGTACCATTCAGGGTTTTTAAATATCAAGTTGTTTTCCTTTTTTCCACAGTCTCTCTGTCCTTTGACTTGTCAAGGTGTTTATTATTTGCTGTTCAGTTCAGTTCAGTCGCTCAGTCGTGTCCTACTCTCCGCGACCCCATGAATCACAGCACGCCAGGCCTCCCTGTCCATCACCAACTACCTTTTATGTGTTAGACCATTATCATGGATTTTACTAACATCTTTATATTGTGTGATGCCAATTTCAAATGTTTAACTCATTGAAACCCACACGTTTACCTCATATGTGGGATCACCAAAATTATACAATTTGTATTCTGTAGCTCATGCATATGTATTTCCTTCCTAGCAGAACAGTGGAGAGTCTGCACAAAATTAACTGTTTTTATTTCACATCTTGATACATGCTTATCTTACCAACACCCTTTACCTTCAGTTTACTGATGGATAAGAAAAAGGTGAAAGAACAAGAGCTGTGGGCTGTCCTGTTTCCTTCTCTGTCATCGTTTTCAGCATAAATGGCTGGCTATCACGGGGAATCCACGCAGAGGATATGATGGATTCCTTCCTCATCCATGTTTCTTGGAAAGTCGTCGTCTGCTTACTATGCTTGAAGCAAGTGGTGGTTTCGACGAAAGTGTGACCTCTCCAGGCTTTCAGTGCCTTCACTTTTCAGTCATGAATGTAACAGGTACCCTGCCCTGGTAGAGGCTTCAGGGCTAGCTGAACTTCCACATGTCATAGGTGCATCAGAGCTGAGCTCATGGGGCACCGGCAGGAATTGGGAACACACGTATGGGGCAGATCTCCTCTGCTCACTCTCAGGCTCCTGTATCATATTGAACTTCACTTATAAAATACAAGCTCAAAGATGCAATTATTAAGTGTCAGGTTGCAGCAGCAGACCATTAAACCAGGCATGGGGCCCTCTTGATCATGGGACCCTGTGTGGCTGCACAGGTCACACACCTGTGAATCAGGCCTGGTTTCATGACACTGTTTCAGTGGATGTTCTTAGAATTTTTAGCTTTTACCAAGTGACAGACTAGCCAGGAATAGCATGCATGTGTGCCTTCTCTCATTTATAAATAGTTTTTAGATACTTGCCATGTGCCAGTCACTTTGTGAGGCATTGAGATTACACCAGAGTGTACAAGGCAAAGACATGGCATCAGCATCAGTAGTACCTGTGAGCTAGTGAGGAAAATATATTTTTAGTTACACAGTGAGTATTTAAATTCCAATTGTGAGAGAGGCTACAGACACAACTCTGAAAGGCTTACCTAGGTGGGAGCTAGGATGTGGCATTTCAGGCTGAGGGTGAGGAGGACTTGTAGGTGAAGGGAGAGCAAAGGTGGTCTCCCAGAGGGAACAGCATAAGCAAAGGCCTTGAGCTGGGGAGGGGCTTTGCTCAGACAAGGAAAGAAGGCCTGCACAGCTGGAGCGCAGGGACAAGACGGAGACCAGCAGGTGGCCTGGGGAGCTGGTTTTGTGTCCCCCACCCCCTGCCTTCTACTCTCCAGTGCCCATGCTGTTCGACAATATCAAATGATGGAAAGGGCTCTGTTTCTATTCTTTTTTTTTTTCTTTTCATTAATTTATTTATTTGACTGTCCTGGATCCTCAGTTGCAGCGTAAGGAATCTTTTTCTTTAGTTGCAGTATGTGGGATCTTTAGTTGAGGCATGAGAACTCTTAGTTGGAACATAAGGGATCTATTTCTCTGACCAGGGATTGAACCCAGGCCCCCTGCATTGGAAGCATGAAATCTTGGCCATTGGACCACCAGGGAAGTCCCTCATCCTCTGTTCTTTAGCAAGTTCAAGATGTGTGATGCTACATACTTAGTGTACTTGTGTGGAATGTTCAGGGGATCGTGGGGCCAGATGTAAGTGTACTAGCTACCCACTGAATTAACCATTTCCCATCATTTTTGTTCACCATTTCCAGTTTAATTCCTGTTCCTAAAATATGACCTCTGTTTCCTCGAACCTCTTTTCACACACTTTCTGCTCTCAGGAACTTTCCTTGTTCTGTTCTATATTGTCTTCTTTTACCGCCAGAGGGTAAACAGACTCACCACCAGAGGGTAAGCTTTTAAAAACAGGTTCTGTGTCTCCTTTACCTATTAAATGGCCATAGGAAAATCTTTGTCTAGTAGTTAATTCAGTTCAAAAATGGCATATTTATTTTTAATAGATTATATATTCATAAAATACAATATAAAACTGGCACAAAAGGGTATGTAATCCCCCCATCTCTCTCCAGTTTCCCTTGCTGGAGGCAACCAGTATTTTGCAGAGATAATCTGTGTCTATTGTATATAAACTATTATATATATATTTATTACATGGTTTTTATGAAAAGCCATAGAAGCGAAAGAATGAAAGAATTTCTCCATTCTCCTATTCCTTATTTTATCTATTAGAAAGATGCAAACTTAAAACAACAAGGTGCTATTTTTCCATTAATTTAATTAGCAAAGGTAAAGAGTTTGCAATACTTATGAGAATATGGGGAAATAGTTTTCAAAGTGATAGGTAAAAATATAAATTATTACAACCTCTCTAGCCAGCTATCAAGATTTTTACTGCACATTACCCTTTGACCTTGGAATTCCATTTCTGGATATTTGTCCTGCAGATACACTTGTGCATGTCTGCAAAGATTAGGTATCAGAATGTTTATTGCAATAATTTTTGTAATAGGAAAAGATCTTCAAAATATGTTGGGTGGAGTGGGAATCATGGTACTTAGCAGTGTAGCATATAATTCTGGGCTTTAAAAAGGGGAAGGGAGAAAAAGGCATATATATATATATGCTTATAAACACCTAGAATATTTCGCACAATTAAGAATGATATCCTCTGAGAAGAGAAATTAGGAGTCTTGGTAGAAGAGAGACTTATTTTTTAATATGGTCTTCTTTATACTGTATTACCTCTTCAATAAAAATGAACAGGTAAGAACACAGACTCTGAAAGTTTAAAAACTGGCTCCTCCTTTCTTTAGCCAAATGATGTTGGGAGTTTACTTAACCCTCTAATTGACTCTGTTTCTTCATCTGTAAAGTGGGGCTAATAACTTCCCATTATACGACTGGCATAAAAATTAGATAATATAAAGAAAATACCTAGTACCTGAACCAAAAATGTAGCTTTTGAGGCAAAGAGTCCTAGACCAAAAGTACTTTGCAAGTAGCTGCAGACAAGATATGTGACCCACTGTGACCTGGACTCTTCAGTCCTTCCTCTGACCAAATGATCCCTAAGTCCCCTTATACTGAGTTTCCCTGCCCTCTTGCTAGAAGAACCCATTTCTTGCTAGAAGTTCTGACTTCCAAGCCAGGAGGATTTGGGACAAAATTAGAAGCTCCTAGGAGGAGGTGCTTTGTTCTCTGGCACCTTCCCAGTTCCATATGAGACCATCAGATCAGAGTATTGGACAAGAAGAAATGGGTCAGACTGTGTTTATGGAATCCTATCTTGTTTCCCATTGCAGTGTTGGAGTTGAAAAAAGCTACAGAGTGGCTGAGGGAATTGCACCAAAATGAAACTGGTGGAAAATTTTTAAAGGAGTGGCAAGGGAAAGCTTGGTTGCCAAAGAATAGCCTCCTGGGTTTCATAAGCTAGATGCCAGTTCTGTGGGTGTCACAGAGGGCTTTGTGGGAGTTAGTGGGGGAGGATGCTAGGAACATCTGCGTCGGGCGGTACTGCCTGCCTGTGGTCCTGAGGTTGGTGCCATGCTTTGGGACTGAAGAAAAGGGTCTGGGATCTCTACTTGGGTTAGGGGCTAAAAGGGAGTAGCAACCACAAAGGCTAGCATAGTAAGGGATCAAGAGTGCGTGAGAAACCCAAAGGGAAGCCTGTCTCAGTACAGCTGCCCCACTCCCGTCTCCCACCTGAGAGGACGTTTTATCTTCTTAAAGGAGCCTGTGGGTTTCCTCCCAGAACGCCTCAGATAGGAGAAGGCAGTTAGGTCACTCAGAAAATTTGGCACAGTGGACAGATGGCCTTGACTCTGTCTCTCTCGTCCAGGTGCTGAGGGACGTCCTCAAGGATCTCTACCGCCTGCTGAAGCACGTGGTGTGTTTGGAGCCCGATGACGTGGCCAGGCTTCATGCCCAGTTGGCCCTCGAAGAGCTGGATGAGATCATGAGAAACTTCCTGTTTCCACCACAGAAGCTGGAGAAAAAGATCACAGTCTTGCCATAGACTAGCCTCGAAGGACTCGGAGGAGGCAGAGGGACCAAGCATCCTGAGCAGTGTCCAGGCCTTCCAGCAGGTGGCCCCACTGCCCCTTTGGAGCTGGCAGTATGGCTGCCCCTGCAGGTGGCTTT
The DNA here is from genome assembly GCF_049115385.1 of Moschus berezovskii. NCBI lineage: Eukaryota > Metazoa > Chordata > Mammalia > Artiodactyla > Moschidae > Moschus > Moschus berezovskii. Next base: position 26,981,443 of record NC_142481.1, on the reverse strand, counting down.
CTGTCTCTGGTCATGTGTGTCTTCAGGCGGACCTTCCTGTATCATCTGTTTAGTCACACTGCATCCAGCCTAAAGTGTGTACCAATAGAAGAGATTACAGGTCTCATTGATCTGAACATTTTTCACTGTAGCATTCAGAGAAGGACATCTACCTGAAGGAAGTATATTTTTAACACAACCGATGGAATTTGGTTAATTAACCATTCTCTTACAACTTGAGTATAAAAGAGGTTGACTACTCACCTATCATATCTGATATTCTTCCCTGCTGATGGTCCCTTTTGTGATGAGGAGCAGCCAGGGCTTGTCATCCTTGACTGTTCAGGAGGCATTTCAGAGGATGGAGATGCAGTTGGTGGTAGGGAGGGAAAGGAATTTGTTATCAAAATGTGCAAAAATGGAATAAAATAAACTCAACTGGAAAGAATAACAGGTCTGAATCTGGTCCTCTGCTATTGAGATGAAAAGCTGTAGCACTGAGGAGGATTTGATCTCCAGAAAAAAGAATCAAACTGGTTGAATCTTCCAGAGAAGAAGGGTAAGCGCTGTGTTTGCCCTCCCAGGCCATTTTCTTTCACTTCCTCTGCTGCTGTTTGCACAGAGTTGCCCTGATAATAGGAGAAAAGAGCCATGAACATCTCAGATGAGAGTTTATATCCTGCCTTCAGTCTTATGCTCCTTTAGACTGAGGAATGCTTAGACAGTGTGTTCATACTAAATGCCAGTTGTAAGTGTGCTATTTATTGGTGACCTGATGCCATGTTTACTGAAGTCATTTCACATGTAATGCCATAGATGTCTTTTTACCAATTTACATATTTCGACCTCTGAATTTTGATTGCAGCTAAAAGAGAAGACAAAAAGGAGAAACTGGATGACTGCTTCAGACAAGCCCTCTCTGTCATCAACAATTTGGTGAGGCTAACCCAGAGCCTTTAACCAGTCCGCAGGGATGAATTTTGTTGGAGTTTTATCCCCACTCTCTGGTGACCAGGCCCAGCAGAAGCAAAACAGTTTCCCAAAACTCTCAAGTGACTGAAGGATCTGTCTGCAAGCAGGTCCATTTGCCAGTTAACCTCAGACTATTTCCCTCTGGCCAAATTACGGACATGGTCTTTAGCTTAGAACCTTTGTGGTGAGCAGTGAATTAGAATGTAGGGAGTCAGGTATTTTTAAGGAATATTTCCATTCAGCTAAGGTATCGAGATTATTCCATTCTCCAGATCAGAGATGTCTAGAGCATCAGGATTGGACTGTAAGATCAGAGAAGAATCTCCTGTGGACCAGTTGGATAGACACTGAAAGTTTTTATTTCTTGGCCTTCCTGTAACTAAACTCTATACCACGCTCTTAAGATAATCAGATGTGTCAGACCATTGGTTTAATTTACAACTTTATTTGCATTAAATGCATTGCAATTCTTAGGACATACCCTAATGGATCAACTTGATTAGACTGAGAAACTCTCCAGTATAAACACCCATCTAGTCTTGGTCCCTTTATCTCCATTTAGAAGTTGTTTCTTAATTTGAATTATTTGGCAACTGGCTAAAAGCATCTGTTCTTTATTGATTTTGATATATTCAATTTCAGAGAGTGACTTTTTCTGTCCTTGTTACCAAACTCACAAGGGTCATTGTGTATGCTTAGTTGCTCAGTCGTGTCTGACTATTTGTGGCCCTCTGGACCCCTGCCAGGCTCCTCTACCCATGGAATTTTCTAGGAAAGAAAATGGAGTGGGGTGCCATTTCCTACTCCAGGGGATCTTCCCAGCCCAGGAGCGAACCCGTGTCTCTTGCATCTCTGCATTAGTAAGTGGATTCTTTACCATTAGCACCACCTGGGAAGCCCAAACTCAAGGGGAGGGACACGTTAATGTCACCCTCCTAAACACCAAAGATGACCAAAACATTAAAAGTTTCCAAATTATAATCTCCCATGTTTATCTATATAGATATTATATAGATATGTGTATACACCTCCATCCTTGAGAAAGAGCATGAGAATTTAGAGCTTTAGGATACTAGAAACACAAAACTTAGAAAAAGGTACAGAATTCCAGGGGCAGGTGGCAGGAGCGGTGGTGACAGTTCCCTGCACAGGCCTGTAAGGTGTGTCTGCTTCTGTGTCCCAGCTGCGTCCCTCCACTTGCCTCCACCTCTGCTCATCTCTTCTTCTGGGGCCATCTTCTCCTGCTGCTCCTCCGGGCTGCTCCCTCCGTCTCTGCCACCGAAGCTCTCCTGGCCTCTCACCTCCAGTTCCTCCACTGCATAGTGGTCTGCCCAAGCTCCCCTGTATCACTCATGGGTCTTTTACTTGCGCTCCCTTCCCTTCCCTGCTGCTTATTCCTCTTCCAGGGCCACTGGCACAGCTCCCTTGATCTCCAGAGGATGGGACTGTGGCAGAAGACCAGCAAGGGGCCAAAAGCTGTGGCTGCAGCCAAACCCAGGCACTCTGCCCAAGCATCAACTGCTTCATCAGGTTAGACTTCCTGGACATTCTGGATAGCTTCCCTCTCTGGTATGCTGTCTTTCCTCCTCGGCACGTATCTGCCCTTTTACACACCCTCTGTTATTTATTTGTCTGTTCATTCATTCATTTATGCTCTATTGTGTGGCACGGGGGATCTTTAGTTCTCTAACCAAGGATCGAACCCTGCATTGGGAGTGTGGAGTCTTACCGCCAGACCACCAGGGACGTCCCCACCCTCTGTTTTTTAATCAGAAACCTCCCAACTTGCACTTTGTTCCATGTCATCTCTCCAGACACACACTTTTCCATATTTTCATGTTCTTGTTCTTTCTTCACCTCTCTTCTCCATTCCTTCACTTTCCTCTGGCTCTGCCAATCCATTCCCAGATAACAGCCAACCAGGGACGGTGGGTAGGAAAGCAAATCACAATGACAGCAGCTTGTCGAGCACCTACTATGTGCCAGATGCTGTACCAGGCGCCGAGAACACAGCAGCGAACAAAACCCTGACCTTCAGGGAGAGCTGACACTATAGCAGAAGTAGCCAGACAAGAAATAAGATAAAGAATATAATATCAAATGGTGATAGATGCTATAGGGGGAAATGAGGTCAGGAATTGGGCTGCATATGGGCTGAGAGCTGTAAGTTTGGATAAATTGTCCAGAGAAGGCCTCCCTGAGAAGCTGATATTTGAGTAAAGATCAGAAAGAGGTGAAGGAGCAGACGTAAAGATACTTGGAGGAAGAGTAGTCCAGGCAGAGGAAGTGGCAAGTGCCAGGGTCCAGGGTGGGAGAGGAGAGAGGTGAAAGAGGAGGGATGGTGTGAGCCCACTGGAAATGGAGGGGTGGGGGATGCACAGCCTGTGGACCACTTTTGAGTGAGGTAGGGGCAGCCGCAGACCTATTTCCAGCTGAAGCCCCTTCAGCATGTTTCTGGTGTTTCTTAAGATTCTTTTTTTTCCTTTAAATGTGGGCCATTTTAAAGTGTTTATTGAATTTGTTCAATATTACTTCTGCTTTGTGTTTTGGTGTTTTGGCCAGGAGGCATGTGGGATCTTAGTTCCCTGACCAGGGATCAAACCCGCACCCCCTGCATTGGAAGGTGAAGTCTCTTTCAGCTTGTTTTTGGAAAGTACTTTGAGGCCAAGGAGATGAAAGCTGTAAAATGGGAAATACATTGAGGCAAAGGGAATTCATACCCAACCACGGTTTTTTTTCCCCCTTAGTCCTATGGAAGCAGTGAGCCCTGTCCCCTTTCACACCCTCCTTCTTTGGCAGCAGAAGAAAGAGGACAGCAGCTCTGTGGGTCTGGCCTCCGTCCCCGCCCTGCTCCAGCTCTTTGTCTGTGAGGCTGTGAGTGAATGGAGCCTTGCCTGCCACCTGCCTGTGACTCACAGGCAGTCCCTCCGTGGAGGGACAGCCAGGGCGAGTGAAAGTTGATCAGGGGGTGGGAGGATAATTCATCTGACCTGTGCACAATCAGACTGGCCTCTGCAGTCTCTGCACAGAATCAAAGGCTCAGACGAAATTTCGGTGCAAGGGGGGGAAGTCAGAAAACGGGAACTGAGTTTCAGGGTGGACTGTGGGAGGCAGCCACTCTGCCTGACCATGGAAGAGGGGTAGGCATGGGCTTCTTCCCCTGCCCCCTGGACAGCAGCAGACATGACCTCTAACGGCCCAGCTGTGTCCTCCAGCGAGTTCTGCAGCCATGGAGCTTCTGCAGTCACACGCGGCAGCCTCACTGCAGTGCGCGCTCCTCTCCCTTCCATGCACCACTTGCTCTGAGCTGCCTGGCCGCTTGGGGGTTGGGGAGTTATCTTCTTAGAACACCGGCTGCTGCCAGGGCTCAGGGCTGTGCTCAGTGTACCCCTGCCTGCCAGCCGTGTAGAGGGAGCACAGACCCGCACCATCAGCCCTGAAAGGGACTGTTTCCAGTTATTCAAAGGGTCCTCCCTGTGGTCCCTCCCCACTGTCCTTCATGCTGACTCAGGGGGTCCATGCTCCCAGGAGGGCTCAGGTGTTACCTGTTCACACCCCCAGGACACTGTGCATCCCTGGGCATAGAAGAATAAGGTCAGTCCCTCTGGGTTTCCTTTAGTTTCCTTTCGTTTTTTATCCATGAGGTTGTTTGATTCTCAGGACAGCATTGTGGAGCGGAGAGGCAAACTATTGTTACTCCTTTTTGGTGGAATTTGTCCAAAGTCTCCTGGGGGGTTGAAGCAGACTCTTGAACATCCATTGAATGCTAGGGAGCCTCTCCCCACAAAATTAGTATAGAAGGAAAACACTTCCAACTAGTACACAGTTTGGGAAACACTCAGGGGCTCATGTCCACACAGAAGCCCCAGCACGTGAGTCCACGAAGCAGTGGTTGAATCTCCAAGGACCTGTGCTGAGGGATGCTGGCCCTGTGCTGTCCCCTGCCCTCAGAGTGCTGGCGAGCAGCAAAGCCAGCTCCTCAGGTACAAATGCCCTGGCTGCATCTGTCTGTCTGTGCATGCACATGTGTGTTACATATGTTTTATGAATTATAACAGGCTTAAAGTATATGTTACTTTAAAGATATACTCACCTCCACTCCTACCCAAGGTTACCACTGATCAGAAGTTGGGTGTATATCTCCAGATCTTTCCTTCCTTTCATCCTTTTCCCAAGTGGACACTCAAATGTACATTATTGCTTTCCAAAGGAAAAATTGGATTGTCACCATGAAGACTGTCCTGTATATTTTTTTCTTAATCACATATCTTGGAGACGTTCTCAGTACTTACCGACTCTGCCCTGTAATGTGGTGTGTCTTCCATTGTATAAATGAGCCACAGCTGGTCTAAGCATTTGCCTCTTGATTGTCAACTGAATTATCTCTAATTTCCAGTGCTTCTAAAACATAACTCTTTGAATCTTGAAGTGTTTCTCTAAGTCCTAAGAGGCTGGAAGACCAGATTCAAAAGATACAAATGTTTTCAGTGTTTGTACCAAAATGTTCATCAACCTACTTGTGCTGATCTATGTTCCTCCATCTTCAGCTGACAGTGTGTTAATAGTCATGCCATACAGGTTCAGTCACCACAGCGCAGTGTTAACACCATTCTCTAAAAAAATTCCGGCCCAAGGAGTCTTCAGAGGATGGAGTTTTCTGTGGATCAAAGCCACCAATGGGGCACAGTGACACTCTTCGCAGCTGTGCTCACCGGCAGCCAGCTACGAGTACTCATCCTGGAGAGCGAGCCTGAGCCCCTGCAGGTCTGCTCAGAAGTGCTTGGACGAGGCGCTCCACTCTGAGACTCAGCCCTATGTGCTCAGGGTGTGCCTTCTCACGGGGTTAGAAGTTCCCCCTTGATAATGACCGTGGTTCCCAAAGCATACTCAGGACCTAGGGTCTGATGGCGCCTCAGAGTATCAGGTTCATCCTGTAAAACCCAGGTGAAATGATTGCTGGAGCTCCACATCACCTTAACACTATAAAGAGCTTATTATGCTCTTCTGTATACCTGACCTTTATTAATCCACTAAATCCTCACACTGGGCCTAGGAGGGAGGTATTATTATTATCCCTGTTTTATAGATGGGAAAACTGAGACACATAAGAGGCTAATTACTTGCTCCAGATTACGTAGTTAGTGAAAAGTAGCCAAACCAGTATTTGGACTCAAGTCAGTCTGACTCCCAAGGCTGGGCTTTTAGCCACTGTGCTTTGCTACCCAATAGACAGACACTATGTTTCCAAGTGGTAAAAAAAAAAAACCACACTATTTTTTCCTTTCCTTTTTTAATATTTGTTTTATTTATTTGGCTGTGCTAGTCTTAGTTGCAGCTCGCAGATCTTCAATCTCTGTTGCGGAATGTGAATCCTTACTTGAGGCATGTGGGGTCTAGTTCGCTGTCCAGGGATTTAACCTGGGCCCCTTGCATTGGGAGTGTGGAGACTTAGCCACTGGACCATCAGGGAAATCCAAAAAACTGTTCTTAGTATCAGTGAGGATAAAGACAATGGTTTCCTGCCTGTTCAGATGGAGCATGTGTTTCAAGGTAAACCTCAGGCCAGACTCCCTCCAGATAGTGTCCTTGTACATCAAAACCCAACTTCAAACACCAGAACTTGTTACACATACTGTATTTGACCTTGTCCTTTGTTCAGCAGCCGGGCATGAGATTTGCTCAAGCCCCCTAGCCTGTCTGCTTCTGTACAGACAGCTTTTGTAAATTGCTCATTGAAGAACCTGTTCTTTCTGGGATGGCTAAGGCTGTAGACCTTTTAGGCTGCAGAGCTGTGTGTAGGGGCATAGAAAATGTAGCAAGTCTTCCCATGAACTCTAATCAGAACCCAGAAATGTCTCATTAAAAGTTTGTTGTTTTGTTTAACTTTCGCCTCCTATGAGCAGGGTTTCAGTTCTCAGATTTCAGTATCTCAGAATAACAATGGATGGTTTTAATTCTTGGGTATATATTTCCTACATATATACATTGATACCTCTATTCCATACCATTCTTTCAAAGAAAAGAAAATGAGACTGGAATTCATGGACCTATTTTGCAGAAGGGGAAAATAGGGTTCAGAGAGAGAAGTTCTTAAAAATGGAAAGATAAACAGGGAGAAATGAGTGCACTAGAGCAGAGAAGCTTCTGACATTATTCACTAGTTTGTTTTTTTGCTCTGCCGGGTCTTAGTTGCGGCACAGGGGATCTCAGTTCCCTGATCTGGATGGAACCCTGGGCTTGCTGCATTTGAAAGCGAGACGTCTTAGCCACTGACCGGATCCTGGGGAAGTCCCTATTCGCTGGTTCTTACAGGAACCAGGTAGACAGCACCTAACTCCATCAGAGATGCAGGGGCGCTAAGAATGGAGCTGCTGTTGTGAGCAGCCGCTTCGGAGCTGCAGGAGCATCCTCTCTGCTTGGGGGACTGGGGACAGCTACTGGGCCTTTAAGTGGTTTATTACATGATGTAAGATTTAATCTTCATTGTCTGCCTTAAGAGCTAAAGCCTGCTTAGAACAGTGCCTGGGTGGGGCTTTTCAGAGGTACAGCCCTAGTCATTACACGCATAGGTAGCCAGGCGCTGGGGAGAACAAAGCTGCCTGCTCCAAGCTTCCAGAGTCTCTAGAGCTTGAACAGGCTCCCCCACCCCTACCCCGCCCCACCCCCCACATTCACACACACCTTTATTAGACCACACACCCACTTTCCACACTTTAAAACCTATGGTGACCATATTAATCCTAGGGAAGGGCCTGCCTGAAATTAGGCTGTCTGTACTAAAAGAAATGTGGTGCTGATGCTTCAGAGAGCTGGGCCTGGGGTGAGTCTCCACCCTCCCACCATCACTTCCCAAAGAAACTGTATCAGTGTTGTTCAGAGATTGCAAAGAACAAGGCTCCAGCATCTGCCTTGTGGGAGTTTCTCTGTGGCCAGGGCCAGGACCATGTGAGAGAGAGTTGTGGGGACTCCGTGCCCCAAAAGATAGCAGCCCAGATCCACCACCCTAACCCATCCTTCAGGGAGGAAAAGCCCTTCATGCACAGAAGTCCTGTCATTTGTGAAACGAATCCTGGTTGCTTTTTGGCAACTCTCTCCTCCCTGGCTTTGCCCTGGTTATCCTGGAAAAAGCAGGCAACACTTTTGCCAATGAAAAGGTTGTATCAACCCCATTCCAGGTAGATTCAGGGATCTGGGGACTGACATGCCTAGATAGTCCCATCCACCTCTGTTTATCTCCTCGGCTCTCCCTGCTAACTTCTACCTCAAATTGATGTCTTTTCTCCTTTTCCTTTTTACCTTATGGCTCAGTAGTTCATTGGTTCATTGTTAAGTCTTTAAGGTCACTTCATTCAGACCAGTGTGGCAGGCGAGGTGCTGGGTAGATACTCATCTGCTCTGGAGCTCAGCCACAGGACTGGCTGGTTGGTTGCTGTCCTCTGGGTGCCAGAGATGTGCTTGCAAACCCATGTGAGGAGAATCCATGGGATGCGTGCTCAGTGCTGGATGCATAATAGAGTCTCCTAGGGAATTCACTAAAAATTCAAGCCTGGAGCTCACCCCCAGTGATTGTGACTGAATTGATCCGGGATAGGGTCCAGGCATTCATGTTTTTAAAAAACCTCCTGGAGTTTTAAAAGTCTAATGTGCAGTAGCCAGACGTGAGAACCGCTGCATTAGCTTATCTGGTGAGAAAAGGGTGGCAGGGGGCAGGAAGAGAGAAAAACACAGAGTGTGTGTGTTAGGGAGGTGTCCTAACAAAAAATAGGAGTGTGAGACATATTTGGGGGGTCTCTCCCCACAGAGGACTGATGGGAACTGCCCCTACCATTGGCTCTTCTCCAGTTGCCTTTATGGGTGATGGAGCTTTGGGCCTCCTCTGTGACAGTGACTAAGTGTATCTTTAATCAGGAGAGAGGACATGACGCAGAAGTACCAGCACATTTAAGAAGTGTAGTTGACAATACCGCAGCAAAGCCCAGTGAACATGGAACGAGGTTACCCCTCCTGTTGATCCTTGATCCTGCAGCTGGGGCTCTAGGCTGGGATTGTGTCCCGATCAGGTCTGGGAAATGTGAGTGTGTGCTTGTGTAATGAACGAGTGTGCCTGTGTTGGTTCTGTGTACAGTACGTCACGTGCGCGTGTGGGTGTGGACATGCCCATGGGTACCAGCATGGGAGTCGGTTTACAGCACCCAGAGAAGACAGCCTCTCCCTGGGCAGGAGTGCGATGCTGTTGACATAATTCTTGGAAATACGTTTTTTTCAGGAAGAGCATCCTCTCAGGGTGCTCCTAGAGCCCACATTTAGAGTGCCTGCCTCTCTTCCCCAGGATCACCATGACCCTGGATGAAAGACAGGGGAGGTTGACACCAGCTGGGTTGTACCAGGCAAATCCTGTGCCCTGGCTCAGGGTTGTGTTGCTAAGAGGAAAGAGTCTTTTTGGAATTCACTCAGAGTTGCTGGATGAGCAGGCCCAGATCTACATACTCCCTTCTTCCCTGCAAAAAATCTCTTGAACAGTACGGGGGATTTAAATCAAATTACTGGAGTTTTGGCGACCGCTAATCCTGTATGCTGGCCCTCCCAGCTTCTCTGCTTTTTCATTAGCCTGAGGTTGCCAGACCTTTTGAACGTGAACCCAGATATGATGCTCTATCCCACCCAGTACCAGTTTCTGTGAATTTACACTTTATATACTTTTATTTTATATTATTATTTTTATTTATTTACTTAATTTTTTGGATGTGCTGGGTCTCCATTGTTGCATGAGCTTTCTCTAGTTGCAGAGGGCGGGGGCTGCTCTCTAGTTACAGTGAGATGGCTTCTTGTTGCAGAGGTTTCTCTTATTGCAGAGCATGGGCTCTGGGGCATGCAGGCTTCAGTTGTTGTGGCTCATGGGCTTAGTTGCTCCGAGGCATGTGGAATCTTCCCAGACCAGGGATCAAACCTATGTTCCCTGCATTGGCAAGCAGATTGCTATCCACTGTACCATTAATAGAATATTTGGAGAGTACAGAGAAAAAAGCAAAGAGAAAAATTCATTGATCTACCACCCAAACCTGATATTAGTATCTGGGTGAATTTCTCTCCTGCCTTTTAATTCATAGGATTCAAAAGAAAACAGCAACGTTAAATGCAGTCATTCATACATGATTTTTGTATCCTGCATTTTCACTTAATATTGCATTATAAGTATTTTTTGCATATTCCTACATTCTCTTCATGAACATTATATTTAGTAGCTGCACAATATTCCACCAAGAAGATAAGACTATGCTTTAAAATCGCCTTCTGGATTTCTTTCTGCATTCACCTGGGGGAGGGAGAGGAAGGAAAGATGGCCAGGAAGAGCTTTTCCTGTTCAGGATTCCAAGAAAAGCATCTCCAAGTCTGGCTTGATACTTGGTTATCATTCTTGTGTGCCCTTCTAATCCTGACCTTCAAGCCAATATAAAAGAACCTGGCCCCTTAGTAGGAGCTGGCAGCCCTGCCTCCAGTCGAGCAGAGGCCCCTTAAAATGAAATGAAAACGACCCATCCATCCAAAGAGAGAAAGACTAGAGTTAAAATCTAACCACTGTAACTCTAGGTCAGAGAAGTCCTTAAGCCTCCTTCTTCAAATTTAGCACCTAGAAATGGTGCTAAATGGTGATCACAGACTGCTTGTCGGTAAGAGGGTAAGAGGGGAGAGCTATGAAAGGATAACTTTGTTTGCTGGTAGCTGCCTGGCTGCTGTCAAGGCACACACCTTCCACTTTGAATTATGTATTAACTAGTATTGCAGATTAAGCTGCCTTGAGGAGAAAGCCCTATTTAGTCACCTGGGAGACATAGCCTACTGCGCTTTGGGGGCCAATTTAAATTTCACCTTCATTAGCTTTGAGAGGTTTTGATTGTGGTCAGCCCAGAGGAAGTTGATGGGATGAAGCCTGGAGAGATTGGAGGAGACCTCGTGGCTTGGTTGCCATCCTCTATTCTGCTTTGCTTTGCTTGAAGCTGTGGGCTGGATGCCAGGGTGGAGCACTGAAGCGTGAGGTCAGAGGGCATGGGGGAGCTGTGGAGCTAGAACATCCCTCTATCCCTCCTCTGCCCAGTGACTCAGTAGGCAACCAGTGGAGCAAAGCAGCACCTTGCAGGGCTATCCCACAGCTTCAAGCATGAGTGATGACAACAGGGATCGAACAACGGGCTCCTCTTGGCACAGGTATTTGAATATTTCATGGGTTTGGATTTGAAAACTAGTTGAAAGGTGAGATATTTGTTCGTAGTAGTGTCAGGTTCAGTCACCTCAGACCCTCCAGAGCTTTGAGCGTGGCCTCTTCAGCCCTTCAGACTCTAGAAGTCTCTTTTCCTTGGTTACCCCACCACCTGTAGCCTCACTTGTGCCTGGTAGTTGACACTGCCAGCCCTCACCTCCACTTCCTGGAGGCAGTACCAGCAATTCTCTTAACAGCCCTTTCTCACCCCTTTGTTGTGATTTATCTGCCTCCTAGGGCTTCCCAGGTGTCTCTAGAGGTAAAGAACCCACCTGCCAGTGCTGGAGACTTGAGAGACGCGGTTTAGTTTCCTGAGTTGGGAGGATCCCTTCTGCCTCCTAACAGGTCTCTTACCCAACTCCTAGTCTTTACCCCAAAGTACCAAACAAGATTTATAACCTCTTACTTCTTTGCTCTGACATCTTCAGTAGTACTCTGTTACCTGCTGGATAAAACCCAGACCATTCTGTTACCCAAGGCCCTCCGGAATCCATCCCCACCTTCCTCCTCTGCAGGTAGACTGTATCAGGCGCTTTCTACATGGCAGACAGTGATGCAGGTTCTTCAGTGTAAATTTCTTGTTTCATCCTGACTCGTCCTTGCTGGACTTCGAACACACCTCATGCATTCCTCTGCTGCTGCTGCTGCTAAGTCACTTCAGTCATGTCTGACTGTGCCACCCCATGGACTGCAGCCTACCAGCTCCTCTGTCTGTGGGATTTTCCAGGCAAGGGCACTGGAGTGGGTTGCCATTGCCTTCTCTGGACGCATTCCTCTAGCTGCTCTCTTGTAGAATGTTTGTTTGGCTGCGTCAGGCGTTCGTTTGTGCCCTGTGGGGTCTTTGCTGTGGCTCACTGGCTTCTCTAGTTGCTGTGCACAGGCCCAGTAGCTGTGCTGCCACAAGGGTTTATTTGCCTTGCACCACATGGGATCCTGGGCTTCTTTGGTGGCTCAGACAGTAAAGAATCCGCCTGCAGTGTGGGAGACCTGGGTTTGATCCCTGGGTTGGGAAGATCCCCTGCAGGAGAGCATGGCAACCCACTCCAGTATTCTTGCCTGGAGAATCCTCACGGACAAAGGAATCTGGCAGGCTACAGTCTGTGGGATCACAAAGAGTCAGACAAGACTGAGTGACTTAGCACACATGTGGTATCCTAGTTCCCCAGCCAGGGATGGAACCCATGTCCCCTGCTTTGGAAGGCCAGTAGAAGACACTGGACCATCAGGGAAGTTCCTCATCTATATACTTTTATTTGTAAATGATGCCTTCTGTCTAGAATGCTCCTGCCACTTTCCGTGGAACTCTGTCCAGCCCATACCAGGTCAGAGATCTCTTTTCTGAAAAAATCTTCAAATTCTTCTAATTGGAGTCTCTTGGCAAGATTTAATTATAAACTTTCTTCTATGGTAACTTAAGTTTTCAAGTGTATTTGTCTTCAAAATGGATAACCATTTAGACAGCAGAGACCAGCCTGAGACTTTGCAGTGCCAAAGCATCCTTCTTGGCTCAGAGCAGGTCATACATGAATGTTGAAATACTACATGAACCTTCTGCCACAGAACTGAATAGGAGGCTTACCCTCTGGAACCTGGGTAGCAGCCAGCTCAGCACCCTCTGAAATCATGTTTTTAAGTAATTGGGTACGGAATTATTCCTATTTCTAAATCCCCAGTGGGAAGCAGAGATAAATGTGAGCTTTGTTGTATCAGCCCCTTAAAGATTCCCCAACCCACCTCCCCCTGAAGAGACTAATGCAAATAGGGCCCAGCAAAGTGGATGTTAATTACAGACAAATTCTGCCTGGCCACAAGGGTAAAGCTCTTCTAGCTGCCTGATCACACTAGGTCGCCTGGCCTTGAAGACCAGAAAAAGAGAATTTGCTCCCCAGGGGAAGCCATTTAGGGGGCCAAGCCAGTGGATATGGGCAGAGTGTTTACTGTTCTCATAATGGTGCCCTGGGCCTGCTGTTTATTTCGGAGGTTTTAATTGACTAGTGAGGTGGTGCTATAGCAGCTCACCACCTGTAAACCTCCCTGGAACCAGCTGAGTGAGTTAGGCACTAAGCCTGTGGGACAAATTTGGAGTCTTGGAAATTAACTAGGCATGAGATCCCAGAGCAGCCCCAGGAAACTTGCACACAGAGAAGTCATGCTGCTGTGTTGCTGAGGGCAGAAGGGATCTTTCCAAACTGGCTGCTCTGTTCCTTAATCGTCTAAACAGGTCACTTTCAAGCAGCCAGTTGGCCGGATCTGACTCAGACACATTTGGCCTAACCTGTGGAGTGTTTTTTAACGTTTGAATTAGTAGCTAACACTTCAGTAGAAGACTTCACATAAGAATCTGAATTTCTGGCTTCTCCTAACAATAGAGCACCTGGCCACGCTGGGCCGTCCCTTTCAAAGGGACATCCCCTTTAAATGGGGCATTCACTTCCCACCATGCTGATCACTCATTTTTTGTTGCTGCCCAGTGTCTGCTTGTTTCCCCTGTTCTAAAAAATTGTAGATTGCAGTGGGAGGTAGAATTAGATAGCTCCTCCAGGCTGGCAACTCCAGGCTCTGTAATGCCCCTGGGTGTAGAGGCAGTACTTAGAGCTCAGGAAATCCATAATGCAATTGAGACAAGGCATTTTTCATGAACACTGAACTTCCTGCCACCAAGCGTCACACCCTGGAGGGATAGGTATGTAGAATCCATATCATTGGCAAGCAGATGCCATTCTCTGGTTGAAGTTGGCTGGAGTTAACCTTTACTGAGCATTTACTCTGTCGGTCTTTTCAGTCTTCATGACAGTCATGTCATGTAGAGACTCAGCCCCATCTCTGGGATGAAGACACTGAGGTTAGTGCCATCTGGCCAGTGACAGAACTTACTCCACGGTCTTCTCTCTCCACTTGAGCTTCAGTAGCTGTGGTGCGTAGGCTTAGTTGCTCCTTGGCATGTGAGATCTTCCCAGATCAGGGATCAAACCCGTGTCCCCTACATTGGCAGCCAGACTCTGAACCATTGGACCATCGGGGAAGTCTCTGAACACTTGTTATAAAAAGCACACGAAAAAGGAATGTTTAAACTATGTAGCATATTAGCGATGATTTTCTCAAGCAAGAGTCCAAAATGATTTGGTTGATATACTGCAAGATGGGAGTGGGTAGAGATGTGTCAAGGGTCTGTTTACCTGAGGAACCGAGGGGTAAGCTCTGTGGCCCAGTGTGAGTCATGGTGAGCCCCTAAGACTTCTGAGAGGAGCAACTTGCAGACTGCAACTCACATTCCTATAGATTTTCATAGCAATTGTCCCAGGGGTATCCAGGAGATAGGTAAATTCATTTTTTCAGTTCAGTTCAGTCGCTCAGTCGTGTCCGACTCTTTGCGACCCCATGAATCACAGCACGCTAGGCCTCCCTGTCCATCACCAACTCCCGGAGTTCACTCAAACTCATGTCCATCAAGTCGGTGATGCCATCCAGCCATCTCATTCTCTGTCGTCCCCTTCTCCTCCTGCCCCCAACCTTTCCCAGCATCAGAGTCTTTTCCAGTGAGTCAACTCGTCGCATGAGGTGGCCAAAGTATTGGAGTTTCAGCTTTAGCGTCAGTCCTTCCAGTGAACACCCAGGACTGATCTCCTTTAGAATGGACTGGTTGGATCTCCTTGCAGTCCAAGGGACTCAAGAGTCTTCTCCAACACCATAGTTCAAAAGCATCAATTCTTCGGCGATCAGCCTTCTTCACAGTCCAACTCTCACATCCATACATGACCACGGGAAAAACCATAGCCTTGACTAGACGGACCTTGGTTGGCAAAGTAATGTCTCTGCTTTTTAATATGCTACCTAGGTTGGTCATAACTTTCCTTCCAAGGAGTAAGCGTCTTTTAATTTCATGGCTGCAATCAGCATCTGCAGTGATTTTGGAGCCCAAAAAAAAAAAAAAAAAAAAGTCTGACACTGTTTCCCCATCTATTTCCCATGAAGTGATGGGACCAGATTTATTTTTTAGTAGTCTTCAATTATAATACATCCAAGATTTTCTGAGATTTAGAAACCATTGTGTTTAGCTGATTGTAAACTTCCTTCCTTGAATGCTAAGAACTCCCCATCTCTCCCCAACTCTACCCCACCCCACCCCACCTCACCCTGGTCTAGCCTCACCTTTGGGGAACTTGGAAACCTCTGGTGATAAGGTCAGTTGGGAATTTAGGAAGTCGTGGGTGTCGGAAGTAAAGGGGTAAAAAAAGGGGAGGAGGAATTGGTTTTGGCTCTAGGACACAGGGAATTTTCAAGGTTCTTGCAAAACCGTTGCAGCGTTTGAAAGCCTTAAAGTCATCAGCGCCCCACTGCGGAATTCAGAGCTTGTCACAATTGTTAACACCTTCTTTGACCATTTTTTTTAAATATATATATTTAACGAGTATTGTCTTCTGAGCCTTTTTTACCCCCAGCGGGAAGGTTCTGCTGTTTTGGCTTTAGGGAGTGTTGTACACAAAGCCTTCGCGTGCAGCAGTCGGGGGATTTCTACCTGCTTGCTCGCTTTGCAGGGTGAGTAGGGTTCGAGGCTTAGAAGACGGGGAGCGGGGCAGAGGGCTTCACAATTTTGGAAGCCCCTATGGGTTATACTAAAGTTAACTGAGCTTCAGGTTCCAGGTTGAGCACAATGACCACCTCTTCCCTGGGCAGTTGGTTCCGGGCCGAGCGCGGAGGAACTCGGCTTTGGCTTCGGTTGGGGAACCCAATTGCGGAGTGTGCGGAGGCTGCGAGTTTTTCCGAGCAGGAGGAGTCGCGTCCACTCGGGACCCTGCGTCTCACCGCGCGCCGGCCGCGTGGGGCTACCCCCGGCCGAGCCGGGAAGGGGATGCTCCCTCGCAGCCCTCAGGGGAGCCCTCCCACTCTTCCCAACTTTCCCGGCCCCAGGGCCGGAGGAGGGCGCTTCTCCCGGCGGGGGCGCGCTCGGTACTTAAAGGCTGCTCGGCGGGGCCAGCGCTCGTCAGTCGGAGCGCGCGGCAGCAGCGGCGCACGGTGAAGCGAGACGCGGCGGCGAGGAGCGGGAGGAGGGGCATGGAGCCGCCGCGGGCCTGCTGAGCACCGGAGCGCGGGCAGCCGGCGGCACGGTGAGCGCGGGCCTGGCCAGCCGGCCAGCCCTCTCAGAGGGGCGGGCTGCCCGAGGGACCCGGGCGCGCCGGGCTCCAGGGGTGCCGCTTGCTGAGCCCCGCGGACCCCGCCGGCTCCCCCAGCCGTGTGGGTGTTGCGTGCAGCGCCGCGAGGCGGGCTGAGGGCTGCGGCATCTCCAGGCTTCCCGGCGGCCGTTCCTGTAGCCCCCTCCCCACTGACCCCTCCTCCCTTTCTTCATCCTCTCCTTCTCCAGCCTCTCCTCCCTTCCTCCCTTGCGGCTCCTGTTTTGTGAATGGATTAGGAGGTGGACGACGGTGAGGGGCACCAGGCTGGCTGGAGCCTCTCGCTGCCCCAGGCCCTCCCGGGTGTTCGCACCTGTCCAGGCACCAAGATGCTCGGCGCCCCGGTTACTGCGGGTCAGCCGGGCCGTGGCCGCCAAGTACCCGCGGCCTGGGCTCCCCTTCCCTTGTGGGCTCGGAGGGACTGGGAGGGCGGCCGGGCGCAAAGGAAAGAGCCCCTGCCCCGCGCACAAGTTTCCGTCCCGCCGCGTGTGGGCCCCGCAGCAGGGCACACCTGTCAGCTAGAGAGGCTACAGACTGGGCAGCCCCGCGCAGTGTCAGGAGTATATTGGCGGCGTTCGTCTTTGGCTGGAGGTTTTCTCTTTCCCACGTCTCTCGGGGTAGGGGGAGGGCTTAGGGAGCGTCCCCAATCTCTTGCCCTTGAAGCCGGGTGCGCATTAACCTACAGGGGCCGAGCTCTCCTGGATCACCTCTGAGCAAAGCGGGTGGAGGGGGACAAGAGGCTCCTCTCCGCCGGCTTGAGGGGTGACACGGTCCCCTGTCTGGGCAGGGCCACTTGAGGCGGAGCTGGCACCAGAGCCTGATTGCACATGGGGTCTCTGGCTGCGGGACCTTCTTGGGGCCTCTGTGGTGTAGGGGTGCCAGGATAAAGCCTTTAGTTCCTGAGCGGGGAAGGAGGGGTCCTGCCCGGGAAAGGAGGGGGCCGGCGACACTGAGGATGCCGCCTTTGTCTGCAGGCGCACTTTGCCAAGGTAGCTCCCGCCCCCCTGCCCCCCAGGAGGTGAGTGGGGCCTGGTCCGACTGATTCCTTGCATTTTCCGTTTCTTCCCGGCTAGGTCGTGAGAAACGGGCACGTGGGTGTGGCCGGCACCGCCTTCGTTAGAAAGCCAGAGTCTGGCGGGGGTGAGAAGCATGGCCAGTGCCTTCCGGGCTGCGTTAACCTGGTGGGCCACCGCCTCTGGCACTGCACCGAGGCGGGGCGCCAGCGCCGGGCAGGTTGCTGGGTTGGCCTCGGCGCCCCCTGCTCTTTACCAGCGCGCAGGCAGGCAGCAGTGCCCGCAGCGCCCCCATGGCATATAAGCTCTAGAGGGGTGGGGGCGTTCCTGGGTGGTGGATGCAGGGCCTAGGGACCCGTGGACTGCAAGCGCGTGCGAGGGCCCCCCCACCGGGGCGGGGCGGGGGAGACAAGGACGGCTGGGAATCCTGCAGAGGAAGCATACGGCAGGCTCCCCGGGACAGCGGGGCAGACCGCCCGGAGGCCGAGCTTCCCGGAGAGGTGAAGCTGCCAACAGCACTTTCCGGACCGAAACTGCTGGAATGCTGCTGAGGCCTGAGTCTCCGGTTGATTTAGGCACCGACTGCGTGTTCCTCACCTCTCCTGTGTGAGAGGTGGCAGGGGATCAGCCACCTAGCAAGAAAGTGTGTTCGTGTTGAGGTGGCAGTCAGGAGTCAGTTTGAGTGAGACCTAGACTTGGAGCAAGCTTGGAAGTGAGACCCCTTTGTCTGTAAAGGGTGGGCGGTGGTGGTAACAGGATTCTCCAGATCAGGCAGGTGGCAAGGAGAGGGCCTCAGAGTAGAGGGCAGGAAGCTGTCCTCATCAGCCTTCCCCCAACCCCTCCCCTTCCCCCACTCAGTCCTTCAGGGCTGCTAATCAGTATAATGATTTACCTGGGACCTATGGAACAGGAAACCATTGGAATCCCTCCCGGGGGAGTTGCTAAGTCCCAGAGAATTTGGGCAAGATCAGGCAGCCAGGGTGATAGCAGGACTGTGTCTCCAGCACAAGGCTTCAAGTACCAAGTGCTAGACTCGGCTCACTAAAACACAGCTCTTTTCAGATGGGCAGATGCTGGAAGTCCTGAGTTTTCCTAACAAAACCTGCCAGCATTTCCTGGAGTAGGGGGCAGGGGTCCGTGGACAGAGATTCCGTGCGGGCACTGGGACTGAGTGGATGGGGCTTCCCGGGCAGGCACCCCTCCCGGGCTGCTGGGCTGCCGCAATGGCAACTGCAGTTCTCCCTGGTGCCCCAGTGCTGGGCTTCCAGGAGGGCTGTCCACACCCCAGCTCTCATTTCCTTTTCTTTCCCTTGTCTTCTTTCCCTGGTTACTTTCCCTTTGCTGCCTCTCAAGTCAAAGAGAAAACGGTGAGAAAGCAGAGAACGTTGGTAAACTTTCTCTTACAGATTTAGTTGTTTTGAGAAAGGGAAGCTGTTTCCTCCTTTTTTCCCTCAGGCACCTCTTTGTGTTTCCTGCTCTTTCTCATCTTTTCCTTCCCCACTTTCTTCATGGTATGATCCCCTGGTGGGTGTAGGGCATAAAGGCTGCCTACCTGCCCTTGCCCCTCCACCTCCTCCCTCTTCTTGGCTTCTCAGATGCTCAGAGCTTCCTCTGGCCTCAGGCTCACCCCCTACTGAAGCTTGCCTGTGAGAGCTTTGGGTCAGGTAGATCCCAGTTCTGCCACCATCTAGGTCTCTCTCAGATCTCTCTGTCTTGGGTTTCAGTTCAGTTCAGTCACTCAGTCGTGTCCGACTCTCCGCGACCCCAGGAATCACAGCACGCCAGGCCTCCCTGTCCATCACCAGCTCCCGGAGTTCACTCAAACTCATGTCCACAGAGTCGGTGATGCCATCCAGCCATCTCATTCTCTGTTGTCCCCTTCTCCTCCCGCCCCCAACCTTTCCAAGCATCAGAGTCTTTTCCAGTGAGTCAACTCGTCGCATGAGGTGGCCAAAGTATTGCAGTTTCAGGGTTTAGCTAACGATAATAAACGCTGCTTTGAGTGCTTTATGTATATAACCCATTTAATCCTCAAAGATGTTAGGAGGTTAATGCTGCAACACACATTTTACAGATGAATAAACTGGGGTATAACAGGCACACAGTAAGTGGCAGAGCTGAGTATTCTTGCCTGGAGAGTCCCATGACCGAGGAGTCTGTCCTCTGTCTCTACGAAACTACTACTAGTCTGGCTTTTGAGTCTCCAGTCTTAGTCATGCTCAGTAAATGGTGATGGTTGTTATTGGTGGATCATTTCCCCAGTTCTAGGCCAGGCCCAGAGAAAATGCCCCCATGGCCACTGACCAGAGAAGCTGCCTCCCGCTGACCCTTCTCCCACCTTCTCCCACCAGATGCCGGTGCAGCTGACAACAGCCCTGCGTGTGGTGGGCACCAGCCTGTTTGCCTTGGCAGTGCTGGGTGGGATCCTGGCAGCTTACGTGACAGGCTACCAGTTCATCCACACAGAAAAACACTACCTGTCCTTCGGGCTGTACGGTGCCATCCTGGGCCTGCACCTGCTCATCCAGAGCCTGTTTGCCTTCCTGGAGCACCGGCGCATGCGACGGGCAGGCCGGACCCTGAAGCTGCCCTCCCCCCTGCGGCGCTCGGTGGCGCTCTGCATCGCTGCGTACCAGGAGGACCCCGACTACCTGCGCAAGTGCCTGCGCTCAGCCCAGCGCATCGCCTTCCCCGACCTCAAAGTGGTCCTGGTGGTGGACGGCAATCGCCAGGAGGATGCCTACATGCTGGACATCTTCCACGAGGTGCTTGGAGGCACCGAACAAGCCGGCTGCTTCGTGTGGCGCAGCAACTTCCATGAGGCGGGTGAGGGTGAGACGGAGGCCAGCCTGCAGGAGGGCATGGACCGCGTTCGGGCCGTGGTGCGGGCCAGCACCTTCTCGTGCATCATGCAGAAGTGGGGAGGCAAGCGAGAGGTCATGTACACGGCCTTCAAGGCCCTTGGTGATTCGGTGGACTACATCCAGGTGAGGGTGCCTCCCTAGGTGTGTGTGGTTGTGTGGATGTGTCCAGCATACTCCAGTATGCCAGGCATACTCTCCTGGGGAATTTTAGGTCCAGTCGAGGTGCCCTGTGTCGTGTACTTTCCTCTCCTACACTTAAGAAGGCAGTAAACACAGTAATTTTCAACAGCTATCCTGGGGTCAAGAAGACCTAGGCGGGAATCTTGGATCTGCTGGCACTTAGCTATGTGAATCTGGGCAGGTCTCTGAACTCTTGTCAGGTCTGTGGATTGGTATCCGCAGAGTGGGAAACAAGTGTGCAGCATTTACTTTATACCAGACACTGTTGTAGGTACTTCATATGTTTTACTTCTTTCAATCCTCATAATATTCCTAGGGGATAGATACTGTGCTTATTTCTACTTACAGAAACTGAGCCTGACGTGCAGTTGCCGAACGCCTAACATGGCTAATGTCACACAGCAGTATTGAGCAGAGCTAGGAGTTGAGCGCAGGCCATTTGTCCTTGTGCAAGTACTGCCTCATCAGTGGTAGCATTGGGATGAGCCTCTTCACAAAATGTGGGGAAGAGCAAAAAAGAATCATGCTCCAAAGCACTCAGTTTGTTCTGGGTTAATGAAAAGTCTCACTCTTTCTGGTGTCAAGTTCTTGTCTGTGAGGTGGAGGGACACAGGTGCGAATCACCCCCCAGCTCAGTCCTGCAGCCATCTTGGCAGGGCCAGGACCCCAACAGACCCTGCCTTGCTTCCAGCTGAAGCGGGCATTGACACCTCCTTGGAAATTTTATTATGTTGAGAAGGTAACACAGCTTCAGTTTTCATATAACAAAACCTAGAGAAAACTGATCAAAGATTATGCATCTCAGTACCAAGGAGAAAGTGACACCCAGGACCCAGATTTGTGGTCCAGCATCTGTTCCCCCTTCTCTGTTCCTGTCCTTCTCCACATATGCCCATCGCTTGAATGAATAGCAGCTGCTGTGGTCACCCACCTACGTACCAGCACAGTCTTGCTGACAGCATGTTGCGTACTCCAATATTTAAATTTTCTATATGGTACCCACCTAAAATTAGCTTGCTGCAGATTTTTTTGTCTTGGCTGTTTGGAAAGTTGCACCCTCGCATATGAGTTGGTAAACCTGCCTCTTCCTGCCTTCCTAGGCCCAAGGGCCTCCTCAGTGCCAGAGAGGACTGTGAGACAGGTCTTGATTCTGCAGTCCGTCTAGGGTCAAGGGGCCTTTGAGACTTGCCTGTGGACTCAGACCACTTAGAAAAAGCCCTTGAGCCCTGGCACAGGCTCAAGCCATAGTGACTGCTGTCTCTTCCCTCGAAGCACAGGATCCCCTCAACCCTGCCCCCCACACCTCTTCCAGTGTGCTCTGGTTGGTCGGCACATGGGCTCACTGCTTGGGGCAGCCCTGGGCCTGCCTGTCAGTGAACACTCTGGATTTCAGTCTGTCTTTATAAGCCCACTGAAGGTGTCTTTCACTCTTCAGGAGATAACCCTGCTTCAGCCAGTGGGGAAGCCCAGGCAGCTGAGAGCGCTAGCCTTTCCTAACCTTGCTTAGTTGGAAAGACCTCCCTGAGGTGAAGGAAGTACCGCAGTGTGAAGAATGAGAGTCAGGGCTGGAGTAGTTGTGTGACCAGCAGCGCTGGGAAGCTTGGCCTGTAAGCTCAGGAGGTTCTGGGAGTGTGGCCTGAGGCTCCTGTGACCTTCCCAGTCTGGGCCAGTACTGTAAGGATGTGTCAGTGGGGAGGCGGGAGTGGCTGCAATGACTTTGCCCGGATCCCCTCTGCCCTCAGCTGCTTGTCTGCAGTCACCGAGTCTTCCAGCATGGAGAGAGAAAGCAGAGGGTTGGAGTGCAGCCCCCTTCCTGCAGGCCCCCTCTGCCCTCAGCTGCTTGTCTGCAGTCACCGAGTCTTCCAGCATGGAGAGAGAAAGCAGAGGGTTGGAGTGCAGCCCCCTTCCTGCAGGCCCCCTCTGCCCTCAGCTGCTTGTCTGCAGTCACCGAGTCTTCCAGCATGGAGAGAGAAAGCAGAGGGTTGGAGTGCAGCCCCCTTCCTGCAGGCCCCCTCTGCCCTCAGCTGCTTGTCTGCAGTCACCGAGTCTTCCAGCATGGAGAGAGAAAGCAGAGGGTGGGAGTGCAGCCCCCTTCCTGCAGGCTAGTGGGCTCTCACTCAGCAACTTTAGTAGAAGAATTTTTGGACTCATCTGTTGATACTGTTTCTTGCTCTGTCAGGGGTCAGGAAACCAGTTCCCCTACCCAGTGGTTATCTGGGATTTTTACACCAAAGAGTCAGGCAATAGGGTAAGTGTTTGTAGTACAGGTTCAACTATTAACAATAATGGGTCACCTAACAGAATCAAACCAGCAATCTCCCATGGAGGGGAGGGTAGGTGGGCAGGATTTGATCCAGATTGAGTGGAGGAGCTGCAACCAGCTTCCAGGTCCATCCAGAGCTGGCATCTAGGTGAGAACAGTCCTTGGCTCTGCTGGGCCCTAGTCTGGGAGACCTGGCCAACAGGGCACAAATGGCCTGACAGCCACACTGGTGGGGCTATGACTGGGCTAGAGACACCCTCCACTTGGGCTGGCTAAGAGACTAAACAGGGCAGCCCTGTCCATGATGATCCCGTGAGCAAGCTTTGGTGGTAGCCTCTGGTAGGAGCTATTTCTCAGCCTTCTGAGCAATGTCTGCTGGCTTTGCTCGAGCCACAGTGCCTGTCAATCTGATTTCAGTGACGTTTTCCTTTCTTCCCAAGAACCCCAGAGAAATATATTAAGACCACTTCTGAGGAGCCTGGCTCAATCAGGGCTAAAGATCTGTCCAGTCCTAGACACTTCTCTCTTTCTGGGCCCATCACTGAAAGTCCCCTGGGTTCCTCTCTCAGCCAAGCAGCTATCAAGTCGGTACCTGAACTCTCCTGTTTCTTACTTCCCTTGGTAATTCATTTCACCCCTTCTATTTGGCATAGATCTCTTTGTTAGTGGTTTGAAGTATGTCTGGTGAAGGGGTTATGTCCCTCAGGCAGTGAGCCACCAGGGGTGGGGTGGGTGGGTGTGTCAGTGTCAGAATGGACTGACAGTGCCTCCCTTCTGCAGGTATGTGATTCTGACACTGTGCTGGATCCAGCCTGCACCATTGAGATGCTTCGAGTCCTGGAGGAGGACCCTCAAGTAGGGGGAGTCGGGGGAGATGTCCAAGTAAGAAGTAACCAAGGATTCCTGGGGGTGGAGGGTCTGGATTCTTTCTGCTTCTTCATCTAATTGGATATCCTGGGGAAGTGGGCATTTTGTTTTGGAGGGGGGTTTCCTCTTTGACAGTTTCACTGGTTCCGAAGGGCTCATTTTCTACCCACCCCCTTTCCTGTTGTATTTCCACCAGGGGCAGGGGGGCAGAAAATTACTTGACTGGTATGTAGAGAGCCTGTGCTGCTGGGAGGGGCACAGTGTTCTGAGGCCATCCATCCTAGAGGGTGATTCCTTTTTTGGCCAGTGGTGCAGCAAGCACCTCCAAAGTTAGACCCCCTGAAAAACGCTTGCTGTTGGGGATATTGCATCGAAGAGCTCTGTGCAGTATGGTATGAGTAAAGGGCCAGATCTTCTTCCAAGGGAAATGCTGGCAACATACCATGTCTTCCCAAGAAGCTTTCCAACTGCAGAAAGGGTCAGGATGGGGAGCTGGGTGTTAACTTTGCTTCTTTCTCAAGCTTTTCTCTCAGCACCACCACAGGCTGCGTCCTGAGACTGAAGGCGGCTTTGGCTGCTAGAGCAACTTCACTGGGACAGTCGGTGCATGTGACACAGGGGAGAGGTGGGGCTGGTGCTGAAAAGAGTTGACTGGGTGTGGCTGCCGCCTCTCAGCCTCTGGTTTCCCAGCTCTGAGTGAGCTGGGACCTGTGGCAAGGAACTAGAGCAAAGGGCTATGGATCTCAGAGTGTAGGGAGGCCTCCTGGTCTCTGGTGTCTGTCTCCTGGGGCTCTCATCCTCAGGCAAGGAGGCCCAGAATCTCTGGTTCCCTTGCAGATCCTCAACAAGTACGATTCATGGATCTCCTTCCTGAGCAGTGTGCGGTACTGGATGGCCTTCAACGTGGAGCGGGCTTGCCAGTCCTACTTTGGCTGTGTGCAGTGCATCAGCGGGCCCTTGGGCATGTATCGTAACAGCCTCCTTCAGCAATTCCTGGAGGACTGGTACCACCAGAAGTTTCTGGGCAGCAAGTGCAGCTTTGGGGATGACCGGCACCTCACCAACCGAGTCCTGAGTCTCGGCTACAGGACTAAGTATACAGCTCGCTCTAAATGCCTCACGGAGACCCCAACCAAGTACCTCCGGTGGCTCAACCAGCAGACCCGCTGGAGCAAGTCTTACTTCCGGGAGTGGCTCTACAACTCTCTGTGGTTCCACAAGCACCACCTCTGGATGACCTACGAGTCAGTGGTCACAGGTTTCTTCCCCTTCTTCCTCATTGCCACGGTCATACAGCTCTTCTACCGGGGCCGCATCTGGAACATTCTCCTCTTCCTGCTGACGGTGCAGCTAGTGGGCATTATCAAGGCCACCTACGCCTGCTTCCTGCGAGGCAACGCAGAGATGATCTTCATGTCGCTCTATTCCCTTCTCTATATGTCCAGCCTCCTGCCGGCCAAGATCTTTGCCATTGCTACCATCAACAAGTCTGGCTGGGGCACCTCTGGCCGAAAAACCATCGTGGTGAACTTCATTGGCCTCATCCCTGTGTCCATCTGGGTGGCAGTCCTCCTTGGGGGGCTGGCCTACACAGCTTACTGCCAGGATCTGTTCAGTGAGACAGAGCTGGCCTTCCTGGTCTCTGGGGCCATCCTGTACGGCTGCTACTGGGTGGCCCTCCTCATGCTGTACCTGGCCATCATCGCCCGGCGATGCGGGAAGAAGCCAGAACAGTATAGCTTAGCCTTTGCTGAGGTGTGATGCAGCCCCCAAGCAGAGCGGGAAGAGTGCAATGGGTAAGGGAGGGAAGGGGAACGGAAAAGACAGGGTGGGAGGGAGAGGGAGTGCTGTTTCAGTTTCTTAATGGTCCAAAGTGCAAAGAATGGTGACTGTCGTATGGCCTGGGACAGCTCTGCTTCGAGAAGGCAAGTCCAGTGCAGCGGAGCAGAGGCAGAGGAGGCATACTGTTTTCAGGCCGCTTGTCTGTTGCCTCCGCACATACAGGTGGCCTCTGGGCAAGATTCCACTTCCTCCCCTGAGATCCAGAGGGAACTCAGAAGTGTGCTAAAGCAAATAGTAAGTTTCATTCAGTGGCAACGATGGCCCATGGGAAAGGATTCTTTGTCCACCTGAACACAATCAGAGGTGGTGGGAGTACTTCTGAGTGATCTGGGCCAGCTAGTAACATGTCCCCACCTCAATCTAGTTATCAATGCAATAAGATTGTGCCTGAAATACAAGGCCCAGAAGCCTGATCTTTGGGCATCAGAAAACAGGGTCCGGGAATGGTGCTTTCTTATGTGAAGTACCTCATTCCGTATCTCAGCATCCCAAGGATGAGCCAGACTAGCAGGGAGTTAGCACTGTACTGTTTTTAAGTGTGTGTGTGTGTGTGTGTGTGTGTATATATATGTGTTAAAAAGGAAAACTGGCCAGGAGGAACAGACACTGGTGGTGGTGGTGCTAAAAGCCATGGGTTACATGGAGGCAGGGAGCTGACTGTATTCTACCTGGAAATTGCCCAAACATCTAGATTAGCTTGTCTGTGATCTCTTCTGAGAAGGTAAAATGTTTTGGTCATCTACCAAGAAGATTAAACCCTAACGTGATGAGAAAGGAAGTGAGGACTTGGGTATTACAAACTGTATACTCCTGAATTCCTCTCTCAAATTCAGCTCTGAGTCTAAGCCAGCCTCCTCACTTGGCTTCCCTTCACAGTGATAAGTCACCTCTCCCACCCGCCTCCTCACTGAGTTAAGTTTTTCAAGGTGGCGAGTGAGACAGAGCCTAGGGCTCTCATCGGCCCTCTGCAGTAGGCCAGCCTGCCATCGGCAGGTGGGGGGAAGACTATTAGGAGGCTCTGACCAAACTGGCTGCAGCCTGGAACTGCCTGGATAGGCTCCTTGGCAGCTGGAGAGCACACCTGACACGCAGGCTATAGTTCTTGACAATCACCTCTAATGGAAAGCTTTTCAGCATTCCCTGAATGAGCCCTTAGTCCACGCTGGTCATCGTTGAGACTGTCCGTTCTCCTCAGTGGCTTCTCCAGGGAATTCTTACAGCCAAGTTGTGGATAGTCACTACTGCACTTGCTTGCTCCTGTCCAGAAACCAAACAAGGGGATAGAACTGCTATCTAAATTCTAAGGTTCTTGTCTTCTCTCACGCCTCTTGAGGATGTTTGATTTTCCTCTGCTTTTTTGGAGACGGTGTGAGGGAAGGCAGTTTTCTACAGATTTGCAATCTACAAGACTGCTCTGAGCTCTTGGGTTTAAAACCTGGGATACTAAGCCTTCGACTTAGGGGTTGCTTGCTCCAGTGTGCTCTCTCTCCAAAGGTCCACTCCAGAGGGCCTGCTGACCTGTCAGAACCAGCACCAAGGTGGAGAGTAGTTGAGGGGCAAGCCTCTACTGTGCCCAGGTGCTGCCCACAAAGGAACTAGGTGCACTCTGAGCCAGACTGGCAAACCCTGGTGCTTTCCTTCATCGCCTGCCAACTCATGGGCTTTCCAGGTGCGCCAACACTGCTGCATCGCACAGGCCTCGAGTTTCTGAGAAGACTGTTGGTTGACTTCAGGTCTAATCCATGAAAGCTAGGAGGAGGCAGCAGGCATTTGCTAAAGGCAGTTGTTCCGGGCTCTTCCGTGTTTTTGCTGGCCAAGAAGTAAACTATTTTGAGCACTACAATGGAGGAAATCCGGTCAGCCAACTGCAAAGCTCAAGACTTCACTAAGGGCTTGTTTTTCTTCAGCTTTTACTTGAAGGTTAACGTGGGATGGACTCCCAAATGGAGAACTCTAGGCAGTCCTACTCTCAGCTCTGCCTTGCACTTAAGAGATTATCAACTTTCCCCAGGTCGAGCAGGCAGGTACAAGTAAGTGGGCTCACAACGTTTGACCTCGACTGGTTTTTCTAAGTTATTTTGTACATTTTTCAGCAGTGAAACCAAACTGGGTCTTCAGCTTTATTCCCGTTTCTTGCAAGGGAAGAGCCTTTATACAATTGGACACGTTTTGTTTTTTCCTCAATGAGAATTTTAACCCTCTTTTGTATTATTTCTACAATTTGTAAACATATTTATTTTTACTTTTTTTTTTTTTTTACTTTCTGGTGAAATTTTTTATACTGCACTTATTTGTCAAAATAAAGAATCTCACTTAAGGCTGGTATCTCTGAACTTCTCCTTCCCTCTTTGAACTAATGAAAGCTCTTTGATTCAGTTCCAAGATGGGTATTTGAGGCAGAACTAGTTTCATCAAGGTAATTCCAATGGAACTCAGAAGCAGGTAAGTTGTCAAAGCTGCCTCTGGACCTGGGGAATACAGTAGGCCTACTTAGTAACTGCACACCTGTGGTGGCTTAGTTTTTACTGTAGAGGATGCATAGGGTCTTTGGAGAAATTACTAAGCCAATGAGTTAGCTCTAGCTAACCAGTTAAGGCTAAAAACCAAAGCTTGCTTCCTCCTTGAATGAAAGTATATTATCTGAGAGGTCATGGAGGATTGTGGGCAAGCTCAAACAATGAAAAGCAGTGGGTAAACTTCCTTCCCTGTGGAACAGGTAATAAAAAGGGAGTGAAATCAACAGCCCTCTCGTCCTCATTTATTAAAGAAACAGTAAGAAAAGATACAATGCGGGAAAAACACCAACCATCCTTTCACATCAGGCTGAACAAAGCACAGTGATTTCTCCCCTTTCTCCCCCCACCCCCCACCCCAATTCCCATAATCCCATCCACATCAGTTTAATCTTGAGGTTCTTTGATTGGGAGTACCAGTGGAGAGGGAGTTGGATGAGCAGTGGAGCCTTGGTTCTGGCTTCCTCTAAGTCCCAGGAGAAGGAAGCTGCAGACCCAGTCAGTAAAGCGGATGCAGTATTTGGTGGCTCTGTGAAGTGGCTGCACTTCCCTGTTCTGTGTTCAAGACCCCAGGGGAAGAAGGTATGGTAGTACAGGATGACCAGGTCAGTGTTGCAGAAGCATGGTCCTTTCACCAACGCAACATTTCTAGAGAGCAGTGAGCTCATTCTCCAGTAGTGAGCAGAGGACTATGTATGAATTGGGACCTGCAGGCCAATGTATCCCTGAGGAAAGGTCCACAAGAACAATTCAAGAAACTAGTAAGAAACAAGGGGCAGAAAGCTGTGGGACAAAAGCACAGCAGGCTCCTGAAGGCTGGAGATTCCTTCTCTCAAGGTGGGATCATTCCCACCTGCCAAAGTCCACATCCCACAGTTAACAGTTCCTTCAGTCACGAAAGTCGCAGAGTGGGGAAAAAGGCTCATTTGAACTTAAGCCCCAGGTATGTACTTCAGATTGTAGTTCCATATCTACTCCTTCACCTGCCCAGAACCACAGTGCCTGGAAACCAAGGTGGTCCTGGAGAGAAAATGGTGTTTAAGGGGGTAACATTCCATTTGGGTACATTGCAGCCATTGGACCCCCTGGTCTGGGGAAAGCAGCTGGGTTTGTGCCAGGGAGGCTCCCCACTCTAGGAAACGGAACCAAAGTCTTGCTCACGGGGCCATTCATTCTTGGAAAGGAAGCTGGGTTTACACCCAGGGTCCCAGTTGGCCTTGCAAAAGGAGTTGGGTTGATACCCACAGGGCCTGCTGGTGAAGAGCCTAGGGGCCCTGGAGCTGGCCTGGGGAAGGTAACCTGACCAGGGCCTAACGGGCCAGTAGACCTGGGGAAGGTAGCTGGACTTGGACCCTGTAAGCCAGTGGCCCTTGGGAAGTTAGCTGGGTTGGGGCCTAATGGCCCAGAGGCTCTTGGGAAAACTGCTGGACTTGAACCCTGGAGGCCAGCAGACCTCTGGAAGTTAATTGGGTTTGAAGCCAATGTGTTAGAAGACTGAGAGAAGGCAGCTGGGTTCAACCCCCCTGAACCTGTCCCCCTTGGAAAGGAATTAGCATTTACTCCCATAGGGCCAGCAGGCCTTGCAAAATGAGCTGAATTAGGGCCAACGGGGCCAGGAGCCCTTGACAGGGGAGATGGATTTGGCCCTGGAAGGCCAATTCCCCGAGAGCCAGGCCCTGAATTTGGGCCTATGGGGCCAGGAAGTCTGGCCATGGAAGATGGGCTTGTGCCCATGTTTCCAGAAGCCTGTGAGAAAGAAGCGGAATTTGCTCCTAAAAGACCTGCTGCTCTTAGAATGGGAGCAAGATCTAGGCCTTGAGGCCCAGCCATTCTTAAGTTAAGACCAGATCCTGTGCCCAAGAGGCCACCTGCTCTGGCATCCAGATTAGGGCCTGGGCCCAGGCCACCTGCCCTTGGATTAGGCCCAAGGCCTGGGCCCAGGCCACTTGATCTTGGGTTGGGCCCAAGGCCGGGACCTGGAAACATACTTGACCTCGGGGCAGGGTTTGTACCTACAAAGCCTGACCTCAGATTGGGACTCGGTCCAGGGCCCAGGCCAACAGGTCTAGGATTGGGAGGACCATTTCCAGAAGTCAACAGGATACCTGCTCTCAGGCTGGGTCCAGATCCAGGGCCCAAGGGGCCGCTACTTCTGGGGTCAGGACCTGTTCCCAGAAGACCACTTGGCCTTGGGTTGGACACTGGCCCTGGCCCTGGGAGACCCCCTAGCCTTGGGTTAGACAGAGGCCCTGGGCCTGGAAGAGCCCCTGCCCTAGGATTCAGAGTTGACCCTGGGCTTGGGCCCAAGAGACCACCTGGCCTTGGGAAAGAAACTGCACCTGTGCTAGTGGGGTTCATCCCTCTTGGGAAAGAAGCCAGGCCTGGGTCACGAGCACCAGCAGGGAAAGGTGCTGGATTTGAAGCCAGTGAGCCTGATGAAGTGGGAAAAGGAGAGGGGTTCCTTGGAAACGGGGCCAAATTTCCACCAAGAGAACTGCTTGCCATAAGGAAGGGATCTGAGTTCACACCCAGTGGGTGGCCTGTGTTTAGAACAGGACCCCCCTGGGGTCCCAGGGAACCGTCCAGCCGTCCTCGAGGTGGCAGGGGGGCACGAGTCCAAGGAGTTGGCCGCTCTCGAGGGAAAATCCGAGGTTCTTTCATACTTTCTTGGGGACGTTGGTGATGATGGGCTTGGGGCGAGTTTTGAAAAGGATCTTGTTTTTGATGAGTGCTGTCACCAGGTAACGGGTGCCACTCTCACAGCCAAGTTCATCACAATCCTGCTCCCCGGGAGTGTGTTTAACAAGGACGGCAAAAGGTTTCTCCAGGTGGATGATTTTCCCATACAGGATATGATGCCCCACGATCAGCACAGGGATTCCCTTTGGCAGAACAAGAATGAGATGCCTGAGGTTCAGAGCGAAGTCATAATATTCAGGTGCCATCCAGAGATGCTCTTAGGAGATGATGTTGGCACCTCCACTCCCTCTACCACTGCTGAGAAGTCACAATGGACAGCCCACCCTCATATCCTTTTTACTCTTTCCGGCCCCAGGTAAGAGAATTTCTACTTTTGGAACTGTGACCTTTCCAGACTCCCCAAAGCTAAATTACCCTACTACTGTAGAGGTTGGGGATAGGGGGGAGAACAAGTGGGGCTTGGCTAGACCCTCCATAACAAACCTGAGGGCAGTCCTCACTGTGGGTCCTGGGAGCACCACCTTGGTGTAGCTTGCTTTCCTGAGGCATTAGTCAGGGAAAGAAAAGTCCCCTCACCTCAGTGGTGTAATGTAGGTCTCCCAGGAGGTTTCCAGCTAATCCAGTGCTGTGGCGAGCCTCGATCTCCCCCTGTAGTTCCATCAGCACCCATTCTGCCAGGCCTCCAGCCCCAGCACTGCAAGCAAAGGGCTGGCGGTTACACTATTTTGGAGGGGTGAAGGATGAATCATAGTGTCCTACACCACCATTCAAGGCCCAAGGGAACTCCTTGTTGAGCACAAGTTCTTGGGAAAGTGGGCAGTGCCAAGCACTGAACTCAAAACTGAAAGGCTGGGATTTGTGCCGGATGCATGTGAGGACCCCAATTCTTCCAGGGAAATTTCAAACCTATATTGACTTGATCATTCAAGCTAAATTAAAACTCTCAAAATTTACTCACCTGGAAATAACAATCTGCACCATGAGCTTTATGTCTTTAAAAAGCAACGGAAAAGAAGCTGTAGAGGAAAAATATATTTTTTAGGATAATCATAACTAATACTGTGTGCCAGGCACTTTCTAAATGCTTTCAGTTCAGTTCCGTTTAGTCGCTCAGTCGTGTCCGACTCTTTGCAACCCCATGAATCACAGCACGCCAGGCCTCCCTGTCCATCACCAACTCCCGAAGTTCACTCAAACTCACGTCCATCGAGTCGGTGATGCCATCCAGCCATCTCATTCTCTGTCGTCCCCATCTCCTCCCACCCCCAATGCCTCCTAACATCAGAGTCTTTTCCAGTGAGTCAACTCGTTGCATGAGGTGGCCAAAGTATTGGAGTTTCAGCTTTAGCATCAGTCCTTGACACGTTTAATTTCATTCCCCTAACAACTCCATAGCATGTACATTTTTTAAACTGGTATTATACATAGAGAATTGCTTCAGATCACCAAGGGTCAACTACAGTGTGGAAAGTTAATAGGTACCACAGTTGTGTTCAAGGTCACATAGCTACTAGTCAACCAGCCAAGATTTGAACCCAAGACATATACTGCAGAGCCCAGCCTCTCGTCAGTATGCTAACTTGCCTTTCTCAGGGGCATTGTATTTTCCATTCTGTGTATGTCTAAAAAACTAAGGAATTCTTTTAGATTTTACTTTATCCTTTGGCGATGGTGTAAGTGGATGTCTGCCACTTTGGTTATCTTCCATTTTAATATTCAAAGGATCTCTCTGAACTAAAAGCTGAGAGAACGAAAAAGGTCCTTCAGACTTTAGTGAATGGTAAAGCTTATTTCTAATGTGATTCTCATCAAACACAATGCCCATCTTTCATTTAGACACTAAAACAACCCTGATGCTTAATCTTTCATTTTATACAATAGCCCCACCTGGTGGCAAGTTTGCAGTACTCTACAAGAATGAGTTAAAATGGGACATTTTTGCCTGAAACTGGTTTCTTATACTGTCTTCCTAAGAAAGGTAGATTAATGGGGGGACTGAAGGGATGGGGGATCTAAACTATGACTTCTGTACAAATCTTTCCAATGAATAGATGAAGCCTAGTGCAAGGTTCAGAGAAGGCAATGGCAAGCCACTCCAGTACTATTGCCTAGAAAATCCCATGGATGGAGGAGCCTGGTAGGCTGCAGTCCGTGGGGTTGCTAAGGGTCGGACACGACTGAGCGACTTCACTTTCACTTTCCACTTTCACACACTGGAGAAGGAAATGGCAACCCACTCCAGTGTTCTTGCCTGGAGAATCCCAGGGATGGGGGAGCCTGGTGGGCTTCCATCTATGGGATCACACAGTCGGACACGACTGAAGTGACTTAGCAGTAGCAGTGCAAGGTTATCAGATCAGTGTTTACCAAATGTAGAACAAGTTAATAGGTATTATAATTGTGCTCACAATTAGCAAACATCTCCTTAAACAGGTTTCCTTATTGACATGTCAATCTTTGTTTTGGATCTCTAGGGAAAAGTATCAATATACTGCCAGCAGCCCTGTAAGACAGCAGAACCTCTTATTCTTGAGCACCAAACACACTTTAGAATCATGAGGCAGGTCAATTACTGGACTTCAAATATAAATAGCAGCTAGTATTTTTATTCAATTTTTACTATGAATCAGATGCTCTGCATATATATTACAGGTGGTATCTCATTC
The DNA here is from genome assembly GCF_049115385.1 of Moschus berezovskii. Lineage (NCBI taxonomy): Eukaryota > Metazoa > Chordata > Mammalia > Artiodactyla > Moschidae > Moschus > Moschus berezovskii. The sequence goes on along the minus strand of NC_142481.1, from coordinate 26,948,161 downwards.
AACTACTGTGAGACAGGGACTTACCCGTATTTTGCAGATAAAAGTTACTAAGGGATATACTCTTGCTTATATGTGGTACACACACAGCAGGTAGCAGAGCCAGTGTAAAAACGTAGGCTATCTGACTTCACACTTGTAATCAATACCTCTCAACCAAAGAGAAGACCAAGTGAGAACAAAAAGGCATGAAAGCATCAGGCAGGCACTGCTTACATGCATTTAGCAAGAGCTAAATCAAGAAGGCATGCTTGAATAAGCCAGACCTTCTGCAGCACTGCCAAGGTACCCCTTGACCACAGGTAATACACTGTCTCAGGCGAACAAAGGTCTGACAGGTAAGAAGGGCCTACCTCCACCATCAACAGACCAACCAAAGCACTTTTAATATTCTCCCAAGGTCTCTTGAAGGAGAAAGACTAACAATTTAAAATTAGAAGCCCTAAGTTCAGGTTCCAGCCTGAAGTGTGGACACTCATCATACACAAGTCACTGTGGGGCTAAAACCTAGACTGTCGGCTTCATTTAACTATTATGAAGACCAAATATTATAAGGCACGTGGAACTGCTTTAAAAGACTAACATATAGCTAATTTTTCAAAGGATAAGTAAATCAACATTTCCACATTATAACTATAAAACTTAAGAGCATGGTAGGTACATTTTAGCCATAAATGAAAAAAGGTTCAATAACTGAAACTGAAGCTGTGAAGTTTCTAAGGGTTAATAAATGCATGTAGATCGAGAAAGAGTTCTTGTAAATGAGTTTTAAAAATTGTATTTATTTTTCGACTGATAACTGCTTTACAACACTCATTTGTTAAATAAACTTTTGAAGACTGATGATACAGGGATTTTCCTTGATAAGTGCAAGTGATAGTAAAATACAAGTAGTTTCAGAGAAGCAATGAAGTGTTCACACAGAGACACATTTTAGGAAAATCACGGCAGGGAAGGAGATTAATCTTTAAGACCTCTGACTTTGAGGTAGGAATGTATGGACTGTTTAGAAAAAGGGGATGTATTAATATTAATAGAAATATTTTCGGTGCATTCCCTATTTCCTGGACAGTCTCCTGCCAGAACAAGAATTCAAAATAGTGGCCTACTTAGGGCTTTCACTGCCATGGACCCAGGTCAGAGAACTAAGAGCCCACAAGCTGCGAGGTGTAGCCAAACAAGCTAAATAAATAAAAACAAAAACCAGAAAAAAGTGGTCGAAGTGGATAAAGTAAAACAGATGCCTGGTAGCTGGGTCAGAGTAGCTGCACCTCCATACTTGTTGCTAATGCTTCAACAAGCCCACACAGCTCTCTGTCCACTTATGCAGAAGGCCCTGCCTGAGCACACCTATTGATACAGGCAGACAGCTAGCAATTCTCCTAAAAACAAGAGCCCTGTGACCTAAACACTTTAGACCTAATGAGGCTGGAGATGTGATGACAAATGAAGTTCACACCCAGCTTGCAAGAGTCTAGCTCATAGGAACCTTTGGACTAATATGGCTGTACTTATGTACATGGGGGTGCATGTACCAAGTTAGTATTAATAAATAATGCAGGGGAACGCATCCCTTTGAATTTTAAAATTCTTTAGCACCTTAAAATATCCTATTGGCTGAATCAGATTATTCTTTTTCTTGCTCCATGCTCTGAACAGCTGTTCTTAAAACTAGGTATGTTTACCCGGGCACTTCACTAATAACACACCTAATGGAGGTGCATTTCACCCAGTGTGGAGATAACTAAAAAAACCAAGAGAACATGCAGTCCAATCTGTCCCCATCCCGTTGAGAGCAGGCAGAGCAAGTCAGTAGGAAAACAAAGAGGTGAAGTAAAATACAAGTCAAATCCTGTTGGTAACAAGTAACATTATAATGAAAAATTTCTGTAAAACAAAGAGATTTCTAAGTCTTCAGTCTCAACTCATTCCAACATTTACAAATAACCAAAGCAACTTTTAAGTGTCTGTTCTAAGGTACTGCTTGTGTAGAAACTGCAGCTGTTATCAAGAGCGATATCTGAAGGCACAGTCTGACCAATGTACCATATCAAATCACGAAACTAAAAGTCAATGGAAAAGACTGCCTAGCACCTCTCTCTCAACAGCCTTAAGTTTAATTCCAGAGTTAGATAGGATCAACTGTCTTTGGTTAAGAATAATAATTCCAAGTTCCTGTAGAGCCGGGAAGAATTTTATGATCTCACTTTTCAAAAATATGTTTAAATTCAATGTATTTCAGAGTGGAGTCTCAAAGGCCACGACTACAGTTTGGACTTGGAGATGGAAGGTATAAAAAAAACCAAACACCTTCTCCCTGCAATGAATTATGTTGATTCCCTATCCCCTCTTATAAAAGGGGAAATTTTTTTCTACCTAAGTTTTTGAGGCTGTTACATGGCTAAATAAATACGTAATACTCATTAGTCAAATGACTTTAGCTATGTAAAACAAACTTTTTAAAAAGTATTGTGTACATTTTAACTCCTATTTTTTTCCTTTATGGAAAGACAAAAACAAACTGTCTTTTTAGGGGGGTTTCAAGATTTCTGGAAATAGTATCTAAAATTTTTTTAGAAATATCTGAGGTTACCTCAGATCATTCCCAGTCTTAAGACTTGGGAGTTATTTTGGAGGTTGCAAGTAAAGCTGAAACACTGTTGTTTCTCAAGATAGTAGTCCAGATGACTTCAAGAGACCTGAACAAACTACAGAGTAGCAAAGGAATCCCTTCTTCTCAAAACAAACACATACTCACAATGGGAGCCCTAATCGAAACTCAAAAGGTTTGTCTGAAACCAGACCAAATCTGGGATATATCTTAACTGCATTTTGAAGTCAGTTACTATTAAAGTTATTAAAAACCTGAAAAATCAAAGTGCCACCACAGTTTTTTAATTAGGAAGAAAAGTCCAGGTAAAGCATTATCTTTTTAATACAGAAAGCTTCATTTCTTACATAGCTAAACCTCTCTGAACATTTACCTGGATTTTTTTTCATCCTGATAACAATCCTATGATACAGGCACTGTGTGTCACTCCCTTTTTACAATGAGGAAACAAGCTTAGAGAAGCTAAAGGTTAAGTAACTGGTCAAATACTTGAGAGTGGCTGGTGAGGAATATGACCTTAACTTTCCCACAATCCATCCTTTCCTGCGGTCCTCTCACATAGCAACCCCCTCTGTCATGCCTGATGTCTACAGAGGAACTTGCTTTATAAACACTGCCTTTCTCACAGCATCTACCACAGGATGGCAAATAAACCACCTATGAGGAAAATCTTACATACTGCCACTATGACATCTGTGGGGTAGGCAGCTGAAATCAAGTAAGCCTGCTTTTCATCATATCCAATTGATGAGGCCTAAGTTTCTGAAATCCCTAGAGATGTACTCAAGGTCAGCTCCAGGATTCAAAATTATAGCCCAAACCTGTTTTTTTATGTTAGACAAAGTAAGTCAAAAGAACAGAGCATTCTTTCTCACTGATTCATCTAATCTACAAAATTTTTTATCCATTGGTTTCTGAATTGTTTGTTAATATTACTAAGCGTGTAACAGAGAACAGCAGTGAGCAAGGATCCTTAGTAATGGTAACAGCTCCTGAAATAAGATGTAGCAGAAAGTTTGGTATGTACAGCGTTAAACAGAACATGCAGCTTTTATAGGAACAACGGGCTCTGACTCAATGGTTTAACCTAACTACACAGAATTAAACTTTATTAGAGCTAAACAGTCTTTTAAAAATTGTTCTCATTAGGCCCTTTCAATTTTTTTCTTTTTAAAAAAAGGGGAATAAAGACTTTCACTTTTTTAATTCATCATTTTTATTAAAAAAAATTAAATATGACAAAATATTTCCAAATTGCTGGGCCAACAATTAGCATTTATTGAGTCCTTATTTGGTCCCAAGGACTATTCTGTGTTCAGGGATTTAGTGAGAATTCAGTGTCAGACCTGCCTTCTGTGATTCTACCATCTTTCTAGCCTATGTATGATGGAGGTAACGTAATCTTGTTACAGTTTCTCCACCAATAAACTGAGCATAAAAAAGAACCTATCTCAAAAAGGTTTTATTAAATGAAGTTATGAATGTAAAGTCCTTAGCATGTGCCTAACATATGGTAAAACTTAGGGTCAAGCTATTGATTACCTGGAGGAACATGGCATTTTCTTAGTACATGTCCAATAGAATGACTTTAAACTACTCTAATTATTATTTTAATCTTTACAGTGGAGTAAAACATCCTATGAAAGCAGCACGTTGTAAGAATAAAATCAAGTTTACACAATGGGAGAACAATTCAAACATGGGCAGTCAGGGTTTACCAAGCTGCTTCAGGGATTAAGTTCTGGAAGGTTTTCTTATCTAAGCATGGTAGCTATTTCTCTGTGTGCCTTTCCAGAAAATGAACAATTCATGAACTTTTATATACAACTGGATACAGATTACTTTTATTAGCAGTGTTATTGTGGTTTTGTGACTGATGGGGATAATCAAAGTTTCATGGGAAGACCTTGTCTCTTGACAGACTTATTAAGTGCTAAAATCCAATTTCTAAATGAAAAGCCTGCTCTCCTCCGAAAAGGGGCCATGGAGGGTAGGTGGAACTGAATGCTTCCGAACTTTTCATTAGTGAACAGTGTGTTCAAAAACGTGTGTGGACACTATGCATACATGTGGGACTTTCCCATCACGTTTTAAGATTCCCATGATGGAGGGAATCAATTACTGGTATTCGTAGACAATAGGTAGAAAAGATGGCTTCAGTCGTTCTGAGTTACTCCAGTTTTCTCCATCTTCTGCTACTCTGCGGCCCCATCTACCCTTCCTCCTTTTACTGCCCTGAGCCCCTCTCTTGCCCAAAGTCCCTTCCTGTCTAGCTCTGCTTGAGGTCTCCCTCTATACTGCATTTCCCTCCCACCAGCCCCATCTTCACCATCTCCCCGACCCCTTCCTCCTCTCCCTTGAAATTGAGCTACAAGCACTTCCTATTTGTAGGCCCTCCCACTTTCTGGGACTTCTCTGTCCGCTTCCCCTCTCTTGCCCACCCCCCGCCGCATGACCCCCGCGACTTTCTCTAGGACCTCTTACCAAGCTGTTTAAGCCTTTCTTCTACCTCCCAAGGAAACTATTTTAAACTCCACCCTCCAACCCCAGAATGGTCTTTCCAAACCGTTCACCCTCCTAAAGATCGCTCTAAACGTTATTCCTCTACCACCCTCATCTTCCAAATCGCTCCCTATGTCCCCCAATTCTTAAGTATTTCCCTTCTCCAGAACCCGACTCCACCCCACTCTTCTCCAGTCTCTCACTCCACCCACAAAAGAAGCTGGATCACTCTCCAGACAGTCTCTTCCTTCCAGCCACCCTCCCAACTACCGCTCCCAGCAGCCTCTTCCCCCCAAGATTTAAAAATGTCCCCTCCAAAGAACTCACAGTCCTACCCTCCGCTTAGACCCTTTCTGATGTTCCCGCTACTTCCTGGGTTCCAGGTCTCCCCCACTCTCGCAAGCATCGCGTGCTGGGTTCCCTCCCCACCCATCGCGTGCTGGGTATGAGCCCCTTCCCGCACATACCTCGAGGTTCCGGCCCGCGCCGCCCCCTTCTCCGTCCTCCGCCCGCGCTCGGCCACTCTTTCCGCCCTTCTCCCGCTCCGCCCTGCTCGCTCCCTTCCCTCCGCCTCCCGACTCCGCAATTCCCAGCTCTCCTACCGCGAGGGCGCCTCTGGGCCGCCCCCACCTCTGCGCGGCCCTCCCCGCTCCCTTCCCCCTTCCCGGCCTCCCCTCCCCCGCCCGCCGCTCCCCGCCCCTCAGCTCGCCATTCTTCTCCTCGAGCCGCGCGCCCCGCCCGGCCCCAGCTTCCTAGCTTCCCGCTCCCTCGCACCCTCGCCGCCCCATCCCCGGCTCAGCCCTCGCTCCCCGCGGCCTCCCGCGCTCCCTGCCCGCGGCCTGACCTGCAATGGCGGCCGCCGATCGCGGCGCCGCGCGGCCAACGGGCGACAACCGAACCTCCCGCCGCCGTCGCCGCCGCCGCGAGCACTGCCTGCGCACTTCCGGCCTTGCGCCGCGAGCACTTCCGGGGCAGCACACGCGAGCGCGCGCACGTGGGGCCGGGGCGGAGAGAGGCGAGCTCCCTGAGTGGCGAGCCCTTCCTCTGGTGAGTTGGGGAAGGGGCGTAGGGAGCGGGGATGGAGTGGGGGTGTATGTAGCGAGTGCGGCCTGCTCTAGGTCGGCCCCCCGGGAAACTCGCCGATTCCTCTGTGCCGAGGCCGGGGTGGGGGGCTACTCCAGAGATCCCCGGAGAGGGAAGGGGCGGCGGAGCCCTCGCACGCCTCGGAAGCACGCATAGCCTAGCTGGGCCGAGCGCGCCTTCTCTCCTGGCAGATTCTTCACCTTGAAGGGAGATGAGTAAGGGGCGAACCTGACCCGAATGCGTCTGTTGGCGGCGGCGGAGCTGGGGATAGAGAAAGTAATTGAGAGATGCCAGATCAGTCCTGTCACTTCTTCCCGCTGAGAAGCTCTTGGTTCTTCCTGCCCATCAGCCCCACCGTCACCACCGTAGTTGAGTCTGTGATTTGCAGACTTAGCATGCAGTGGAGATGGAGATGTTTGCCAAAATGCAGGTTCCTTGACCTCCTCCCGCCCCAAAAGACTGGAATTCTGGAGCTATGGATTAGTACCCGGAATCCTGCCTTGTTAAAGATCGTTTTGGTTTAGGAGTTCTGCGGACCTGACTTTGAGAGACTCCTTTAGACTGTCAACATTTCTTGCTTTCTTAGAATGGTCGAGGTATTGATACTCTTCACCACCCCCTACCCCAGAAACCTCACGCACCAAATGCGAAGGAGACTTTAGTTCTGCCTCGAATACAATTCCTGGAGAAGGAAATGGCAACCCACTCTAATATTCTTGTCTGGAAAATCCCATGGATGGAGGAACCTGGTAGGCTACATATAGTCGCAAAGAGTTGGACACGACTGAGCGACTTCACTTTGTTTTCGAATGCATTTGGTCAGCTCCTTGTGGCTCCATTCAAGCGCGCACTCCCGATAAAAAAATGAGGTTATGTTCAGTCTTTTGCTCTAAGATCAAGTTTTAGGTTTTCACCTCTCTTCCTGGAGCACTTCCTTCAGGCAGTTTGCAGGATTGCTAGGAGGCTGGGTGATGCAGTATGTGTTGATTTTTGAATTTTTTTGGTGGAAGAATCCTGAGCTTTTGGAGACCATTTGATAGATTCTGTGTGGACCATGAAAGCATCTTTAGTTGAACGTTTTAAAATGAACCTCAGTCAGACTTCCTAGGCGGTCCAGGGTTTAAGACTGGGAGCTTCTAGTGAAGGGGGCAGGAGAACTAAGATCCCACATCTTCCCCACCCCAAGTTCCTGCCTGGCTTTCTCCCCACCCCCAAAAAAGAGGGGGGGAATAGAAATGAACCTCAGTGAGATACATTTGGAGTCTGCCACGTAGAACAGTGGTATTGTGCTGTGCTTAGTCTGTCTTCATGCCTGACTCTTTGCGACACTATGGACTGTAGCCCTCAGGCTCCTCTGTCCATGGGGCTTCTCCAGGCAAGAATACTGGAGTGGGTTGCCATGACCTCCTCCAGGGGATATTCCCAACTCAGAGATGGAAACCAGGTCTCCCTCATTGCAGGCTGATTCTTTACCATTTGAGCCACCAGGGAAGTCCAGAACAGTGGTAATGAAAAACATTAGATGTGACATACTGTTGTTTAACAATGATTCTTTTCTCCCCTCCTAGGAATGGGTGAATTTAATGTCCATCGAGTGCGTTTCTTTAATTATGTTCCATCAGGGATCCGCTGTGTGGCTTATAATAACCAGTCAAACAGATTGGCTGTTTCACGAACAGATGGCACTGTGGAAATTTATAATTTGTCAGCAAACTACTTTCAGGAGAAAGTAAGTCATTTGGGAGCCTGATTTGGTGGTGTTGATGTTAATTTTTTTTTCTTAAGTTCAATTCTGTAAAATCTTCTATGTCTTTTTTGTATTCAAAGAGATCAGAAGAAAATGACTCTCCCCTACTCTCTCTGTTGTTTAGAAACAGAGAACAAATATACAATCTCTTGTCTGACTGATGAGCTTAGAGCTTCAATCTATGTGATGTTGGTTAGAAAGATCCTACCTAGGAATTGTGGTGCTCACTGCCATTTGGAAACTAATGTTTACTAGATCTGTTGGGCACACATTCTTATTGTCAAGATCATTGCTTCCTATCAGTCTCTGCACCATTGTAACTTTAGTAAAGTGGCATTTCCTGCTGTGTTATTACCCATTTCACTGTTAATTCAGAAAAAAATGATAAGACATTTTAATATCACACTTGTTGATGATGTGATAGCAAGAAGATGAATTCCTAAATTGCCTGTTTGAGAGAAGGTAGATTTATATACCTAATGTTTAGAAGTAAAGATTTTAAATTAGGTAAAATATCATTTGGGTATATACACAGGGCTGTTACAGCAGCATATTTTTCAAAGTCTCTGATTACAGATTTCAGATGCAGCAAAATAATTCAGTTCACATTTATTGAGTGCCTTGCATGCCCTCAACACCATGATACAAATGAATAGAAGGAAAAATAAATGCAGTGTCTGGCAGGTTAGTACTTGGAATTTAGGTGCTCTGTAACTATTTCTAAATGACTGTAAGCATTAGGCATTAAGATGAATTTCAGAGGCCCTACCTTCAAGGAGCTCAAAATCCAGTGGGGGAAAGATGAGTATACAGTTTTGAAATAGTGTGGTCAGTTTTATGATAGACCTAAGCATGGGCGTAGAATCTCAGTGGAGAGGTGCCTTCCTCTGATGAGGTGGGTTTAGGATTCCTGGAAAGGGATGACTTACCTGAGCTGACTCCTGAAGCACTAACAGGAGTTAAGAAATCACTGGTCACCAAAAATGAGTCTCATTCTATAGCGTGAAAAACATGCTGTGATGCACGCTTGTTGCATCCTGTGATTTTTCTTGTTATAATCATTGCAACTATATAATTGTTTATATATTTAATGTCTTCCCTGCTGAACTTCAAAGTTTATGAAAAAGGGATCTTGTCAGTGATATGGCTGTATTCCCAGCATTTATCAAGTGCTTAATACGAAGACATCACTGACTTAATATATGTTCGACCGGTCTTTACCTAGTACATCTTATTTTCCACTCCCATCAGTTTTCTTTTTTCTTGAACAGTTAATTCAGTCTAGTCTTCCACTTTGTTTCCTTGTTCCCTTCTTGGCTGCTGAAGATTGATTAGCTCTGGTGATCACTCTCAGATCATGAAAACATTGTGTCTGTGAGAGTGAAGAGTAGGGACTAGTAGTAAGGGGAGTTATCTTCTATTCCTGTCATTGACTGGCAATTTGGGCAGACCATTTACAGATGCTTTGCTTTTTCAAGTTCAGATAGGAAAAATTGTATCTCTTCATTCCCTTTGGTGGCAAACAGCTGTAAGAATAAAATCCCTTGATTGTATGAATTTTTTTTTGAGCAAGAAGAAAACACTTAGAAATCTGAGACTTGAATGAAAAGCTGGAGTGAGCTGCATTCATTTCTTTTATTTTCATTTTTTAGACAACGTTTATTGGTGAAATTGGCCCACAATAAGCAACATGTTTTCAAAGTATACATATTGATAACTTTTGACACGTATACACCTTTGAAGTTATCAATCAAGATCATTGGCAATGACTTTTAAAAATCAGATAACATCAAATACAATTACTTGCAGACTTTATTGTCTGAAAACCTTTTTCAGAACAAGTCCTAGAAAAAGAAACAAAACCAACCGTATAACTAAAATGTGAGCCTGAGAAAAAATGAAAATATCAGTATCATGATCTTCAGATAGTGTGAAACTCCACACTAAGTTATTTCTAGAGAGGCGTTTTAATTTTCCCCTTCTGCCTGTGACCACTCAGCTGGTAGGTGGGTTGAGAAGTTATGGTATTTCTGTAGTTTTTCCCAGGTCATGAGTCTCGAGCCACAGAAGCTCTGTGCTGGGCGAAAGGACAGCGACTGTTTAGTGCTGGACTCAATGGAGAAATTATCGAGTATGATTTACAGGCACTGACCATCAAGTATGCCGTGGATGCCTTTGGAGGGCCCATCTGGAGCATGGCCGCCAGCCCCAGTGGCTCTCAGCTTTTGGTCAGTATGCGACTATTGGTAATCCAAACTGAGCTTTCCTCTTGCGCCCATTTACACTTGCTTCCCCATGTTCATAGGAAGGTGAAGTTATATTGTGGCCAGTCGCAATTCCAGTCTGAGCTGAATTCCAGCAAACAAGCAACCAATTGTACCTGGATTCCAATAGGAGATACATGATTGGGGTTATTACTGGAGATGTAAAAATCCCTTGTCGTTTTGCACCCTTTCTGCTTCTACTTTGGATCTTGTTTGTTCATTTATGACACCAGAGTTTTCAGTTTGGTTCAGCATCTCCCAAACTGTGTCCTTTGGAATTGGAAGATACAGACACTGTCTTTTGTTTTGCTGCGCTTTGTGTTTTATGATACATTTTCTTTCAGAATTACCACGTAGTAAATCCTTCTGTAGATTCACAACATATGTTAGTCTATTAAAAGTTCTGATAGGTCTTTTTACAAGTCAACTTGTCGAACTATGTTTCTCAAAAATTTTTGCACGCAGACTTAAGATTTCCCTGCTCCTCGCGCATTCTTAGCATTAGTTTTCTGTAATGAGTTTCTGATTTTTTT